>NC_090932.1:1087169246-1087472276 GCF_040938575.1 Ambystoma mexicanum
AGTGATGTCAACAGCCCGATCCTCGCCACCCCAGATTACACGCACAAGTTTTACATATTCTCACACTCGAATGGCACACTCATGACAGTGGTACTGACACAAAAGAGCATGATGGGCCACTGGCCTACTACAGCGGCACACTAGACTCAGTGATGCAGTAGCAGTTTGTATGCTAACAAGCTCTCGCTGCTTCAGCCTTTGCAATCGAAAAAAGTTCCACAATTGTGATGGGGTGCTCAGTGACGTGATATGTGGAACACTCAGTAATAGCTATCATTGACCATTCAAAGTCCACCTTCACCACCCAGCGGGCATCAGCATACGAGATTATTCTCTCTAGCCCACACATCCAGGTTGTGAGGTGTATAACAGTGAATCTGACCACGTTCCTCACAGAACCATGCACCGTCGAACTTGTAACAGCATGGCTGTGCAATGTATGAGGGAAAGGAAGAAAATATCCCCAAAGCCAAAGGCAGCCCTTTAGAGGAAGGTGAGGTTCTTTTTGTTGATGGGTTAGCAACAATTCAACAGGACATGGGGCAGAGGCATGTTGGGGCAGCAGTGGTGTGCCTAGAGGCAGATGACTATGAGACACTAGTAATGAAAAGGTTGCCCATGTAATACTGAGCACAAGCAGCGGAACTCGTAGCACTCATAGAAGTGCTTCGGGCATCTATAGGGTTTTATGCCACCATTTACTCGGGCTCTGCATATGTCACCACAATGGTGCACACGGGTCTTTCACGCTGGAGAAGGAGGAGCTTCAGGTGGGTGGACGGCTCACCAGTGCAACATGCCGCCCTTCTTAATACATTAATATCCGCCATTGCAGAACCATCTGGAGTAGTGGTCGTCGAATGTGTAGCACACACTGACAACACTGACAAAATCTCGTTGGGAAATACAGCCGCTGAAGCGGCAACAAAGGCTGCAGCATATCTCCGAGTGCCCACGCCTGCTGAGTATGTTATTGCGGCCATAGACAGAGCCATACACAGCCCTGCACATAGCACAGATAATTGAGCTTCAGAGTAGGGAACCACAGGAAGAGCTAGAGATTTGGCTCAAACATGGGTGCGTACAGTCTCCAACTGATTTCTTATGAAGACAACAATGCCCTGGGAAAGTAGTGATGCCCGTGGAGCTGCTACGCATGGCTTTTGAGCAGCTGCACTAACCTTCTCACAGCTTCAAACAACACTTTGCAGCAGACTTCCAGGAAGACTGGTTTATACCTAATCTCCAGGAAAACCTCTCAACAATGGTTGTTCAATACACCGCCTATCAAGTGTTTAATACAGGGATGACACTCCAGACATTGAGAGACACTCTGCCCCATCGGGCCATTCCACAAGCTGCATATTGACTATGCAGACATGGGGGAGAGATACAATGGAGCACAATACCTTATTGTGGTGGTGTGTCCATTCTGGGGATGGATTGAGGCAGGTCCATGCGCCCACCAAGATTCCAAATGTGCTACAAAATTACTCCTACATGAGGTATTCCCCTGATGGGGGGTATGTGATGTTCTGAGATCTGACAACAGCACCCGTTTTTTCAATGGACTATTTAAAGAAATCACAACAGTATTGAGCATCAAACACTGCATGTGTTCCACTTATCAACCCCAAGCAAATGGTGTTGTGGAACGGATCAATGACCTGCTCAAAAGCAGGCTCTATAAATTGCGTAACACCCTGAAAAAGAACTAGGCGTACTGCCTACCTCTAGCCCTGTTCAATTTGCACGCTCAGCCCAGCAAGGACCACCACCTCTCCCCCCATCAAATAGTGACTGGCAGATGCATGCAAATGCCCATCTCCCCTGTGATGAGGGTGTCAGATGCCCACAGAGCTGCAGCAATTCTGGGAGAAGAATTCAAGCAATGTTTGACACACCTAACAAGTACGATCACGACAGATGGCATCACATCACCCAGAGGAAACACAGAACATCCCAGTTCCAAAGTCTGACCCAGCACCGACCTAACCATTGTTTGTTGCCGGGGGAGCTGGCATATGTCAGGAGCTTTGTAAGAAAATTGAACAATCCCAAGTTCCATGGGCCCTACAAAGTTTTTCTTTCCACCCCTCTTGCAGTGAAGGTGAAAGGGCTCTGATATTGGATACATCTCTCAGACACTTGCAGGGCCCCACCCCATTCCATATCAGCTACTCGAAGCTAACGCAACAAGTCTACCTCATTGCATGTAGCGTAATGCAGACCATCTAAGTGCATGTACAAGAGATATATAAACATGCATTGCTGCTAAAGGCATAAGCTACTTAAATTAAAAAAAAAGATCTCTCTCTCTGCTTCTTCCTTCCCATCCCCATTTTTAACACATTTAACCTCATCCCCACCCCCCCCATTTCTTTGTTTACCCTTTCTTATTCCCACTACAGGTATTGAAAAGATGAAGACTTCAACGTTGAATTGTTTATTGCCCAGTGATAGAAATGTAATCAGCAGTACTAGAATTTATTCTTATCAGTGTGGCCTTCATTTATACGTCCATTTTGTATACATTTCTCATGTTTTTGTTAGGAATATATTGGGGGACATCGTTTATCTGGGCAGGCCATCTAAAAAAAGTCCTTAAATTTAACTGAATTGACCCCAAGCCTGAATCTGAATAAAAGCCTGAATGAAAGCACATCCTTTGGTTTAACTGAACGAGAAAACACAACCACATATATGTATAATACAACCCTAAAAATGTACAGCAATACCCGCATGACTGTGTGTACAAGTAAAATGTATGAAGTATTACTTCCATTTGTCAAAAACCTTTTATGTCGCACGAATAACAGTGTAAATATCATGAGTAGTAGACGTAGATTGACAAGACGACACATATCATGCCTGGAACTGCTCCACTAGGAATGAATACGACATTCAAGCCGATAGACTGACTAAGAAACTGAGGGAAAGGAATTACCCTGAGAGGATCGTTAGACACGCAAAGAAGAGGGCACACTATATTCCAAGAGAATTAACCCTACAACAACACCCTAAAAAACTTAGAGATGATTCAGCTGACCAATACGTTCTCACTGTACTCGCAGCCCCTTGTGCCTGCTCATGCTTCCGCTCCTTCCAACTCTTGCCCCCCCTCCACTGGAACCCATCTTTCCACTCCTTCCTGAAAGCCCTTCTTCTCCACTCTCCCCCTGAATCTCCATCCCTACCTCTCCCCCATACCCTGCCCCCTTCCCCTCCATCCCTCCCTCTCCCCTGACCATATTGGATGCTGTAACCACCCAAGGGTGTTAAGACCTCCGGGATCCTCCCCCATCCCCTTTTCGCTCCCTCACCCACTCCCTCAAGCAAATTGTTCTGTATACTGTACCACTAGTTTGTTTCAAGTTTGTAAATATGCTTCTGTCTTTTTTGTACTGTTGTTATAATGTAAAGCGCTTTGGAGTAAAGCGCCATATAAACTCAATAAACATAAACATAACCAGATCACGGCAGTATTCAGCCACTCCCCTGTGATCAACCGTATCAAAAAAGGGGTTAAAAGATGATGGGACATTTTGAATGTAGGTGAAAATACATTAAGTGTCTCCTTGTTTGCAATGAAGAGAAGAAGAAACATAAGGGACACTTTAGTGCACACCTAGAAGGAAGAGAAAGAACAAGATGAGAACCAACCCACCCTCTGGAACCTGCCCAAAGTTACTGGTCACACACCATGTGGTACATGTACCGCATGTTCCTTTACGAAACGCTCAACATCAATTGAGATTGGCTGTAATACACCGTGGGAACAGAGATTGTTTACAAATTCAATACTATAAATGTGGTGTATTTGATTAAGTGTCCCTGTGACAAAATATATATTGGAATGACAACCAGAGCAGTAAAACACAGATTCAATATTAGAATGAAAAGGACTACTGCCCCATTAGTGGAAAACTAGTTGCAATTTAAACACTCAGAAAATGACATCAGCTGGACCATCTTGGAAAAGGTGGTGGTCCCACAGAGAGCTTGGTAATATGGGTGCCATCCTATTAAAAAGGGAACAACTATGGATCTTTAGACTCAAGAGCCATGTAATTGGTCTGAATGAGGGGATTTGTTGGCAAGCTTTGGCAGTTTTATAATCAGGCCCGGTTGCATTATAGAGAACGAGTTGTGAATGAGGACACTATTAGTGCAAGCTCCAAATATATGCTAATCTACCTGACTGCCAAAAGATACTGAAGTACTGAAAGCTGGCTTACTGTTCATCTTGGAGGTATCTACGACTTACCATGCCTGACTTTTGAGATTAAAAAAATCCTAAAAATGACCTTGCACAAATCCATCTCTTCTAACATTTTCTCTTCCCTCTATAACTAGGAATTGGAGACAGGCAGTCAGGCACTTATTAGCAACAGGATTGTATTGAGGTTCGATCTGATCATGTTTTCTATTTTAATATTGCATTAAAATATGCAGATTTTTGGCCTAAAAAGTCAGATAATGTACAACTGGATTTTGGGCGCAGTAAAGAGGGCTCGTCACAGTGGACATTTCATAAAGGAAATGTCCTTATGTATGATTCCAACAGTTGCTAAAAAACTAAAAGAGGCCTAGCCTTATGCCCTAGGAGCCATCTGAGTATAAAAAGAATCCCTTTTCAAGATGGCAGCTGTTAGCTAACTTAAACAGCAAGGAGATGTGTTAGATCAAACGATGGCTGCTTTTCAGGTAGGTGCGCAGACGCTGCAACAACCTTTATCAAAATGCAACGGCACCTCGCCCGTTATTAGACATTATCCGTGTGATTCCGGAACGAACCACTGACAGCATATTGTATTTATGCTTAGCCAGCACCACACTACTGGTAGAACGCGAGATAGCTGAACGCCATAACGAGGAAGCTGCCGATTACTGAGAGCAGTTTACAACTTGTGAAGCATAAACAAACAGCGAGTACCCTTCATTAGAATTGCTAGGCAATGAAAATCTGCACTGCATGACAAAGGGTTACGCCCGGGTCCAGACATCTACCACCAGAAATAGTGGCCATACATGGCACTTATATTGAAGTACATTATTAGAGTGTCATACCAGACTGCAGCCCTTTGTTGACTAAGATGGCATAGCCTGTGAAAGACAAAGAAGCAGCATGCATGTCTCATTAGAATTGAGACACACTACAGATTGCACTGCCTAATGGGAAACTAGACTCTACATTAAAAATATCCCCCCTTTTCCCTCTAGGCGCAGTGTGTTAATAGGCATACGAGTCACACCGTGAGACCCGGGCATTGGCCAGCAGTGAACTCCTGCCTGTGGTCGACGCGAAATTATCCAATTGGGATGACCACAACATGGGAAAAAGGGTAAGTGGTAGGGACTGTGTCTCACTTTCCAATAGATATAGAATAAACAATGATGGAGCTATAACACTGAGCCTGGATCATTTGTTTCCAGGAGACAAGACTTTCATCATTGATGAGACAAGACGCAACATTTGATGGTGCCTGGTGGTATATACCACTTAGGTAAGATCAATGAATCCTCATGACCATACAGCTGATAGCAGATACATGTATTCACAGATCCCTGATATATGTATTTCTCCCTTATAGGGACTGGATGTACTGACAAGAAGTCCCAGGAAATTGGAAGATGCCCTCTCCAGACAAGAAATTTGAAGATAGTTAATTTGTGATATTGTCTTTTTTATTCTGTTAGTGTGTCATAACATGTCACAATCTAGAGTCCCGAAGAAAGCGCCAACTAGATATCCCCGCTGAAACCGGTCGACATAGGTTGGTTCAGGGTGATGACCTGACCCACTTGACTCACACAGTAGACAGTGAGCTTGGTTATATTACATCTTTTCTTTTAAGATAAGCACAGTGGACAAGGTGTTAACAATTGGACACATGCCCACTTTGCAATTTTTGTTGAGAAGTGATGAGTCACACTGCGTGAAAACAACGCGATTAAAGAGATAGTGGTTTGTTGACTTCCAAACAGTGCGTTCCTATTTTTAGTGAAGCAGGAAAGTAGTGAGTTAGGATAGGGCTAGATTTCTACACTATCCCCTCACCTAAATAGGCGACACACCAGCGCCCCACTAGGGAGAGCGACATAAAGGGATAGAGAGAAACTCTTTGGACATTTAAGTAATTGTAGGGATCAAAGTTGGAGGAATAACCGTTTTGAATAAATTGATTCTGTCTATGATGTGTTTATACATGTCCTACCATAACAGATTAAAAAGAAAAGCATGTAGGCTCGAATTTGATGCATACCATGGCCTAGGACTGGATGTGGTTCAAAATATTAGTCATCCTGAGCACAGTTGGGTCTCTGAAGGCGAACAACTAATAGCAGTTGCTATGTGTACTCCTTAATAATGCACGTAATGTGAGCACCCAAGCTTCTAGTACCACAAAGGTACCAACTATAGGGGCACAATGGTGAATTAATCATGCACTATGTAGGCTCAAAGGCACTTATCAGGCACACAACGTCCATCTACAGCGTATTGACTCAGATGCCCAGAAATGCAAAACCAGTCTCACCAACACCAACTGTCTAAAGCAACCCTACTCCGTGAACGAAGGCGTGAAATACATTAACAAAACATAGCAAGAAACAACCCTCACTTGTAGACCTGAAGGACTTTTAGGAATTCCAGATAAAACGGTGGCCCTGTTGGAACAGACATTCGCACAAATATGGACAGAGCACGTCACAAAACTGACATTGAATACAGCCATGGAGAAGCCAGTGAAAGTGCACCAAGAAAAGACTTATGAACTGTGCTTTTTAAGTGAAGGAACTATCTCTGTCAGTTCGAACAAACAGTTTAACTGTACAGTGTTGATTCCAGACCTCAAGAAGGGCACTGCAGTGCTGATGGACTACTACTGGGTGTGTGGCCAACAAGCGTACTTGCACCTCCCACCCTCCTGGAGGAGCTACGGATCGCTAGCTACGCTACACTGAGCCCTGTTAGTAGTCCCAGAAGAACACCTGAAAGGGGGCCACTGCCCGACGATGCATCCACACTGTCCCCAACCATCGCAGCACAGCACACGCTGCCACCACCAGACATTCGCTTCTTGCCTGGGAAAGAACTGTATGGCCAGCTGCAAAGAAGAAGAGCATCAAATTATCTATCAAAAGACTCATCAGAACTGATTCAACAAATACCTGAAGAATATAAATTGTTTACCTCAGCAAAGAGATTTCTTGCATCCTATTGCTATCTGGTGTGCAAGCACGAGCCAAAATGTTCAAAGCTATATGGGTCAAGCTGCTTGCCCTAATGCTGATTACGATGCAGAATCGCTATCTACTCGACATGCTGACAGCAATGGAAGGTGGTGTTTGCAAAAAGATTGGGAGTTCATTTTGCACATTCGTACCTTCTGAAGATGCTGAAAATGGGACATTGTCACACTTTATCGCTGCAGTGCGTGAGCTAGGTGCCAAGATGAAAAAGGAAGTTGGCGTCCAGGAAGAAGATTGGTTTTCATTCGCTTTTAGCTGAGCCTCATTCTGGCTCAGAACATTGGTGAAGATTTTGGTGTCCATCATCGTATTTGTCTTGGTCATCTCTTGCATGTGCCAATTGTGTCTCCAGTGTTGAGCCAAAGCACTGCCTAATGATGATGGTCTCTATTGGTGTTCCAAAAGTACATCAAGATGCAAAGGAAGTAGAAGTGCAGACTAATCATCCCATTCCTCACATGGTCCCTATCCCCTAAGGAGATGAAGTGGGCCGACTTAATCACACAACCATTGCCCCCCAGACCCTGAAAATTACAAAGAAGTATGGGTTGATCTGGCAGAGGATGGAGGCTGCATTCATATAACATGTACACCCGAAGAGTACGTGCAAGCAGGAGAAAGCTTATGACATGTGTGTGTAGTGCCTGGATGCCAGTAAAGGGAACACCCCTCTGAGGCTGCAGTGAAATGACAAAATATGCACCAATCTGGGGTAGAATGTGTTGCTGTAGAAGTAATGAAAGGGGGGAATGTTGGGATGGAAAGTAGTCTATCCCACCACCCTAGGCGCTTTAGAGTGAGGCGAATCCCATAGGTAGCCATGCGATGTACTAGGGAGGAAAGAACCATGCCAAGAAACTCAGTACGGAGATAAAGTGGTGGGGATGATAGATGCATACATTCAGTGTGCACATGGAAAGAAAGGCCAAGTTGTATTAATGGTATACGCTTAGCCCTGCATGGCCGTGTGGTATAACTTTAGCTCGATGGAGGAGCCCAACTAGGCTCCAAAACACTAAGACAGGATGAGCCCGCACAGCCAGTTCTCACGGAAGCTTCTCCTTGTCCCTTCACTGTGCAATTACTTAGTATCACTGGGAGGAATGCGCCATGCAAGGCCGTGAGACAGCACCAGGCTCCTCACAGTGCCCATTTATCACAGCAAAATTATCAGCAGACCTCTCAGCCCCATCCAGCCTACCCAGAGCAATGGCCCACACCACTGATCTGGTCCCAAAAACCCCTGCATTCCATGATAGCGAGTGACCCCCTGCCCCAACCATAAAACCACAGCCCACAAAAGATCTGAGCATGTACAGCCGTTTCATCTCTCCACATAAATACATCATTCTTAGTGAGAAGTAAAGGTAGGGATAAATTATAGACCAAAACAAGGGTGGATGCCTTGTGTGCGAGGGGTGCGATATCAACAAAGCACATAATGTGTGGGTTAGCGTGACTGTATTTCTTCCTCCCTTCCCCCTGGCACCAGTCCCCAAGCCTCCCAGGTGCATGCCACTGTGATGTAGTAATAGTCTTAGTGTATCATATCAGTTTTGATACTGCAGTTTACGAGGAACCTGACCTTCACTCCTCAGAGAGATGAGCCCTGCTGACCTACGTGGGAACAGACCGACGGCGGAGAAGAGAACCAATCGTAACCTGGTATCCCCTATGGACATATGCAGCGGACCCATGTATAGGGTCTCACCAACCAGCAACGCTAGTTTTTACTGTATAGCAATGACATTGTACTGACTTATTAGCTTCTGCTTGTACTACGTTAGGCCAGAACATTCTCGAGCAGCAGAGCTCTTTGCTGATACCTTTCTATTCTGTACAATTAAACCATGTTATCCTTGCAAGCAATCTCTTTGCCTTTTTCCCGAAAGGGTAACATTCTATCTGACGCAAGCGTAAACAGGGACTTGCTTTCAAGTGTAATTGTATAGGTGCTCATAATGTGATAGAATGCCCTTAGGTTTTTCACACCTTTGACTGGTGACTGGTACAGGCATATAGAGGTGATTCTTGAACGCTGCTTTCTGTCTTGAGGGTGGGTGGAGTCGCTGGGCCGGCTGAAGATCTGTCAGAGCTTTTGGGGCCCATTTCAACATGATGCTTGCATGCCCCTTTGCCCTGACCAGGGAAAAACAGTCTGAGCCACTTAAGATGTGCATACACTGTAAGGGAGAAAAGAAATACAGCCAGGGAGTTGACAGCCGCAGATTATCACTGGACAGGCAGCCACTGATGAGCTGAAATGTTAAATGTTCACTGAAAAGCCATTAATTGGTCTTTGTCAGAAAGGGGCTTATGTATAGGAAACCAGATTTAAAGACAACTAGCTGAGAAGAACACTGCTGGAAACCGCAGAGGCCGGAGAGAGGTGACAGCTTGAGGGTGCTGGCAAAGGCAGCCTGGAACTTGTTCACTGCAAAGCGCATTTTTTGTTTCTCCAGAATTAAAGGCGTATATTGCCAAATCATAAGACTGCTGACTACCAATATGGGGGCAACTGCTCAGTAACCCCCCCCCCCCAGAGGCTCTGGGCCAATCTCAATGAAAAAACACAGCGTGCACATCCAACTGGTCCTATTCCCAAAATACAACATAGGGATGTGGGCAGGGGACATTGCTTTAAGTGGGGGGGGGGGTACGGTGAGGGATTGCTCTCAGTAGGGGCATTGCCTGAGCACGAGTGTGGCCCTTGCATTCAAGGAGCCATGGTTATAGAACTGCCTGCGGGGGTCGCTGACCCTCCCAGGCAACCATTTAACCACAAAGCTCCTTGAATGCAACGGGCTGCCTGCTGCGTGATGTCTCTTTATTCCGAAATGCAAGCCATTTAACCAAGCACGGTTAATGGGTTAATGGGTTTCCTGCTCCATGTTAGCTCTTTACTCAGAAACAAAAGGAGAGGCTGGCCAACCCACCCCTCCTCCTGTTTCTCAATAATAGACATCACGCAGCAGGTTTAGCCGAAGCACTGCTCGGTTACCCAGCTGACAGGTGTCAGCTTCTCGGATTAGAGAAAAGATTAGGCAAAGCCTTTTCTTTTTCTAATCCGAAATGCTGACACCTGCGGGTAGCCGTTTAACCGTGCAGCGCTCGGCAAAACGGCTGCCTGAGAGGTTGGCGTGGCTGGGGCTTGTCGGGTGAGCCCCGGCTCGGCCCCGGCTCGGGAGCCCATCTCAGAGACTGCCGAGGCATGGCTCACTTAAAGCCCTGGAAGGGAATCCTTTCAGTAAAAGGGGGGAATATGGAGCATTCAAAATAATAAACTGTAGAAAGACAGCACAGCAATACTCGCATAGGATGCACTGTAGCTCTGCTACATGCACTGTCAGGAAAACTGGAAACCCAGAGCTCACATCTTAGGCATACATATGTGTGGCAACGTAGGACATTGTTAACTTAGCATTGCATAACACTACACAATGTGATTTTTAAAAAGTATGATTTAGCACAGCACACAATAGAAGAGCATGCGACAGCATAACATAATATTGCAAAGCACAGCGTAGCATAGCATTACATAGGACAGTATGCCATAACCCATTAACCCAGCAGAGCAAGGTGCATATGATCCTACCATTTCCAACAGCTACATTGCCATCCCCTTCCTACATCCTCCAAGCTCTTCAACCAAAACATGGTTGCACAGTTCCAGGCTCACCTCCGTGGAGCTACCTCGACCCTCTGTAGTCTACCTTATACCTAGGGCATGACACAGAAACAACCCTCTTTAAAATATGGAGTGCTGCCTTACATCTTACAAGAGTGCATGCACCCACATCGTGCTGTTGTTTTTGGCATTGTCGACCATCTCTTTGTGTTTTATTGTTCCTCTCTGGCCGTTCTTAGTGACTCAGACTGGGGCTTTGCCTCTCCATCTCCCACCAAGGCTTGTATGAAGTCCAGTACGGGCTCTACTGTGTCGTTGGTGCTCTTCCTATGCCTGCCCTTCCTGATCCGATGATCTTCAGCAAGTGTGTCGTTCTCTGGCACTCGTGTCGTTCTCTGGCACTCCTATGCCGCTGACACCCAGCTATGCCGCACTGGAAACAGATGACTGCCACCTGCTCCTGCATAGCAAGGACTTATCTGAAACTTAATGGAAGCAAAGCAGAACTTGTTTTTTTTTCATAAAGCCAACGTACAGCCACCTCTCAAAATACCAGGCTTGCCTCTTCATCCTGGTCCAGCCTACTACCCTTAAAAAAAGAAAATGGACATTAATGCCCAAATATCTTCTGCAGTCACGCCAGCACCTCGATCTAACCATACACATACTTCCATTCTGCTCAAGGACATCCCTCTAGCAGTGGAAACCTCTATCAATTCTAGATCTGACATCTCAGGTTCTCTTCATCTCGGCCTGGCCAAATACCACATTTCCCATTTCCCCAAAATTCAGGGCGCTGCTGCGAGTCCTTTCACCGAGAAGAAGCCCTGGGACAAAATCACACAGATTCCCAAATCTGGACACTGCACAAAGGTCCTCTGCCTTGGAATGTGCTCTCTACAATGATACACATAAGCCATCTATTTAGCCTTCAGAAAATCTGCACAACCCAGACATCCTCAGTATGTCTCTATATCAGAGAGAACACTGGGCACGGGAAACTGTGATACATCTGGTGGGATATGACACAGCAGAACCAGCAAAGCCTTGCACGTCTGGATGCTCTTTGTGGCACCCAGAATTCTTCCCATCGATTCTGTGTTATAGAGATAGAAGGTACCCGACTGTAAAAGCCTAAAATACACAGTTATTCCAATTGCATCAAATAAGATGGACAGGCTTACAAAAACAGCTCTCGTGGTTACAATTATCTTCTATAATAATAATAATCTTGATGGCTCGGGAGGATAGCTCAGGGGCATCGTGCTCGCCTTGCCGGGTCCACGCTTAGAAACCTGTGGGTATTAAGCGCGTTATAAATAATCTATCATATCGTATCAATGTATTTGCAAAAAAGCGTTATGTTAAAGGAAGATCAGCCACGACATTTGCTCATTCTTTCTTCCGTCCCTTGTGATCTCCTGTGAGCTGATGCTACTATTGGAGAGATGCAAGCACAGAAAGATGCAATGAAGCTTCTGTCCATGTACCGATATCTGACAAGGCTCCTGCCATGCCTACCCAATCCCGGATAATTGATGATGCTAAAGGGCTCCAATGAGCATTGTCCATGCTCTGTCTTTCTTTCACTGACTATTCACTATTATGGACCCATAGAATAAACTTTGATTCCAAAACATCATCAAGCACGGCTATTTTCTGCAATCATCAGCGCTGGTCTCCTCGCGGATCACTGTCTCGGTGCACCCTGGGCGGACTAGAGAGGGTATCTCACCCTCAGTTTCTTAGCACAAGCTCAGCTATAAGAAGATACAAGCAGCCTGTGTACGCCATGTGCTAAAGCTAGCTCCAGGCCCCTGCCATTCACCCCACTATGGCATTTGTTAATAGTATCTTGTGCGTCCTCGGTGAGTTCAGCAAAGGACCTCATCCGCCGGATCCTCGTCCCCTGGGGGAGTGGGAGGACACTCGGCAAGTCCAAGCACTAATTATTCCTTATCTTTCCACCACCCCATGGTTTACAATGTGTTGCTGCTGGCTTAAACCTTTCAGCCTCTATGCCTCACACTCAAGGGAAAACGCCACTCCTGTCCTGTCCATGCTTTCCAACACTCTTCCTTACCCCTTGGGAGGATGTTTGGGACCTGAAAGGGTCAGTGCCAGCTCACATCAGTTTATGTTCAATATCATGAGTCAACGCCTGACAGTAGTGCATAAATCCCAACATCCCATCATAAAACACGTTCTAATAAAATTAGTCATACAAGGGAGAAAAGATCTAATACAAAAATCATAAATAGTCTAAAATCTGCCACGCCACTTAATTCTGAGTTTTTCTACTGAAACTCATGTGTTTACCTGCTTTTGTGCGGTGGTAAATATCCCCACGCAGAAGTAATACGCCATGCAGCAATCACCACATGCGGTAATTAACGGACCCTGTTGAGTCTTATAGGACTCCAAACTGGGGAGTAATAGAAATATCCGAATGATTTGAAATCACGTGGACCTTTCTGGACACCTGCCAAATGACTGCATGTGGTAACGGTAAATGAGCTTGGTGGTAGTAACATAGGTAATACCACCAAAAACTTAATCAGGTCCTTAGACTGAAAAATTGAGAAGAACCTACATTATTTGCTCCAGCTTCATGTTCAGTTTGCATAAATACAATATCTATAAAAACAGAGCTACACATTTGTCTTTCTGTCATAAAGCTTAACCAACCACAGTATTACACTTTAGAGCCAACATTTGGAGGAAAGGGGAGGATTTAACTCCAATACATAGATTTAATCCGGGTGGAATACCCACCCATGGTAAATCCACAAATGTCCCCAATGGAGTACTATAGACTCCAAAAATGGTGATTAGCACTGCCATGCAGCCACTCGTAATCTAGCGCTAATGCCGCCAGACTGACTGACAATAAAAGTAACGGATTGTGTCTGTATTTCTGCAGAAACAGCACAGGAATACCACCAAACTCAGAATGACAGAGTTGGTCCTCAACTTTCATGCCCATCTCAGATTATTAACCACCCCAAATCTCACATATGGTACAGTTATTGATTTGCACATGCCCATGGAATTCTTAAGTGGGCATGGTTTGGCATCTGAGTACTTTCTTGACTTTCTGCATAATAAACAAATACAAATAACATGTATGTTGTCCTCTATCACAAAAAGGCAATGAGTACAGTTAGTGCTGGCACCAATGGACCAGTAAGAAGCAAAAGGTGCCAATAAGCAATATACCCATGCATGACTTGCTGAACAAGAGCCTCAGAAAAGCAGGTGTTACATTATTCAGGTATTCCTCAACATTGTCTTTAATAACCAGGTATTACGAGAGAAGACTCTTAGGACAGTTTTTCTAAAGTCCAACTAAGGGCTTCATAAAACCATGACTCTGATGCAGTTGATACGCTCCACTCTTAGTATAAGGCTGTACCGCCTGAGAATGTGGTAGCATGGATAGAGCAGGAAGGCTCATTTTAGGAGGGAGAGGGGACTGTAGCTTGTTGCAAAGAAATTGTAGTATACATATGGTCCAAAGAAATACAGACACAATATGTATTCTAAAAAGAAAGGGTCTATTTCAATGTGAGTAGGCCAGGATAAATCTTGGGTAAATGTGACATAATATAAACACCATCATAAAAAAACAACGCAATAATTAAGGGATATAGCCCAAAGTATAACCTTATTTAGAATAGCAAACAGCAGTTTAAGGTGAGTCAAACCTATACCACATTCAGAATGAGATCAGCTATTCTTGGGGAGTAAAACCAGGTTATATACACTTTTTCAATACAGTCAGTAATTTAAAGGTAGTAAACCCTGTCATTCACGCAGTGAAACTCAGTTAAGAAATCACTTAATAAAACAATTCATATACTTTCTGGAGAGGCCTTAAGCTACTCAATGACAAGTATTAACACACAATAACTATTTCTGAATGCACTCAGCAATTCAAGGAAAGTAAAATCCAAGTACACTTTAAGAAAGATCCAAGGTCTTCCAAGGTAGGTAATGGACCCTTTGACTATTTCTGAACTGCACTGAGCAGATTCAGGGGCAGCACAACCCAGTGTTACAAGCTTAGAAGAGCAGTTTTACGCTCACCTGGTATCCACGGGGGTGCCACACGATACTGGATGGAGGTCTAAGTGCTATCCCGGACCCCACTCTGCTTGATTATGTGCCAGACGTTGGGCAGCACCTATAACAGGAGAATGGAGGGTTAAAATACTGGTTCTGTAATGGGTGGACTCCCACCTCCCTCTGGTCCAAATCCCCTCCCTTGGGGTTATTGCTCACCTTAGGTTTTTGTGTGTTGAACTCTCCGTCCTGCGTCTCTGTGCAGGGGTGTGTGGTTGGTGCGGGCATTCCGTGGACCTAGTTGCTTCACTGGTCCGTGTGCCCTTATGTCGGGTCCAGACCGGCTGTGACTCCGACTCTGCGTGCTGTCTTTCATGTGAGTTATAATGTTTTTTCCGTCTTTATTCTGTCTCTTTCTTTCCCTCCATTTTCTCTGTCTTCTCGGCGTCTTGGTTCACTACGCTGTTCCCTAAAAATGTCTCTTTTTGTTTTTAAAGGGATGCTTGCGATCTCGGATTTGCTGCGCCGATGGCGAAGAACACAGTGAGTTATTGATGCGTGGAGCGCTGTGCTATTTATTGGTGTTAATTGCTAACCTGTGTTCTCTTCTCTTCTGTGTACAGGTTGCAGTGATGTTCCGGAGTGATGAGCGATCAAAGCGCTGCTTGCCCAGGTAAGTGCTTTGTTAATGCTGACCTTGTTCCTTCTCCCTTGCAGGTTGTGGTGAAACCTGGACATGGGCAAGGTAAGAGAAGCTCACGGTGCTGCCAGGACTCGCTGCTTGCCCAGGTAAGAATTCTTATTAATGCTGTCCTTGTTTCTTTACCTTTACAGGTTGCTGCGAAATCCAAAGATGGGCGAGGTAAGTGAAGCGCAGGATGGATTCAAGGCTGGTTACTTCACAGGTAAGTGTTCTTGCTTGCTAATGCTGTTCTTTTTCTTCCAGATTATTAATGGAATCCGGATCTAGGGCTTCAGGGTCGGGCAACTGGAGAAGCAGATGAGCAGGAACTGGACACGCTGAGCGTTACACTGCAGGAATCTAGTTGTTTCGGTGTGGTTTAAATAGCCTAGGTAAAGTAGTTCCTGGCCAAGTAGTTCCAGGCCCAGCCACACCCAAACACTAGACCGCATGGCTTGGTTCTAAAGAACTGAGCTCTGTAATAGGCCTCCATGTTGGATTAAGGTACAACACTCGTATTGCTTTATTCCTGATAATGAGCCTGGCACCAAAGGCGCCGGACTAACTCCATGTATGTTTCTGATTGAGTTTTAAGGCCCTTGGGGTCGGTGTGAAGGGCTTTAGCCCTACTGCTGCCAGGGATCTGTTATACCTGAGCGGGTCAGGGGCATGGATCATGACAGCACTCCCCCCTAATGTTCCTCTCAAGGTATTTCCTCCATCTGGCCCTGGTTTGGTCGGATGGTTCTGATGCAATCGTCTTACCAGGCGTGGCACATGGACATGCTCGCTAGGCTCCCATGTCCTGTCCTGAGGGGTGTATCCCTTCAAGTCCGCTAAGTAATATAACTTGGACCTGGTGAGTTTAGAATCTAGGATGTCCTTGACTTCAAATTCGGGTTCTCTATTAACCAGTACCAGATTTGGTGGTGTTTTGAATCGAGTTCCAGGTTGAACAGGTTTTAAGAGTGACACGTGGAATACGGGATGGATCTGCATATTTGGTGGTAAAGCTAGTTTTACTGCCACAGGATTTATAATAGCCTTGATGGTATAGGGCCCTAGATATCTGGAACAAAATGTTTGAGTTCCTCTTATGGGCACGTGCCGAGACGCCAACCAGACTTCATCTCCAACTTGGTAGTCTAGGGCTTTTTTTCGGTGTTGATCATAGAATCTTTTCTGTCTTTCATTGGCTTGGATCAAGTGTTCTGCTGCCTTTTTGAAGGCTTGAGTGATGGTTGTATGTAAGGTCTTCACTGCGGCTATTTCCAAGGCTATGGGATTATTTAATTCGGAAGTACATGGATGCCTTCCATATACAGTATAGAATGGACTCTGTCCGGTACTGGTGTGTAGCGAGTTGTTGTAGGCATATTCGGCTATCCACAGCACATCCTTCCAGCTTTCTTCCACTTGATGTAACATGTACCATAGGTATTGTTCTAGTGTCTGATTCGTCTGCTCCATTTGGCCATCAGTTTGGGGATGGTGACTAGTGGACAGACGGATATCGATTTGGGCAATTGCACAACTCTTCCTCCAGAAGTAAGACAGGAACTGACTCCCTCGGTCAGAAATCAGGACGGAGGGGAAACCATGTAATCGTACGATTTGCTCTAAAAACACCTTTGCCAGACTGGATGCGTTTGGTAGACCCTTAAGCAGAATGAAATGGGCCATTTTAGAGAATAGGTCAACAACCACTAGGATAGTGTTGAACCCTTGACCAGGAGGCAGATCTGTGATGAAATAGAGGGACAGTGTGTGCCAAGATGCAGGTGGATTTTCCAGGGGTTGAAGAATGCCCGCATGTCTTTGTTTCTGGGATTTATTCTGTGCACAAATGCCACATGACGGAATAAACTGCATAATGTCCTTTCGCCAAGTCGTCCACCAATAATTTCTCTTCACCTTGACTAGGGTCTTGGCAATTCCTGGATGTCCTTCTATCAGGGGGTCATGATAACCAGAAATGACTTGTTCTTGTAGTGCCTTATTTGGTAGATATAAACACCCTCTGAAATATGGGAGTTGGTTCTTTGTTGTGTAATGTTCTCTTTGAGGGGTCCAGTCTTGTAGAGCCTCGGAGTTGATTAGGAGCCGAATTTCCTTTTGGAGTACGCCCAGAGATAACGTTGTAAGTCCTAGTTGTTTGTCACCTGGAATAATGGCCACCGGGTCTGGGGTTGAATATGCGTTCTCATCAATACTCATGCAGGATAGGGCATCGGCTTTTCCGTTCTGGACTCCAGGTCGGTACGTGATTATGCAATCATATTCTGTGAAGAATAAAGCCCATCAGAGTTGACGGGATGATTGAGCCTTTGCCGTCTTGAGGTATTGTAGTTTGTTATGGTCGGTGTTAGGGAGATTCTCATTTATGGCTTATTTCCCTCTCCAAGTGAGTCCCTAAGAAGCGTTGCTGGATTTCTGGGGTTTATTTGTTCCACCTGGTAAGAGTGTGAGCCTTTTTCCCACTCTAACAAGTGTTTTGCCATGTGTATTTCTACTTTTTGTGTGATCTTGGGCTCTGGAGCCACACCACTCCATGAGCCCCACTTTTCTGTGTGTTACACAGCACCTTCAGTGCAGTGACACAGGGTTGTCTTTGAGACTTCCCACCGACTCCATTGTTCTGGAGCTGACTACTGTCCCCCAGAAACATGTAAGGTATCCATTAACTTTATGTAGCCTCTTTAAAACTACATACCCAGTACACCCCATCTTACATGGAGTATTGGGAAGGGTTAATTCCTACCCCTTTTTGTCTGTGCCTCTTGGAGCTTTGTTTTGCTCTCTTAACATTAAGACTTGGCTGGTGGAAGTGGTACCTACCCTAACTTGTCTACCGCGATTATACAATATAAACCTGGTACTGTTTTAGGCTATTGTATTAGCCTCAAACATAAACTCACTTAACCAAATACTTTTTATTTTGGCTCCGGTCGGGTTTAGTCGTCATTTCTTTTTGTTGAAGTCCTTCTTGTGTTTTACTTTTCATGGCAAACCAGGTTTGCCTTCTTTGTTCGCCGTGCTTTGGCGGGCTTCTGCCCAGAAGCCCTCCTTTGGCGTCTGGGTGTCTAGGTGGGCTGAATGTGAGGGAGAGGTTTAGTCACCCCTGTAGTGGTCTGGATAGCCATCTGAAGAGCCTCTCCTATTTTAAAGGAGATACCTTTCATTCACCGTTGCTTCGCTGCTGCTGGCTTCATCCCTGCGTAGTGCAGATCGCTCCAGACGTCCTCCTGCTTGTCCCCACGACTGAAGCTCCAGGAACTGTGAATCTGCAGGAACTACCAGGAACTACCAGGAGCAACTGCCGTAGCACCAGCTTTCTTCAAACGAATAAGGTACTGTGCCCGACTTTGAGGAATTGGGGTGAACCTCTTTTTCCTCACCAAAAGCTTGTCCTTTTCTTCCTTCCCTCTTATAACTTCCCCTTTGGACAATATCAAGTACTCCTGCAATCTCGAATCGTGAACTGTTCTAACCTTGTGATCCTCGACAACAAGTTTCCTGTTCCATTAGACACTGGTGCAGGCCTATTGACTTTCATCTACTTTTTAGAAAGTGTCCTCTGATTCTATTTGCCTTGACGAAAGTATTGCCTATGATTTTTATCCCCTATTCTCTTGTGTTAATTCATGTGCTAAGTGTGTTTGACTTTGGTTGCATTTCTTCCCGTGGGTACGCTTTTCTTTCGTAAGACCGAACTGTCATTACTGTCAAAAAGTGAACGTGTAGTAACCCACGGTAACGTCTTTGTTTCACAACACCGGTCTGTCAAATCCCAAAGTACTTACCTTGAATTGATCTGCACAAGGGGAATTGGTTGTTTGTAGCATATTTGGAGTGTGGTTTTAGTTTAATAGAAGTGAAGTTTTTTGTGAACAGATGGTTTAAAAATAAATGTACTTATATTTTTTAAACAGAAACTTTGAGTCAGTGTTAGCTTGAGTCACAGTAATTGTAGTCCTTTGTGTAATCTCTACTACTGATCATTTGCTCTTGAGATAAGACTGGCTGCTCAGCCATTGCTACCAATTTTTCTGTGTAGTACAGGCTTGTACCAAAGGTGAAATCGTACTACCACTTGTAGTCTTAATTGTGTGCAGTGATACCTAAGGGCACTGCATAGGATTCTGCTTAACAGTCGGTGATCACTGTTTTGGTATGTCTGGCACCTAGGAGGTAATGCCGCCAAGCCTTAAAGGCTGCCTTGATCACTAGAAGTTCCTTGTCTGTTATTGCATAGTTAGGTTCAGGTGTAGTACATTTTCGTGACCAAAAGGCCACGGGATGTAACTGGCCTGTTTCGGGATCCCTTTGGGAAAGAATAGCCCCATTGCCATGCTGGAGGCATCTGTATCCACTACATATGGGAGATCTGGGCGGGGGTGTCGTAGCACCGGGGCTGAGGTAAATCTTTTCTTGAGTTCCTGGAAGGCCGTCTCTGCCTCTTCTGTCCATTGGAACAGTTTGTTGTTTTTTCGTAATAAAGAAGTGATCGGGTGCACAATCTGGGAGAAACCTGGGATGAATCGGTGATAAAGGTTTGCAAAACCGAGCATACTTTGGACACCTTTGAATTAAGACGGTGATGGCCAGCTAAGGATGGAGTCTACTTTATGCATATCCATCCGGACGTCTCTGGGAGTGAGGACAAAACCAAGGAACTCGACTTCAGTGACATGGAGGAGCATTTTTCAAGTTTGGCATATAGCTGGTGCTGTCGCAGTTTTGTAAGGACAGAGCGAACGTGTGTGACATGGTCCTGTTTAGAATAGGAGTACACCAAGATATCGTCAATGTAAACTAGGGCACATACGTCGATAAATTCCTGTAGTACAATGTTCATGAAGTACCGGAATGCAGCAGGAGCGTTGCAAAGCCCAAAGGGCATCACCTGATATTCATACCTCCCATATTTAGTACCAAAGGCGGTCTTCCATTTGTCTCCTTTTTTTACATGCACGAGATGGTATGCCCACCTGAGGTCCAATTTGGTGTAAATTTGGGCATCCTTGACTTGGTCCAGCAGTTCTGATGTAAGGGTTAGAGGATAACGGTTTTTAACTGTTACCTGGTTTAGTGCATGGTAGTCAATGCACGTTGTCAAGTCCCCCTCCTTCTTGGGTACGAATAATAGGGGCAAGGCTGCCGGGGATTTGGACGTGCGGATAAAACCGCTTGCCAGGTATTCTTTCAGATATGATTTCAAGTGGAGATTTTCAGGTTCGGTGAGTGCATCCATTTGACTACACAGGATTTGTGCACCAGGTACGAGTTCGATCTGACAGTCATATGGCCTGTGAGGGGGTAAGGTATTAGCCTGTTCTTTTTGGAAAATGTCTTGGAAATCGTGGTATTCGTTTGGTAGTGTACTTGTTACACCTAGTACCAATGTCTCTTTATCTTGGACATGTGTCTCTGGGTCAGACAATGCATTTCCACTTGGTAGCACGCATGAGCACACACATTGGAGAAGGCTAATTTCTTGGCTCGCCAGTCGATGTTAGGATTGTGAGCCACCAACCACGGTATCCTTAGAATCACCCGGAACTGAGGGGCCTTGATAAGGTCGAAGGCAATGGCTTCTCGATGTCCGTCTTGGCACAGAAGGGTCAATTTTGCTGTGCATTGAGTTACATGACCAGAAGCTACCTTTGTGCCGTCGACAGCAGTGACCTTCTCAGTTGTCGATTTCTGACAGAGGGGAAGCCTCATCCTTGTTGCCAGGCCTTGGTCTATGTAGCTACCAACGGCTCTGCTGTCTATGTATGCCCCCACAGCACAGTTGGTGAATGATCAAAATCACAGGCAGGACAAAGGGTAAGGACTGTGGCTCTTTTTCTTCGCTCGACAAACAGACCTCTACGCTTGCCAGGCCTGGATGTTTTCCAACTCTTGTTCTCCTCCTTCTTTCTTTGTAGCTCCAACTGTTCTCCTAGGGGGTTTTATGGGACATTGTCTGAGGAAGTGACCTGATTTCCTGCATACAGGCATAATTGCTGTTGTCCCCTTTTGTCTCTTTCGGCCTTGGTTTATGGGCTCCATACCCCCCCCAATTTGCATGGGTTCCGAAGTGTTTACTGATGAACGCGGACTGTTCTCCTTTGAGCGTATATACACAGTCTGATTCTCCGTGCTGGCTTGATCTGTCCTTCGATCTTGCAGCCTGTGGTCTAGCTGCACCACTAGGTTGATGAACTCTGCACAGTCTTTTGGCGGGTTTACTGCCTGTGCTAGGACGTCTTTCAATTCCCCCCGTAATCCTCGATGGAATAACATTGTTCGTTTCTCCTCAGGCCACCCAGTTTCAACGACAAATCTGTTAAAACTGGCAATATATGTTAACAAATTTTGGCTGCCTTGGCGGAGGGACAGATGTTTATTATCCAGAGCTTGACCCTCGGTATGTCAGGCGAACAGCTTCTCCATCTCCTGTTGAAACCCCCTGAAAACCCGCAGGAGTGGGTTATCCTGGCTTACTAATGGTATGGACCAATCCACGGCACTGCCACTCAGATATGACAGAATGAAGGCAACCCGCAACTGATCGTTAGGAAAGGCTCCGGATCTACAAAGAAAATAGAGGTGGCACTGGTTGATGAATACTGCATATTTTCTTGGCTCCCCTGTAAAAGGTTCAGTTGGGGCCAAAGGAACTTCCCCAGGGAGGACCACCTGCACTGGATTGATGGATGTGGCTGGAATACTTCCTGGCAACTGAGCCTGCCCAGCCTGTGTTTGGAGCAATTGTCTGGCTAATTCATCAGTGCGGTCCTTGGTGACAATCAACTCCCTCCTAAGGGTGTTGGTTTCTTGCTGGGCGGAGTGCACCTCAGCCCGTAATTCTCCCAGTAACTGGGCTAGTTGGTCAGTGTCTAATTTTTCCATGACGCCCAAGTGGATGTTTTAATTGAGGCTTTGCGTTCTGTTATGCTCACCTGGTATCCACAGGGGCTCCACACAATTCTGGATGGAGGTCTAAGCGTTATCCCGGACCCCTCTCTGATAGGTTATGTGCCAGACGTTGGGTAGTGCCTATAACAGGAGAATGGAGGGTTAAGATACTGGTTGTGTGATGGGTGGACTCCCACCTCCCACTGGTCCAAATCCCCTCCCTTAGTGTTATTGCTCGCCTAAGGTTTTTGTGCGTTGAACTCTCTGTCCTGTGTCCATGTGCAGGGGTACGTGGTTGGTGCGGGCGTTCCATGGACCTAGTTGCTTCACTGGTCCGTGTGCCCTTATGTTGGGTCCAGACCAGCTGTGACTCTGACTCTGCTTGCTGTCTTCCAGGTGAGTTATAATGTCTTTTCGTCTTTATTCTGTCTCTTTCTTTCCCTCTGTTTTCTTTGTCTTCTCTGTGTCTTGCTTCACTACGCTGTTCCCTAACAATGTCTCTTTTTGTTTTCACAGGGATGGTGGCGATCTCGGAGTTGCCGCGCCGATGCAAAGACCACTGTGAGTTATTGATGTGCAGAGCGCTGCACTGTTTATTGGTGTTAATTGCTAACCTGTGTTCTCTTCTCTTCTTTGTACAGGTCACGGTGATGTTCCGGAGTGATGAGTGATCGAAGCGCTGCTTGCCCAGGTAAGTGCTTTGTTAATGCTGACCTTGTTCCTTCTCCCTTCCAGGCTGTGGCGAAACCCGGCGATGGGCGAGGTAAGAGAAGCGCAAGGTGCTGCCAGGACTCGCTGCTTGCCCAGGTAATAATTGTTATTAATGCTGTCCTTGTTTCTTTACCTTTGCAGGTTGCAGCGAACTCCGGAGATGGGCGAGGTAAGCGAAGCACAGGATGGATTCAAGGCTGGTTACTTCACAGGTAAGTGTTCTTGCTCGCTAATGCTGTTCTTGTTCTTCCAGGTTATTAATGGAATCCGGATCTAGGGCTTCAGGATCAGGCCACTGCAGAAGCAGATGAGGAGCTGGACACTGTGAGCGTTACGCTACAGAAGTGCAGAATAACGCAAAGCGTGGTCTGCTGTTTGGGTGTGTTTAAATAGCCTAGGTAAAGTAGTTCCAGGTCAAAACACTAGACCGCATGGCTTGGTTCTAATGAACTGAGCTGTGTAATAGGCCTCCATGTTGGATTAAGGTCCAAAACGAGTATTGCTTTATTCCTGATAATGAGCCTGATGCCAAAGGTGCCAGGACTGACTCAATGTATGTTTCTGATGGAGTTTTAAGGCCCTTGGGGCCGATGTGAAGGGCTTTAGCCCCACTGCTGCCAGGCGGCTGTTATACCTGAGGGGGTCAGGGGCATGGATTGTGACAAGCAGCTGCTATTCAAGGTAAGTAACCATTTACTTTTAAGAGGGGCGTCAAGCAACTCAGAGGCAAGTATTACCTCAGGGACAGTTTTAGGTCTGTATGAAGCAGATTAGGAAAAGCAACAACTTATGGTACACATTGGGAAGAAAACACTGTTATTCAAGGCAGGTAAACCCTATGGGTAAGCTTCTACACTACACTCCTTCAGTTAAGCAATGATAAAGCATTACTAACACATTACTTTCAGAAGGGAGAAACACCATTCAAAGTAAGTAAAGCAACTTATACACTTTTTAGAGGGACAAAATGCAGCTCAAAGGTAAGCATAAACTTAAGGATACTTTGTAACTTCTATCACAGAGATACTGTTACGATACTAATTCTTTAAGCAAGTAACTACTTTTAAACTTGTTATACTTTTCAAGACAGAAGCCTTTTCTTATCCAGTTTCTACCTAGTCTATTAGAAGAAGGACCCTAGTGGTCTAGGCGGCAGCTGTAGCCAGGATGCGATAGGTTTCAACTGCAGGAAAGTCATAGGTCCAGAAGAGATCTTCTTTACCAAGTAAGTGTTACATTCAGAGTTAGTTAAAAGTGTTCAGGGACTTGAGAGATGGCTCCCTGTATGTCTTCCACATAAGGTTGGGTGTGCTGGCTCACTTGTAAAAAATGTAAAGCGGATGAAAATCCCACTTTACTACTTGGGAACAGTAGTTCACCCAAGTACATGAAAGAAAAATTAACAGGGCAGCTGAAAGGGGCAACCCAGCCTAAGCCCGAAAGATATAGGAAACTATAACTCAAACCATACACTATGGAGAGACATACAACGGTCACCCATAAAAAGAGTAAAATACCAGGTAAAGGGGAAAACGATTCCCACTCATCTCGGGACAAGGTAAAATAATTACCAAGTGCATGCAAAAAACTCTTGGGTTGACAAAGGTCAGTAAGATTTATCATGAATATGAAAATCTTACCTAACAAAGACCATCTTGTCTACCATTCACGGACAGCTGCCACAGGTACCACTCATCAAAAGAAGACTTTATTTTCTGCTTTCAATGCTCTTATTTATGAGGTAAAGTTGTCCCTAAAGTGTAGTAAATCCAAATTCCTGAGGATTACCCTACACTGGACACAAGCCAGAGAATTTGCTCCGCAAACCCCTAGCAACACTTCAAGCACCCACCTCTCACACAGTAGTGATGGAGAGCACCAGCTTCTTAACTGGATTGTGACCTTAAGATTGCAGGCAATCACCAAATAACCCAACTCCAAAATTCAAGGAATTGAAGGAGTACTAATTGGTAGAATTAAGGCTTTGTTTAGGATAGTATTTCCCCTAATTACCAGCTTGTTCACATTATCTATGCACCAGATCTCTGCTCCATAGGTAGCAACAACAATTGTGTTGGCTGTATATATTGCAACAGCCGGACCAAAAGACATGACTGCCAACCAGGGTGGAGAAATTCCTTAAAACACTGAGGGTCATCCCACTTTCAGTTACTTGTTCCACTGATTCACTTTCTCACATCTCACATTCACAAGCAAGCACTCCACAACACATCTCCTTCCTGTCCAATGATGCACATCCACTTGACATTCACCAACAAGCACTTCGCAACACATCTCCTTCCTTTCCCACATACACTGACAAACACATCCCCCTTCTTACCCCAACCATCACTGAAACAGGGAACACAACACAAGGCATTCACATAAGACATCCACACCGTGCATCTTTTTATCGAGATGCAACTCAAAAAACAAAACTTTAGGGACGCTATCCCTACCTAACTGAGACACTATCCCTACACTCATTTTGAGAGACGCTATCCCTACTCCGGTGCGCTACCCCTTTACTACACTTAACAGGGACGATATCTCTAAACCTTATGTTAAGGGACGCTATCCGTTCTCAACACGGACGCTTTCCCTGCACTCCTTTTGAGGGACGCTATCCCTACCACTTACTTGGGACGCTATCCCTATACTGGTGCGGGACACTATCTATACTTCACTCAGGGACGCTATCCCTATACAGATGAGAGACGCTATCCCTACACTGGTACGGGCGCTACACCTACACAACTCAGGGATGCTATCCCTATACAAATGAGGGACGCTATCCCTAAACTGGTGTGAGACGCTATCCCTACTTCACTCAGGGACTCTATCCCTATACAAATGAAGGACGCTATCCCTAAACTGGTGTGGGACGCTATCCCTACTTCACTCCGGGACGCCATCCCTATACAGATGAGGGACGCTATCCCTATTTACACAATGGATGCGACACTATCCCTCCTTCACACTAGGGGACGCTATCCCTTGTACCTCAAATGGGATGCTATCCCTGCCACATATTCGGGATGCTATCCCTATACATCAGTTGGGACACTATTCCTACACCTACACACTGACTTCACATTGATGGTTTGCTATACCACGCTTTTCACCATTGGCGACTCACTTCACATATATTACGTTTTGCATAGTTACACATCCATGCCAAAACAAATCTGCCCAAATATGTGTCCCTAAGAGTCCATGTTGCATTAATGCAGCCTAATTTACTCTATGCACATACTTCCAAAATCCTAAAAGTCTGTGTTGCCTTAGACAATGTAACCCTAGAACTCCTCAAAAGGTTACTTCTATCTCACTCATGCTCTCTTTCTTGCACTGCCAGGCATGCCTAAAGCACCTCTCACTCATGGCAACTACTGTATTCTTCAATGTCCATAAGAGTCCTTTTATTTCTGCAAATCCTCAAAAAGTTATTCTCACGTTGTGGACCATATATGTTCACTCTCAACACAATTTGCATTCTCACAGTAATAAAGCACTTCCCTTATCACATTGTTATCCTCTACACATAGCTCTACAAAATACGATGCAGCTGTAATTGAATTATAAAGGATACAATCTTCTAAAGCATCTTCTGAAGCCTCTCTGAGCAACTGCGTGGGATATAATCTTCTGCCTAGTCTCCGGCTCCTTGTTACAAAAGCGCTACAACAAGTTCCCAGTGGGATGCAAAACTGACGAGATGCGCAGCCGTTTCCCCGGGTCTTTTATTAGCTCTTCGGGTTCTCCTTAACGTGCACTTCCAGTTCCATTGTACCTTACTCTCGCCAAATCTGCAAATGCAGTTCATCATCTCTGTGTGAGAGTCCACTGTTATAATGTAGATGTTATAATTTAGAATGTCACTCACGTGTATAGTTCCACACAAGAGTGTTCTACCCGTGTGGTTCTGGAACTTAGGATTGGAGCCACACAGTAAGAAGACAGCCGTTGCATGGGGTTGGCTGTGGGGGACTCCCTTGATGAATAAACCTACATTAATCATATACCAATCGTGTGGACATTCATCTACATAATAACTTCACAAGTGGCGTCGAGGAGCTGTCCACGGAGGAAGGGAGTCCCCGGATGTGTGCTGATGCAGACATTGGTTTAGGAGACTTGAAGAAGCAATATAAAGACAGCTGGACCCCATTGCAGTAATAAGGTACAAAAGCTGACTATAAGATGATAGTTAACGCACATTTTATGGCATAGAATATGTAAAAAGGCCCACCGCAACACCACGTTTTGTGAACTTGCATCAATTGAACGCTGCACGAGCTTCGGAAATCAACGACAAGAATCTCCAAGCAAAGTACATGGTACGTGGGCACATCGAGGACGTTAACGTGATAGCACTGCAGAGCCATATAGTGTAAAGCACCCAACGACATGCATTGCGTGCAGCCATATTGGTTGATTGTGGGTTGCTATAACTACATACAAACAACTACTTTACGAACGACACCTAACGAAAATAGTATACGCATCGTTTGGAGGATGAACAATGCATGCAAATAAATAAAGTGCCCGCTCATTACATTAGATGCACGGACATTTGCAATCGCACTGTATAGACTGAAATGAACATTGTGAATGACAATTATAGACTTTGCTAACGAGGGGAAAAGTGGCACAACACAGTTAGTGTTATCTAAGCACTGACTGGATGAACATTTAAAGGCACAACATAACAATTTATGTTGGATTGAACATTTCCAATGTGGCAAGAACCAACTTGTACAGGGAAGATCCAGTGCTTATGGATATGTGAGCAACGTTGCTAAAAAAAAAAACAAAAAAAAAAAAAAAAAAACACATCCTAGCACAACAAAAACAATTGCAGTATTATATAAAGCACACATCCTATCACAGCAACAACTTCAGATAGAGAGAACCATAGCAACCCAGATTTTGATCCATGCTTTGAGAGACTGAGAGGCATTATTGTGTGACAACTTTTCCTTATACCACATATCTCACCATGCAAAGCATTGTAGCCCCAGTAAAAAATGTTGGCACAACCTGGGAGTCCTATCTGCTCATGGGAACAGTGGTTGGACAACTTGCAGGTCTATTTGACAGCAATTGGTGGGGCAAAATATAATGATGATCTGAAGGAAGCTACTCTACTCAATTGTGTGGGAGCAGAAGCTCTAAGGATATGTAGAACCTTACCTGATCTTAATGATACGGAAGAAGGATCTGGAGATTCCACTGGTGGTTCCAGGAAATATGAGACTGCGTTATTGAAGTTTGGCAAATATTTTGGAAACAAGACACATATAGTTCTTGAACGATATAGATTATTTTCCAGGAGACAGAACAAGAATGAATCTGTAGATACATATTTTGCAGCAGTAAGAGGTCTCATATCTACGTGTGAATTCACAGGTGTGGCAGACAAGTACTTAAGAGACCAGCTTGTTCTACATGTGGCTGATTCCCGGATCCAACAACGGCTATGGCAAGCAAAGAATCCGATGTTAGAACAAGCTTTAGAGATACCCAGATCAATTGAACTGGGAGAAAAATGTATGAGAGAAGTCCAAAATAAGCCAGATGCGTTGACATTAAATCAGTTCAAGATGTGAATGATGGAGGATTTAGTAAAGACGAAGAAGCCTTGGTCGCTATGGTGAGAAGAATTGTTAAATCAGATCTTGCCATGAACTCCAGGCAAAACAGGGAAATGTTTCACAGATCACAAAACAGATGCTATAAGTGTGGGTGGTACAGACATCCAAATCCAGATAAAGATTGTCCGGCGTTGTTGGCCGAATGTTGCAGATGTGGACAAGTTGGCCATTTTGTCAAAGTCTGCCGCAATGCCAGAGGAAGAGGCAGATTCAATGCACGCCATACATAATGTAACAAGGAATTATCCTCAAGTAGGAAGAGGTACTCCGACTGGTATAAGATCTATTGAAGAAGCTAGTGGTTCTGGTGATTTAGTAGCAATCACTGGTGAATTTGAAGAGGAAATACAAATATTGGCTCTCACATCAACGCAAGGGGCTGTTGGCCCGTGGGTACCTACGGCTATCAATGGCATTACTCTACAAGTCATGGTTGATACTGGGTCTCCATATACAATGGTGGGTATGGAGACATACTTGAATGTATTGAAGAAGAGGATGGAGGATTTACACATGACTAAAGTTAGAGCAACTGGCTATGGTAAGTCTCCAATTAATATTATAGGCTATATTTGGGTACACTTGAACTTTGAAGGGAGAAAGACATATTGCAGGTTATATGTAGTCCAAGATGGATTCTCAATAGTTGGCTGGTGGAAACAAGCATCATTGAAAATCAGAATACACCTAGGTGAGAACACACCCATTTTGAGCGTAATAGACAACAGTTGTGATTCTGCTGCAAGTTTGGCCAAGAGTTTTCCCAATGTTTTTAATGATAACATTGGTACCCGTGAAGGTTTTAAACATCATATAATACTTAAAAGAGGAGCAAAGCCAGTAGTGCACAAAGTAATAAACATTCCAATTGGCACTCGAGAGGCACTACAAAAGGAATTAGAGAAATTGTGTTCACAGGACATCATTGAACCTGTAGAGAGCTCTGAATGGCTTTCTCCCATCGTGATTGTAAGGAAGCCGGATGGGTCAATCAGGATGTGCATTGGCCTGAGAGATCTTAATAACAACATATGGATAGATCGCCATCCCCTACCTAATATTGGAGAAATGCTCACCACCATGGAACTTGCAAAATATTTCACTGCATTAGACTTGTCCTCCGCATACCATCAGGTGGTTTTAGATGAAGAGTCTAGGCACCTTACATCGTTTATAACGCCTCTGGGTGCATTCAGGTATAAAAGAATGCTGTTTGGTTTAGCATCGGCAGCCGCCATGTTCCAGAGACTGATGCAACATCTTTTTGATGGTCTACGAGGTGTGCACTATTTTCAGGATGACATTTTGGTTTCTGAAGAAGATCATGACGCCAAACTACTGGGGGTTGAAGTGGGAGAATGGAAGAACAGGCTCCCGCCCTTCCCCTCTCGCGCTTGGCCTAGAGGATCACGGCCTAGACACCCGCCACGAGAAGAGTTTGCCTATCTACCAGACGACCAAATACCCTGGTACAGGAACATACGGATGTGCCCACCTACCTGCCCAGCAGCCCGCCCTGCCCATGCCGACACCTACGGCATGGATCAACTCGACTAAACCTACACGTCGTTAGAGATGCCATGACGACCTAGCCAACGGTCAGCACACCTGTGCAAACATGCACACCGGACACTCCCACACCAATCCACACGAAGAAAATACTCAGTGCTATGACGTAGGCGACAGACATACCCACGGACGTGCATCTTTATTATTTTCCACATAGGCTCTCAAAATGCAGAAACGCAAGACGCATGCTGAACTTATCTAAAAAGGCTTGCTCACGCTTCTTCTAAGAACCATGTACCATAATGAAGAATATAACGGAGACCCGATACTGAGGATAGAGCAATATGATACCGTAACCTAAAGCGCTCTGCATCAAACGGTTCCACCTATGCACCAGGCCCAAGTAGGCCGCAAGCAAAAGCTTCCATGAACATTGAATGAGCAAGAGCTTGGTTGCTGAGCCTGCAGAATGAGCCCGGCGAAAGCACACCGCCAAGGGCACGATGTTGCAATCTCGCACGCCGCAAGCCGGCGCCAAGGTCGCACCTGCAAGATAAACCAGGCACACAGTGGGAAAAACAATATTAATTGTGCTGAATTCTGCCTCAAACACGGTCCCACCTCACGTGACAAAGCCGAACCTGACAGGATGCCAAGCCCAGGAGGAAGGAGACGCCTGAATCCCACGTTTCAAGACACAGGCAGATACAATTAAAAGGCTCATTGGACATCTGCAGCAGTGGGAGTAGTCGACCTCCCAACATATGAATAAATGCTCACATTGTTTACACCTACCCATAGTAAAACATTGTTGCAAATGACAGGTGCACCGCAAGCTGGGAACAGCGATAGTCCCAGACTGGGAGGCTCGTGAGCGGACCAATCAGAACATGGGGCTCTTATCACTGACGCCATTAACATTGACCAATCCTCAGAGGTCTTCATGTAACAATTTTCATGTATCAAATTGAAGGGACAGCCCAAGTATATCACCTGACTAACCCTCAACCACCGTTCTCTATATGTATGCTATACTAACCCTACCACTCGAGTAACCAATCCAGAGTGGAAATAGGTTTTTTGCTAAACTTTCTAAGGTGACGCAAGTAGCACGTCATACTAAGGTAAAAAGGGCCTGCGAGCCCCACGATTGTGTGTGTGTCAGGACGGACGCGTACGATCCTTGACCCATCCCTGCCGTTTTGTCTAATAAACAGCAGAGTCACCTTGCTTCTTGCGTGTGTCTCATACTCTATCTCTTTTGGGATATACGGGAGGAGTTGGGGCCTCCCTGCCCGGAGGTCTACGGACGGCCCGGCCGACCCCGGCAGAATTTCCCCCCGACAGGGTGGTGCAAGTTATACAGCAAAAATGCCTTACCCTAAAGATTGAAAAATGCAAGATAAAAAAGAGAGGTGACATACCTAGGACATTGTATCAATGCTGAATGGATTAAACCTAAAGAGACTTGGTGAACACCATCCTCAAGCTTCCTGATCCCACCAACAAGGATCAACTGAAAAGTTTGTTAGGACTCACTGAATACTATTCAAAATGTATAGACCATTATGCTGATAGAACGAATCAGATGAGAGGTTTGATGATTAAAGGTACAAAATTTGAGTGGTCTGGGGATGCAAAGATGAACTAAAGACAATCAAAATGTTAATTAACAGAGCACCTGCCCTTAAAATGTTTGATTGGATTGCAGTGCAAAGATTATGGTATCCGTGGATGCCAGCAACACGGGGTTGGGAGGTGTTTCAGAACAAGTGCAAAATGGAAATGTAGTGCCAATTGCTTTTGCTTCCAGGACATTGAAAGGAGCAGAAATTAACTATTCGACTATCGAGAAGGAAGCTCTAGCTGTCAAATGGATTCTAGAGCATTTCAAAGGACTTATATGGGGAATTCCCATTAAACTCAAGACGGATCACAAACCTCTTATACATGTTTTAAATCCAAAGAACCCGCATTTGACATCCCCGCGTATTAGAAGATGGATATTAATTATCATGCAATATAATGTGATCATTAAATATACCCGGGAAGAAAGAATATTGTGGCAGATTGTTTCTCCCGCTTGCCATGCTCCTCTGAAGAAGAAAATTCTAGTGGAAATGATGAGGAGACTGATTGTGTCATAGCACAAATACATCCCAGTTTTTGTAAGGAGGAATGGATTGAAGCTACAAAACTGGATTTGGAACAAGGACAATTGAGGAGAGTGGTGGAGAGTGGCTGGAAAGATGTAATTGGGGATATAGGATCTTGGGAGAAGATAAAGATGAATTATCATGTGATGCGGTAAGCATTTACCGGGGAGATCACATTGTTCCACCTGTAAACTTGAGAGGGAAGATTATGGAAATTGCACATGAGGGGCATATAATGAGAAGTCTAACAAAGAGAAGAGTGAGAGAGGCGTACTGGTGGCCCAACATGTGGGATGATTTGGAAACAATGGTTAAGGAGTGTTCTGCTTGCACAGTGAGTGATAAAGGAAAGGTTACCAGGTTCACACCACTACAACCAATACCTATACCAGATTCAGTGTGGACAAAAGTGGCTATTGACATTGCTGGTCCATATGAGATATTGGAACCTCAAAAGATTTAGTTCATTGTATTGGTTGACTATACATCCAAATGGGTGGAGTGTGGTATTATTGAAGAATTTGTTTCTGCTATGAAGGCAAAGAAATTCTTGGAAGAAATTTTTAACAGAGAAGGCGAACCACAAGAATTGATATCTGACAATGGTGCTCAATTTATGTCACAAGAGGTTCAATGTTTTCTGAAGGAACGAGCCATCAAACACAACATGACGGCATTATACCACCCATGAGTAACGGTCTAGTTGAGAGAATGAACCACTTTATAAAGGATGTTATTCAATTAGCCATTGTAAATGGTTTGCCATGGAGAGAAACACTTAAGGAGGCACTGAATACGTACAAAGTCACTCCACATTCAGTGACTGAAGTGGAACCTTTTACTCTTATGAGAGTAAGAATTTCCACCAATAGACTTAGACCCGCTTGGTTGACTTTAAAGAGAAGTAAAAACATTGTAATGGAAGAAATTGTAAGAAGGATAAATAGGAAACAAGAAGAATATAAAAAAATACTATGACAGACAAAAGCATACAAAAGAAAGCAAAATTGAAATGGGGGATTGGATCAGAGTAAAGGAACCCAGGAGAATTATGAAAGAAGAGTCTAAATTCTGATCTCCACAGAAAGTGGTTAAATGTTCAAAGAAGTCAGTGATTTTAGAAGATGACAACAAGTGGTCATGTAACAATGTCATCTTGGCAAGAGAAAAAGACCGACATAGGTACAGTCTGCCAAGAGTCATAGATGAGAACAATATGTCTACAAGTGATGTTGAATCGGCTGGGAAATTCATGAGTCAGAGGACACATGGAGGAGTCTCTGAAGACAATGCAAGTTTCATGAGACCCAGAAGAATTGTGCAGAACAGGAAAAAAGATTTTATTTATTGAAATTTATTAGAGTGCGTGAATCACCATCAATCACAGCCACATTTTTGTATCTCTTTATTTGCTTGTACATAGTTATACAACCACTCCTTTGTAAATTTTGTGGAGGAGGAGATGTTATAATGTAGATGTTATAATTTAGAATGTCACTCAGGTGTATAGTTCCAGACAACAGTTTTCTACCCGTGTGGTTCTGGAACTTAGGATTGGAGCCACACGGGAAGAAGACAGCCATTGCATGGGGTTGGCTGTGGGGGACTCCCTTGATGAATAAACCTACATTAATCATATACCAATCGTGTGGACATTCATCTACATAATAACTTAACATCCACTGCAGCTACGTGTCACGGGTGCGTTCACCCCTCTTCTTCTCTTCTGGCATCATGGTGATTGGACCTGCCCACGATTCATGAGCACGGTCTTAGGGTCCTTTGCTCAGCTCAGAGCTCAACACAGTTCTTCACTTCTCCCTCGGCGCTGCGTATCAAAACAACTTCAAACTTCTTCAACGGCACCATGGAGCGAACAATGGCACACCAAGGTTCCACTGGATCGCCAATACACCTGTACACCATGTGATGTCATCACTTGCAGAACCGATGCAGCACAGTGCTGAGCTCCAATTTGACCCAAGGTGCCCTCGGTCGTCCGTTTCTACGCGCCCACCTACCCACGGTGAGTGCTAAGGCATCGTTATCACAAGGGCCTACTCTTCCTTCTACTCCTGCATTCAGTTTATGTTCCTGCGCATTAAGTCTTACACCGCCACTTTCACTCCTCAAACACTGCATTGCCATTTTTAGAAGACCATCAATGGGCTCTGTCATGGGGTTTCCTTCACCTTTCAACCCCCCGGATGCTCTGCCATACAGCCCCTTTCTTCTTCACTAGAACCAAGGTCCTGTGCTTTGTTCTCCCTGCCTAAACTTCTCCTTTTTGAGGCCTGCTTCACTTGGGGCATCTGCTCTAAACTAATTGTTTCGCTTTTGGTGAGTAGGTTCACATTCCTCTGATTACGTTACTTCTCTTTATCTTCTTTTTCTACTTACCAGACTTTGCCCCCTTATCTCTATGCATGTGATTCCCCCTTCTTCTTGCCTTGGGTGATGGGACATACTTCCTGTCTCTGGGAGGCAGTGGTTCCTTCCTTTCCTTTCTTTGCTGCTCCCCCTCAGCAGTCTTCTTTTTCTTCTCTGCACAGGTTCTTAGTGATCCTCGTCGCCAGTGTAATAATAATACATCTGTACACTCTCGTAGCTTATTGACATAGGCTTTATTGTAAGTTACATTAAGCGAACAAGTAAGGGAACCACTGGGTACCATCACCCAGGCTTAACTGACATCAGGTAGAACACTCATACAGCATTCACACATCAACATTCCAACATGACATCACAGGGTCTCACATTCACAAGCAAGCACTTCAAAACATGAACAATCCACTTGTTATGCTCCCTCTACCACCTCTGCACATAAACCAACTAAGACACACCCAATTTACATCACAGAGCAACAAGGCCATGGAGCATCACATTAATGTTGTATATAGCAATTCAAAACCCAGGTGTCCAGCCCACCCACAATCCCATTGTCATACAGTCAGTGGACACTAATTAGTACATCAGTCACTACATCTCACCCCTCCTCTGCCCCCACTGACCCTCTTCCATTTTACCATTATAGCCCCTCTTGCAGACCGTATACAGAGATGCTGCTTTGAATTGTGTTATGATGGGTCTGGCATCCATCGTGTCATCTTGCTGGGTCCTAGCCTTGAACTATGCCCAGCTACTAAATTATAATATATGAGCATGGAGACTTTGATTGTCCCAGTCTTGGTACAGCTTGTAGAAATATTTAGGTGCTGATTCATGAAAATAACAGCACATGTGTACAGATTCCAAGGGAAGCAAAAGAGATGTTCATTGACAGTGTTTAAGAGCAGCCATTTCAAAATGCGTGCAAATGACAGCTTTTCTCAGCAACAAGCTAGTAAAATGAGTGTTATAAAATCATTCAAGGCAACAAAGGGATGATTATTTCAAAAATACCCAGCAGAATGTGCAGTCATTTTAAAATGCAGAAACATGCATATTTACAAATTGAAAGCTTTTCTATCTGTGTGGAATGGAGTGGAACTATATAACCAACAAACCTTACAAATAAAAGCCCAGTAACCAATTAACTGTCCCAGTTAACTTTATAATACAGTTCGATAGACAGAGTTTGAAATTCATTTCATTTTGTGTTTTTCCATGGGGAGATGCACAGTAGAAAAACCAGAAGGCTGTCTTTGTGCAGGCTGAAAACTTCCATTGTCCTCGCAGGAAATAACTTGTTACATGTATGCCCATGTAAGGAGATTGGCTAATGTGGTCGGCAGTTCAGGAGGTGTTAGAACCACATCAGGGGAGGTTGATCTAATGTTGATGGACAGCCAGAGAAAATTTAAGCAGCTGAGAGAGGGGAGTATTCAGTGCTTACTGAGATTTGAGTGTGATCAGTGCCTCCCGGGGATGTGAGCTCCGTGGCTGCAGTCTTGAAGACGGGGCAGAGGGGGTGGCGCCTGGCTTTGAAGCATTCCCGAGGCAGTGCAAGGCTCGGGACTCCCGTGCATATAGCGACTACAGCAAGAGATAAACCAGGCGAAAGACAGGAGCCTCGCATATTATTGTAAGTGCTGTTTCCAAGTGAGGAGCACGTGGGATGGATGACATGGTATCAGTCAGCATAGGGTTATAGGTTTGAAACCAAAGTGTTTTATTTTGGTCTCTTTCTTTCTGCATAAAAAGAGTTGCATACCACATTTATTATCTCTTCCATGTTGCCATGTGTTGTTTTCTTTTTATCTCTCAGAGAGTGGGCTCGCTGTTGGTAAGAACATGTAACTTTGATATCATGTAATGTATTCTTTTATTTTTCTATTAGTGCAACATAATAGTGGTAATCAAACAATAACAGCATTAAAAAAAAGAAAACAGAAGAAGGCTATTGCTTGGTTTTTGTGTTTTACTTTCTGCCTCTGATGATCGCTGAGTTAGGGGAAAGGTTAGTGGATGATCCTAGTATTATACCACTGTGCTAAACATTTGCTACCTCATTTACTACCTGGGACAATTTTAGGAAAAAGAGTAAATACATACAGATGACCCAGGTAGAGTGTATGTATGTGGATGGGCTTTCTTTACATCCTGCAATGAATGATATGGAGAAAAATGGTGCCTAACTCCCTTTTCAAATTCTGGCCAGGACATGTTTTCCTGTTCATTCAAAGCTCTGATAATACTGGCTGTGGCAGCATCAAGAGTTAAGAAGTATTGTCTATATTGTTCCTTGGGTATATCTAAGGCTTTAAATATATCATGCACTGCTTCTAGATTATCTTCTATACATCACTCCCCTACTTTCTTGAACGGTTTAATTAGGGCCTTAATTGATTCCATTATCTTGATAGGGCTACTTGATGCTATGTTTGGAGTTGTACTATTCCGTGGTTCAACCCTTATTTCAGGTGTCTGGGATTGGTGGCAGCCCCCAATGGGTGAGTCGAATCCCCCAAAGGCATTGCAACCAGGCCCAGACACCGGCACAGCCACCGGGACATTATTTTCCCGTGTAGAAATGGAGTTAACCTCAATCCCATTGAATGTCGTGCCTTGTCACTTCTCCTGAGACCTGAAATCGCATCTCCGCTGTTCCAAATCTTTGCACTTTTTAAGGAGCCAGTCTGCCTCCTGACCCAAATAAGAATTCTCATTACCCATTTTATTAATCCCATCCTGCATCTGACTTATTTTCATTTGGTACTGATCAAATTATTTGACCCTTTAGTCTCTTTCCTGAAACATTTTAGCTATTTCTTGCTCAATGGCTTGGAGCTCACATTCTTTCTCTTTGTAGAGCTTTCATCTCTAAGATAACCTCCTCTTTGTCATGTCTAATGTGGCTTACCAACCCCTTTATGTGTTTCAACTCTTGCTCACTGTCTTCAGATTGTTTTCTTCTTTGAGACAATGGGTGTCAACTTCAGTGCATTTCGATTGCATGTCTTTTTGACATAACTCTAGGTATGCTTTTAACTTTTTCTTCTGTTCATTAGCTCAATCTAATTCAATTTTTAGACTGCTAATTAGTTTACCATCATTTTCTTGCATTTGCAGAGACCTATTTAAAACTAACCACTTTTTGGGACAGAGCCGTATCAAACAGTCTCTCTCTGAATTTTTGTCATCAGCATTAAATAATCTCAGAAGACAGACCTGAATTATGCTGCCCTCTTCAAAAATGCTGTCCAGTGGTTCTTTCTGCACTTCCCCGCACAGGGGGTCATGCCACTGTATGGCATTATCTGACGACCATACCCCATGCGCATATAGATTTGTCTCTAGATATTTTTCCAGCTCAGGAAATGTGGTTTCAATTTGAAACATACTGAAAATTCAGTTTGTAGTGCTACACTAACCTCACAAAATTAGTTCCCTTTAATGCACGGATGGCAGTGTGGAACACATTAGCCACGCCCAGTAGTTACTTCACAATCTGTTCCCGGCCTACACATCATATTATGTTGTAGATTTTGTCTTTGTGGCTAATTCCTGATTTGGCTGTAATTTAGTATTGTGGTATTTTGGCAGTATTTTGGTGGTAAATGAACCTTACAATTGGTGGTAGTTCAGTATTAACCTATTTTGATAATAGCTCAGAACTATCTTATCCTTGTGGTAATTTTTAGTTGTGTCTTATTTTTGTGGTATAGTGCTAGTTTTACCTTCCATCATACAGCCCAATAAGATAAACCTTCCCTCTTTATAATTATGACCCACCTTTGGCGGTCAATAAAGAACCTTTGGACCTGGTACACTTTTAGGGAACCCAGTAAAATTGTACAGAATTCAACTTATTGCATGTAATTCATGTTACTGATTTTTACACATCACTAACCTACGTGCCTTAGAGGGCACCGCTTTCTCTTCAGCATGCAAAGAAAGCCCATCCATAAACACATACATACACTCTACCTGGCTCATCCGTATGTATTTACTATTTTTCCTAACATTGTCCTAGGTGGTAAATGAGGTGTTCTTACCAACAGCGAGCCCAGCTCTGACTCTCTGAGAGATAAAAAGAAAACAACACAAGGCAACATGGAAGAGATAATAAACGTGGTATGCAACTCTTTTTATAAGAAAGAGACCAAAATAAAACACTATGGTTTCAAACCTATAACCCTAGGCTGACTGATACCATGTCATCCATCCAGCGTGCTCCTCACTTGGAAACAGCAGTTACAATAATATGCGAGGCTCCTGTCTTTCGCCTAGTTTATCTCTTGCTGTAGTCGCTATCTGCACGGGAGTCCCCAGTCTTGCACTGCCTCGGGAATGCTTCAAAGCCAGGCGCCACCCCCTCTGCCCCGTCTTCAAGACTGCAGACACGGAGCTCACATCCCCGGGAGGCACTGATCACACTCAAATCTCAGTAAGCACTGAATACTCCCCTCTCTCAGCTGCTTAAATTTTCTCTGGCTGTCCATCAACATTAGATCAACCTCCCCTGACGTGGTTCTGACACCTCCAGAACTGCCGACCACATTAGCCAATCTCCTTACACGGGCATACATGTAACACGTTATTTCCAGCGAGGACAATGGAAGTTTTCAACCTGCACAAAGCCAGCCCTTCTGTTTTTTCTACTGTGCATCTCCCCATGGAAAAACACAAAATGAAATGAATTTCAAACTCTGCCTACTGAACTGCATTATAAAGTTAATTGGGACAGTTAATTGGTTACTGGGCTTTTATTAGTAAGGTTAGATGGTTATATAGTTCCAATGCAGTTCCACACAGATAGAAAAGCATTCAATTTGTAAATATTCACGTTTCTGCATTTTAAAATGACCACACATTCTGCTGGGTATTTTTTAAATAATCATCCCTTTGTTGGCTTGAACATTTTTAAAAAAACACTCATTTTACTGGCGTGTTGCTGAGAAAAGCTGTCATTTGCACCCATTTCGAAATGGCTGCTTTTAAACACTGCCAATTAACACCCATTTTGCTTTCCTTGGGATCTGCATACATGTGCTGTTATTTGCATGAATCAGCACCCAATTATTCCTACAAGATGAGTCCATCTCTGCCTGGACTATTGAATAGCTCATGCCTTTACTCGTTTTCTCACCTCTACCAGATACGTTGTTTACTCTTACCATCAGACTAGTGTAGTGTTAAGCACCCCATCTGTTTGTGGAATTGAGTGGTAAAATTCCATCATTCTGGGCCTTGTGAGGCTGAGTGCTGCAAGAGGCTTGGTAAGTGTTCTGTGCTGTTAATGCCCTAATGGGAACTTTGGGATTAACACTGTTGGCACCCTGACTCAACATCCAGGGTGCTAATTCAGTTTGTTTCTTATTGAAAATCAACTGTGCACATACATCAGGCCCTGAAATGAGATGAAGGCTGTAAAAAGTAAAGAGAGGCAGTCCCTTTACTATTTTCATGGCTTGGGAGTGGGCTAATGGGACACTGAGCATAGTGCCGCTGACAGAGATGAGAATTGTAAAGGCTGGGTGTAAAGTTGAGGGTTGGAGTGGGAAGGGGGTTCAGGATAGCAGGAATGAAGAGGGCCGAGTGGCAAGAGGATGAATATTAGGATGCAGGCTGCAGGCTGGGAAATAAAGAGTGGTCCACTGAGAGGAACAGGTGGGTAGCATGGAAATGAGGTTTATACAGCTGTTTTCAGCGTGCATCCCTGCTTGCCTGATTGTCTGGTGTCATTTGCCATGGATGCTAATTTCCTATATAGCCAGAACATTTATAGCCGAAGTCGGGGATGTGAGGTGAAAGACTTGCAAAACAACCTAGATTTGTGCTGAGCCACTGTTGTGCTTAACTCAAGATATCTAAGAGTTTCCCCAGATGGGTGTAAATATGAAACCAACACGTTGCCCCTCATTATGAGCATGCTGTTCTGGAATAAAGAGCTGGTAACAACGGTTACCGTAACCTTTTCCAGTCCGGCATACTCTGTGTCTGCCGATAGTGGGTGTGAACTACCAGCAGGCCTGACCTGCTAGTAGTTCAGGCCCCTACTGGCAGATAATTCACTGAAGCACCAGCACGGTTACTAATGGTGCCGGTGCTCAGTGTTTCCCATTCCTGTGCAGTCCTATACGACTGCACGGGAATCGGAACTTACCGTTCCTACACCTCCGGTAACATCCCAGTACTGCAGGGATATCGGGCCGTGGAAATAGTAAGTCGAGGTTGCTGGTAGGCTGCCTGTACTACTGGCGGCCTAACGGCAACCTCATAATGAGGCCCTTTGTCTAAACAGAGGAGTACTTGTGTTCCAGTCCTAGCAATAGGATATCCCAGCTCATATCGCTGGTATATCATGTGGATCATGTGGAACCAGGCTGCACATTACAAAAATGTTCTCTCACAATGACTGATAACTAATCACAGTCAATAACACACATCCATAGTTTGCCCTTCCAGTATCTAATCCCTCTTTTCCTTGCATCTTTCGGGGGAAAATGCATCTCAGATAATGGGCAAAAATAAAGCGAATTGAGAAAGGGCTTTCTGAAAGAGCACAAGAGTGTGCCAAACACAAAATACGCCTCCTCTATGGTTTGCACATGTTGCTCACTGCCATGATGAAAAGCATGCCCCTGGAGAATGTGAGATGCAAATAAATACATGCACGCTTAAGAATTATTTTTTTTAACAAAGTAACAGAATGTTTCACAGGCTCTGACCATTTCCAAAGTCCTTTTCAATAAATTTTATTGTCAATGTTAAAGACAGGACAGACACTGTGATTATTAAAACAGAAACTTCCTAGATGACAATGGGCCTCATTATGACCCTGGTGGTAGAGTGATAATGGTGCCGATAGTGCTGCTGGTGCCGTTATCACTCTACCGCCACATTATGAGATCTACTCGCGGGGCACCCCTGTATGCCTGGTCCGACCATATGTGCCGAGTGGCACCCGCGAGCAGAACAGGATGCTAACAACGGTCCCTCAAATGGGAATGGGGACATACCAGTTCCGGGTCCCGTGAATGGGAATTACCGGGCCCGCAAAGGTCGGAATGGCCCAGTAAATCCCATTTTTCGGGACCCGGAACCGAGTTTGGGGGATTGCCTTGTCGGCAAAAATGGAAAGGCTACCTCCAAACTCGTAATGAGGCCCAATGTAAGAGGCCTGATTTCATACTTTAAAGAAACAAATGGAAATTGCACATTTCTTCAACTATTGCATGATCAATGTTAAAGAAATGTGGAATAATTCACATGTTAATGTTAAAGGATATTTGTACCATGCACTATCACCACCAGAGTGGTCCCCTGGCACTCTGGCAATTACATTTCCATGTAAATGTGGCACATGTACAGAGTATGTTACAAAGGAATTCAGCAGGCCTCCAGAACACATGTTTAGAGTTTGTAACATTGTTGACAGAAAATGTACTGTGAATCATAACAAAATATAACTGGTTTAATTATCTTTCCACAGGTTTTCAATTCACTTTGAACAATGCTTTGTTATTTAACATTACTTGAACATGCCCAGACATATTGCTGGAATAGCTTGGGGTAACTTGAAACTGTCCGAAATTACTCTTCCTAAAGCATTAACTTCAGCTCAGGAATGTAAATTATAAGGCAAGAGTCCACAAAGCACTGCTAAATTCACTGAGGTAAACTAGTTCTGAAGACTATGCAAATTAAACAATGCCCGATTGTTAGGCCTGTTAGTTTCAAAGAGACCTGTAACACTTTTCTTTCCAAATGCCTCATAAAACCCATTAATTCAGATCACGAGAGAGAGAGAGTAGTGATCTCTATACAAGAGCAAAATAAACCCTGCCTTAATATGTATTCATATCAGGAAAGGGAAAGTGCAGTGGATAAATCAACAGTGGCATTTGCAGGCCAAATTCAGCATTTCTTCCCTCTCAGACCTGAATAGAAAATTAACGGGTGGCATTTTTATTCAAAACAGATAATTCTTTGAAAAATCATATCTTTGAAAGAAAGGTCCTATTAATGTGGGACACACTGCAGATTGCAGACAGAACATATGTTGTTTCACCCCATACACAATCTGCATGGAATATCCTCTGAAGATTGGGAAATAAATACGAATAACACTTATCTTGGAGAATATTTAACACACCATGAGCATTCACACTCATGAGCATTTACAATGATTTACAGAATCTGATTTTATTGACTCTATTAGTCTTGCACATTGACATCCAGAATGATTTAATATAAACAGAATGCTGTTTCATAAACGTAAGACTGAGTTTCCCTCCTCCCTGCTGTATCATGGGACTGGAGCAAACCACAACTAGTCACATGGCTGGGGGAGAGTCAAAGATATATAGTGGCAGGCACACAGGATAGAGGGATATTTGATTAAATTGGGGAGATTAACATTGAACATTTTCTGGATACAACTGGAGAGAGGTGACCAAGGGAAAAAAGAAACGGAATCCACCTGGATGACTGATCCCATGCAGACTGAAGACGGAAGCCATTTAGACAGTGATGAAAATAAATATCAGCTTGGAAATTGGTTTCCATTCTGCCAGCTGTAAAGAGAGTTTTCTGATGGAGTAATTCCAGACTGACACAGGCTTGCTAATTCTCCCCAATTCAAAAGCTGAATTTTAAAAGCAAGTAGAAGCAGGAGCTAATCCACAAACTTTCCCTATATTATCCATGATATAATACCAGGGATTAAAGGGGCTGGAAATCAAAGGAACATCTAATTTCACAAAGACACATGCTTAGTGCTTGATATAATGTTCTGTATCTCCCATTTACATTGAATGCGGAGTGAGAAGTAATTTACTTAAAGCTTTATGCATTTCAGTATAGAAAGGTGCAATTAAAAATACACAACATTTTAGTGTAACTTAAATGCCGAGTGCCTTTGTAAGACTAAGTACCATTAAATAGAATGTTTTGCTCCTGTCTACCCAGAAACATAGAGGCCATAGTGTAGTAGCAACACAAAATTGCCTTATATGATATCATGCGATAAGCAGCCAATGTGAGTCTAATCATAAATCAGATATTTGCACAATTGAAATTATCACAGAAACTGCATTATATTAATAGAAAATTGTGCAAAGTGTTAAACCCCTGCATTCCTTATATTGAAAATCACAAGCAGACCTATGTGTAATGTGACAGGGCAAGGGAGCTGTACAACTGTACCTTTTACTGGGCGAGATTACCTCTCTCACAAACGTGTTGAACAGAAGGAAAACTCAATAGAAATATATTGAAAGCAGTGCATACACACACACAGACACACGTGTATTTATAGTTGCAATCACACATATACATTGAATGTTCACATGTTCAGAGAAAGCTTCACAAACATATTCTGATAAGCAATGCACACATATGTGTTCAGAGAATAATGCACTTCTCTGAGTGCATTATTTTTCTAATCCAAATTTGCAAAAGTCTGATTTTTTTTTGTCTATATTTAAATGACTTGCCCATAACCCATACAATCACAACCCCATACCTATATGCATTCAATAAATATATGTTTTTATATGTTTTTTTGTCAACCTCCTAGACCCAGTGCAATCAGGTTTCAGACCACTAAGGGGAACAGAATCCTCCCTAGTCTCCATCTGGGACGACTTAAAAAGAACAGCTGAAGCAGACGGCTGTGCGGTTCTCATCCTGCTAGATCTTTCCGCACAATACCATTGATCACTCAATTCTATTAGTCAGACTACAAACACTAGGAATCACAAGCAGAGCCCTTTCGTGGATCTCCACCTTTATCTCTGACTGATCCCAAATTATGCATCTTGACCACATATCACATCCAATTCGTGAAGGTGTCCCCCAAGGAGCGTCCACATCACCGCTAATCTTAAATTTCTACATGTAACCCATTACCACAATCATCCGCTCGTACAACCTTACCTGCTACAACTATACAGAGAATACCCAGATCATCCTCAAAATTCCAAAATCCGAAGGCTCTGCCAGCCCAGACCTGTCATCGTGACTCTTTGACATTGATCACTGGAAGATGACCAACCACCTCATCCTCAACCCTGGTAAAACTGAAATCCTAGTCTGCAGGAAAACATCACTCACCCCCCAACCAATCCTGTGGCCCAAATCACTAGGACAAGCACCTGCACCTTCTAATGTGGTTAGAAACATTGGATGAAAATTTGATTTATCCCTCACCCAACACACCACCAGATTATCCAAAACCTGTTTTTTTCCACCTAGGGACTCAGGCGGATTTTCCCTACCTCATCCATCCCCATCATTTCTTGGGCATCAACTCCATCATCCTTTCTCGCCTAGACTACGCAAACTGCCTCTACCTAGGAGCCCCATCATCCCAAATAAGGAAACGCCAAAGAATACAAAATGCGGCAGCATGTCTGCACATTAACCTGCCCGCCTGAGAACACATTAGCCCTACCCTGAGATTCCTCCACTGGCTCCCTATTGCTCAACGCATCACCTTCAAAGCCATGTGTATCACCCACTGTGCAGTCCACAACACCGGCCCTGACTGCCTCCAAGACATAATTGTCCCCTACCAACATTCCAGGAACCTCAGATCTTGCACTGCATTTTGCCTAGTGATCCCACCCCACAACTCCATTAGGCTTGGAGGTTCCTCCCTCTCCGTCCAAGCGCCAATCATCTGGAATTTCCTACCGCTACACATTCACAACACAGAAAATCACCTGAAATTCAGGAAGGCCCTTAAAACCTGGCTCTTCCCAATTCTCTCCTAATCCACTGTTCCCCATGAATACATCACCAATAAACGCCCCTGTATCAATCACAACTCAGGGGCCAGCAGCTATTGCAGCAGTTTTACCTGACACACCACCACATATTGCTCAGCAACGCTCCTAGCCGACAGGCACTCCAGGCAAGCCAGCAGCTTTCGTTGTGGCACACCTGACCCACCATCAACCGACCCACAACAACACTCCCAACGGACAAGCACTCCAGGTAAACCAGCAGCTTTCAACGTGGCACACTCGCAACACCCACAACATTCTCACCATGCCCCCACCCACCATCCCACATGAGAGGTGACTAACAACGAAATAAGTAACCCAGGATAGCACACTCCCATCACTAAGTAATTCACTGCCACTCTTAACCTGCATCGCTCACTCAGGGAAGCTCTCAACACTAGCAACTTCCCACCATTAAGGTATTCACATATCAAGGTACAACAAACCATCAATTTCTGTACCATAGGCTGAAGCCTATGGCAATGTGAAGCCGAGGCGCCCCCCACGCCCACCATGCATGATTCTCAGATCTAGGAGTAGCCTTCTCCCTGTTTATTACATGACGAGACCTACTGCATTTTGAGACCGAGGCTACCTGTACGCTATACAGGATTCCCAAATATAGATGTAGCCTCCAGCTTTGTTTACTCTAAGATTAAATGTGTTGCATTCTAATACCTAGGCCTCTTCCCACTGAACAGGATTCACAGATTTAGGCATAGTCTCTGTCTTTGTTTACCATATGCCTAAACCTACTGCACTGTGAAACATAGGCCTTTCTCCCATTATACAAGATTCTTAAATCTAGCTGCAGCCTCGGACTCTCTTTAATATATGCGGATACCTGCTACAGTATGAAAGCTAAGCCCATTAGTATAGGACTCTCAACTCTAGACCTGGACATATTTTGCCCCAGCCAAGCAATCTCACAGCCTATGGTACGAATATCCTCATAACATTAGTGTGGACACAGGCAAGCATCCATACACAATAGAATACGGCTATGGCCAAGCACATCCGGTCTAGTGCACACATAGCCACCCAGACTGAAACACATGATGTACCTCAACACCTCTGCCACTAGCCCACAGCAACCACCACCTGAAAGGAAACGGTATAGCTGGCTGCACATAGACTCTCTCAGCAATAGCAATCTATCTCTAACCCTCAACGGCTCCCGGCCATGTGCCTTACCTCTCTTGGGCTGCCTAGTCAAGCCTTGCCAGCCACCCAGGTCCTAGAACGGCAACATGCACACATGCATCTCCTCAGCTAAACTCCGTAAAATTTCCAACCACATTGACTACGGTCACAAAGGGCCTTCAACCGAGGAAAAAAACGCATTGACATCGAACAAATGGGGAAAGAGAGCTATATAAATAAGCAAATACAAATACAAGTACCACAGAAACCGGTCGGCTATTGGAAGACCTACCTAGTGCGTATGGATCAAGCACAGGCATTGTTCTTCCGAACTAGAACCCTTGACTATTGAACACTAAGGGCCCAAGATAATTCTGCAATTTGAATTAAATGCAAATTTGAAAAAGAGGAATCCACTGGAGAAGAAAGTGTCTACCCTCCAGAATTTTAAAACATATCTGCACCTGCCAGACGGAGAACACCCATTAAAATCCTAAGAATTGCTTAATCCGAAAAGCAGCAGACACTTGGACAGCCCCGAGTAGCTGAACTTGTGTTTTTCAGCATGCCAGAGTGCACCCACATGCACTTGTGGGCTTAGATCAAGATACGTACTTACCTTAATCCACCCCAGCAAAGAAACTGTGTGTTCCTTAGTGTGACTTTCAGATAAATGCCCACAGTGGCTGAAAGCAACAATGTTATCATTGAAATACATTGGGCCTCATTACGAGTTTGGCGGTAGCCATGCCTGTTTTACAGGAACGGCTACCGCCAAACTCGCTACCGGCACCGCCACCCGCGATTGGGCAATAACCGGCCCATTATGAGTTGAATGGGCCAGTAATTGCCCATTCGCGGGTGGCGTTATTGTCGGGCTCCCGATCCCCATTCTGCCACATAGGGCAGAAAGGGGGTGGGGTGCATGGTTGCACGGGCACCGTTCATAACGGTGCCGTTGCAATCACGAGTTCTGCTCGCGGGTGCCGCACAGCCTGTCAGGTCAGACCTGGAGGGCTGTCAGGCACCCGCGAGCAGAACTCGTAATTCGGCGATATGGTATGAACGGTGCCGGTGCCTTACCGGCACCGTTCATATCGTAACCGCCAACATTATAATGAGGCCCATTGTGTTGCCTAAATAGAAGCAATAGAAATGTTAACAATGCCTACTATCTTTTTAGAATGTATATATATAGTTGATTTGAATGCTTGACTGAGAACAAGTAGTAAGATTCTTGTAGACAGGGAGAATTGTGTTCAGTTGATTAGGTATACTGAATCCATAACATAGTAGTGATTTCATTGACAAAGCTGGAGACCACCCTTTTTAAATTTGAGTACATTCTTTTAAGTACATTTTAAGTTTTGAGAAACACTCTGTCTGTTTCATGGCTCCGAATTGCGCAGTGGGACTGTATATCAGGGGATACTAAATCACTTATGTTGACCTAGCAGAGCCCATAAATTATCCTGTACATTCAAATATTTCTATACACTTCATCCCCCAATCCCTGTTTTTCCTATCCACAGACCAAGGTCTAATGGCACCCTGGTGGGGTCACAATGCGCCAGCTCTTAGACAAGGTCAGGTCTCAGTACAGTAAGACCTTTACGGTGGTGATGGGCGCAGTATAAATACTTGACAACATTATATAATATGTGGCCAAAAATTGAATGCTGCAAGGCAAAAGGGCCTCCTTTGTGTGTGTTGCGTACAAGGAAAAGGAATCAGACACAGCCCCGATTATTTTAATCCTGGCTTCCATTTCACCTCCCAGGCGCTCATTCGGATAGTGGTGGGTGTGGTAGAAAGTTCCGGAAAGTCTTTTCCTCAGCTTTCACCACGTCTGCCCCACAATGGAATGATTCATTTTGCACCACAGTGGGAACCCCAGGAGGAAACTCCATACAGTCTTCCTTGCTACATGCAGGGAATTTTCAAAGCCTATTTGTGAGTCTAGGTATTCCAATCCATGCACATAACCTGGATTCCTAGGCAATTACTCTGCATTTTTTGCAACTGCTTAAAAACCGACATAGTATGTTATAATTATAATGTCCCTTGTGTTTTCATGAAGGCCACTATTATTGATCTCTGCGGTGCGTTCTTGTACACTGCAGAGTCATACAAATTCACCTCATGAAGCAGTGACAGGCGGTAGAACCTGTGGTTGGTTTGTATCCCTGTGCATGACTCTGATTAATGTGGTGAATTAGGCAGAACCGGCACGCAGGGCCAGTGACCACGTATGCAGGAGTGGATGGGTCTGTTTCCTCTGAGGTTCCTCTAATGCGATGAGACTGGGTTACAGCTGTACGGACTGTACCAAGGAAGGTTGCAGGGTGGGCTGGGGACTATTATTGACTCTTGTCCTTTTAAAAAGGTGCATGTGGTGATGAGAAATGAGAAGGATGCATAATGCTGCATGCTGTATTAAATAATGACTATGGACATCATTACGAGTTTGGTGGTAATGCCAGTGGGATACCACCAAATGGAATAAGCATTCCTGACGCCTGGTGGTTTTTCCAGGATATTACAGGTGGGGGGATGCCAGTAATTCCACATTCCATTGAGTTCCATTCGACTCCATGTGCTGATAATTCCAGCAGTGTTTTGCGGGTGGGGGCCTGATTTACATCCAGCTATTGGCTGGAGGTAAATCAGTCACCCGACCAGCAAACTTGTAGTTTCCTTGTGCGGGAAAAGTGCCATTGGCGGTATTACCACCACTTTTATCAGCATTTTTCCCAACCTGAAAACTTATAATGACCCCCTATGGTTTTAAAACCCAAGGGAGATTTCTTTCGGCTCACATTACTTTGTGTTTTGCTATTGTGACATGTCATGGAGGATAGAGATAATAAAGCTACAGACATTTTCTCTTTGCTCAATATGTTTTTTATGATGTTTTACATAGTGGAAGGTTAATTTATTATGAAATAGTCCTTTATTATCTTATGTAATGTGGGTTATGTTCAGGGCATTGCTATAAACAAAATATTACTTAAGAACATGAAACCCAAAATAAAACGTTAAATATTTATATCAACTAAACCTGGGAACATTTATGTTAAATTTTTTAAATGGCCCACATCCTAGTTTCACCATTTAACCGAAGGGTGTGATCCTGCACAACACATTTTATCTCGCTGTGTATTATTTGGAGCCCATGTAAGTGATTCAGTTCATAGCTTATGTTAGTACATCATGCTCTTATAAAAGAATACATCAAATAACTCACTCACGGCTTAATGACTGCAGAGTTGTTCCATATATAATAACACTGTCATTCATGTATTTCATACCACAAAGTTATTATATGGCAACTTCTTGTAATTTCACATCCTATGCTGTCTCGACGTATTAAAGACGGATGCTCCTTGCAGTGCCATTTTCAGTGAAGTCTCCTCTGTTGGTGTCAATGCATATGTAAATTAGGAGGTTTGCATGTATTTTGCCCCACAGTGCCTGAACAGAGCTCTAATCCGTGAGTTCCCTGCATGTATAATGGTTCTACATTTTTTGTATTTTTTGCAATTTGTTTTAAACATCTATATGCTCTCTATGGGCCTCATCATGACTTGGGCGGTAACGCCGGCGCTATCTGCCCTACCGCTGAACTCCCCGGCGCTAATAGCGCCGGATCACAAGTTTGGCGGTAATGTTAATCCCCATTCCCCATTGAGCCCATTCGGGAATGCCCCATTCCCCATTGGGATCAGTGGGGAAATTTCGCGCCAATACCGCCGGTGGATTTCCCGCCGGCGATATGAGCGCACATTTTTGGCAGATATCCCCCCAGCTCAGAGCTGGGGTGAAATCCGCCAAAGTCCTGCTTTGGCGGACCCTTAAATCTGGCGGTAATAGCGCTACCGCCAGATTTAAGGGTTACCGCCAAAGTCGTGATGAGACCCATGTGTTGAAATACCACCTGCCACCAAAGTCAGCAAAAAAGTTTTTGGGGTCAAGGGGCACGAATGATACCTTGTGCATTGCACTGTGCTACTGCTGCGCTACCATGTCTAAAGTGTCCTGTGATACCATTTTGTAAAGCTCTACTATTGGCCACTCTAAAGGGCAGACAATGAGAACCCACAGGGTGAAGTATGCTAGCCATACAGCCCGGCAAAGAAATATGCCCGGGCTGTACCCTATGCATGGGGAGGAATGAGCAAGCCGTGTTGTACTTGCAGGGAGGCATGCACTAGCAATGCTCTACCCGCGAAGCGCAGCATTATGACTATACTGCATGCACGGAGGCATGCACTGGACTGGTCATACTCTACCTACGAGAAGCCAAATGCTAGAAATACTGTTCCCATGCTCTAGACATGTTAAACCTGAGGGGGAGGCAGGGACTCGCCATTCTCTACTCGCAGGCTGCGGTGCACAAGCTACACTGTATCAGTCGAATGGCATGCATTGGTCATACTGCCCCCATGGGGCGCCATACTGTACCCACGGGGAGACACACTGACCGAAGTGGAGGCGTGCACTCGCCATACTCTACCCAAGACAAGGCATACACTAGTCAAGCTGTCACAGTGAAAGTCCTGGAGAACCTACCCCCTGGAGAGAGGTACTCTGATTTCTAGCATTTTTCATAACCATTTAATTTCCACTTGAAGACATTTGAGAACAGAAAGCTTTATCTCTGGGACACGGCACTCCTTGGACATGGCATGTTTGTGCAGGCGCGAAATGGGCTTCGACTGTCACAGAGGGGCGCGGAGGGATATGAAAGCGCCACAGCCTGCAATTACCGCGCGCCAGGCGGCAAGCCCGCTGCAGTTGCTTTCATTCAGGCCTATCCTGTGACGAGCAGAGAGCAGCATTGATCAGCCAGTTTATACCAATTAAAGAGCAATCTGCTCAGCAACATAATTACGGCGGCGTGGAAGCCAGCGAGGTACAGAGGTTGGCAGCACAGCGGCATGTCGGGGGACGGCTGGCAGAGCTTGAAATAAGAGAAAGAGCCGTGAGGTTGCCCACTGCTGCACACTACCTGTCCCCCTCATGATAACTGCTGATGGCATGGCGCTCCTGATAAAATGTGATGGCACTAAGTCTTCGAAATAAAGACATACAAGAAACTCGGTGCCTGCCAACCATGTCCCATTCACGTCACCGATGGGGCAGTGGAACTTGGGAGTTACGCTGACCGGCCGGAGAAACATCTGCTCCAGACATTACATAACCACATAAGCAGGTGAAAGACACCGCGCTGGTGGAGGAAAGACATGGGCAAATATAGGGTGATCAGACGTCCCGGTTTTGCTGGGACTGTCCCGGTATTTGGTGTTCTGTCCCCCTTTCTTAAGATTATGTTTCCTTTGGAAACTGCAGTGTTCCTGGTTTTGGTAGCATGCCTTCAGCTGGCAGGCAGGACTGCACACTCTCGCACAGAAGAAATGCTTCATTTTACAACTTAAGATGGTGTTCGTTTGTGATAAATTAATTATAATATGTGTTTATTTGAACAGTAACACTTAAACCCCCTTCTCCTCCAAACGCTACTGAAGTGTAGAGCCTTGACAGCCACTTTCGAGAATTTGTCCAACTTTTATGTTAGTTGCCCTGTCCCGGTTTTTTACTTTTTGAATCTGGTCACCCTGGTAAATATGGATGAGAAGAGACTGCTCCGAAATGGACAGCTAGGGCCAGATTACAGAAAATGTGCACCAGTGCAAACTTTGCCCTAGTGCTAATACTGTGTAACTTTGCACTTGCACCGGTGCAGCATTTCTGTAATGTGGCCCTTGGAGCAGCAACCCACGGGATGCCTCTGTCTAATAACAACCTATCAGAAGACATTGCACTAAAATACATTTGGAAATCACATTGTGAGTAGCCCAAGGGGCCGGGCATATATTGCAATCAATCAAAAGGCTCTATAGTTTGATAGGCAAAGCACTTTGGCTGGGAGTCAATGGAGAGTCTGAGATGCGGCCTTTGTGTGTTGTTATGTGCACATCAAGCGTCACCCATCCCACCAGTTAGTCCCACAGACCCGTAAGCCTGCTGACCATCAGTAACCGCTTGCGAGGAACAGAGTAGAACTTCTTCCTGGAGGACCTCAGACCTGAATTCACCCGGCTACAAGACAGACCTTTCAGAGTATGGCACAAAACCTATGTGCATACAAGTAGCAAAACCCCAAAGTTGCTGGGCATTCACATGTGGCCGACCAGTCCTTAATTTGTGGGTTTTTTTGGCAGGGCTCAGCCCTGGCACTTATGTTTGAGTCCCGGCACTTATCATCAACTACAATGAGCAGGTGCAAGCTGCATGGCAACCCCGAATATTTTGACACTGTGGGGAGCAGCTGTGGGAGGTGGCAGCAGTGGTGGGGAACTGCCCACCCGCATTGTCACAGGAGTGCTAGAAAATATTTGTGCCCTGGCACTTATTTTTTTTTTTTACAAATGAAGCACGGCAACATAACCAACTCTTGCATAGACACGTGTCTCTTCCAGGCTTTTAGGCTTAATACTAGCATCACACCGTGATCTGGACAGGTTTAATGTTGAAAAGCAGATCATTACAAAATATGAATGCGTGTGTTTATATACTTCACTAACGAGATTGCCTTTGTCTGCTGACAACACTATAAGTAGTAGCATGGGGACTGGGGGGTGAGAAGGGGCTTAGTTAGCATCACCCAGTAAATACCTGTTGTTTTGGGGCCCTGAGAAATGAAGAACATTAAGTGACTGTTTAAAGGCCCGAAGGAAATCATTCTCTAATTCTGGTTGGACCTTTCTTTAACGGGCAATCCACGATGCCCTCAAGCAGCAAAGCATGTCTTGGGTACAGTGACAGGCAGATTGAACTATCCAGTGAGCAACAGCCCCATGAAAACATGTATGCCCCGATCAAAGCATGTTGAAGCCACCCATTCCTCTTCATGGACAGTCAATGCCATGTTTTTCTTGCGTCGCAGGTTAGATTGCATGTTCCTAGACTGCCTACGCGATGTAAGGTCGTTGGCCTAGAATTACTCATTCAGGTTCTGAGCCAGCAGAGGACTGCCCCCCACCTCCCTGTTTGCGCCTGTCCATGATGTGCCTGAATACTGCGCAGTGATATACGCTGGACCAATCAGACTGTATGGGAAACCATTGGGTATGTGGACGCAGCACACAATGGTACGCAGGGCCGGCCTTAGAAGCCGCAGCGAATCAAAAATGTGGTGCCCCTCCCCTCTGCGCGCCCATAGTCATGGGGTGGGAGGGAGCACCATATTTTCCAATAGGCACGGCAGGCTCCCTATTGTTATTAGATGTGCTATGTGGAGCGCATTTATTTCAATAAGGTGCCTGCCGCGCTAAGGTGCCTGCCGCGCCTTCTCCCACCCCGCCAGCTTGGGGCAGACTTTGAAAGACTTCCCCAAGTTGGCGTGGCAGGGGTCTAATGGCTGGGCGCCCGGGGCAGCCGGCTCTGTTAGTACGCTAAACAACCTACCTCTGTTGATCGAGAGTTACATGAATCGCCAAACCTCATTCACCTGATGCAAAATTTGACATCTGATATCAAGGTGCCCCCTAGGCCGGTCCTACAGTAAAGCAATTCTGGGCAGTTGCCTATGTCGCCACTCTCACCATTTGAGTCCCAAGAAAATATTATCTGGCTCCTTTTTATGGTGGTGCGGGCAAAGTGGCACTTTGCCTGGTATAGCATACTTGCTTTCACCGGCCCTTGTTTCACTGGGTGCTGTTTCTACAGTACCCAGGTACAGGGCCATCCCTTACACAAGTTCAGAAGAAAGATTTTAATTCACAGTTCTGGAAACGTCAGTGATAAATGTGTAAGTACAATCTTATGATAGTTTCAACAGCATACAGTATAAATCCAAAATGGAATATGGCAACCCAACTAGATTGTAATTGGTTATTTATAACGCACTGAATACCCAGAGGTTTCTAAGCACGGATGCAGGGATTGAACCTGTGTTGCTCCATGCTGTCTTGCTTCCAAGGTGAGCACGTTGTCCCTGAGCTATCTCCCCAAGACTTGCAAAAGTGTGCACAGAATAAAAATGCATTTCCAAACAGTGTATCAAAATGTTATGTATTTTGAGTTACTCGGTCTCGATATGGTGCATTCATTTGAATATCCTCTTCAAGCAGAGGCAGCTTTTGGGGCCGGGAAGGGGTGGGCACTCGAGGGGGTTGGATAGCTCCTGAAGTTGCACCATAATTCAAAATGATTCATGGGTGAACACTCACGGGGTGGTGAATTAATTGGTTGGAGGGTCTTAAATATTTCCACAAATGTGCATGACAACTCTGCGTAACGATGGAGCCACAAAGAATTAAGGGATTCAGGGGGATTCCCACAACAATTATTTTTTAAAATATTGTTCTGAAAGTATGCAGTTTTGCAGCACAAGATTTGAGAAAACTGGGATAAAAGCCATACAGTTTACAATTGCTTCTCTAAGGAAATATTTAGGTCCCTTCCACTCCCTTGAGTGGAGGGGACCTACATATTTCCTCAAATTAGCATGAGCGATCAATCAGAGCGAACATCCCAGACAATTACTAGGCTGTTGGCTGTTTCCCCACCAAATATAGATTATTTAATAATGACCTGAAATGATGATTTTGCGGCACCATTTTTTAAAACAAATTGGTAAAAAGTAATGCATTTTACAGTTGGTTTGCTAGGGGGACACATGAAATAAGCCAGTAAATGCCATGTCAAAAACAGTTCCCTGAATAGGAGCATGTAATACCATTTTCATGAGGGTTCAGCCACAACATATCTATGCTGATACTGGCAAGTGTAAGTCCCATTAATGGGGCTACTGCCGCACCCTCTCTATGCCAGTACTGGCCAGTGTAAATCCGATGCCTGGGGTTGCTGTCGCACCCTCTCTATGCCAGTACTGCCCAGTGTAAAACCCATGCATGGGTCTGCTGCCGCACCCTCTCTATGCCAGTACTGCCCAGTGTAAATTCCATGCATGGGGCTGCTGCCACAGGCTGCTGCCACACCCTATCTATGCCAGTACTGGCCAGTGTAAATCCCATGCATGGGGTTGCTGCCGCACCCTCTCTATGCCAGTACTGCCCAGTGTAAATCCCATGCATGGGTCTGCTGCTGCACCCTCTCTATGCCAGTACTGCCCAGTGTAAATTCCATGCATGGGGCTGCTGCCACAGGCTGCTGCCACACCCTATCTATGCCAGCACTGGCCAGTGTAAGACCCATTAATGGGGCTACTGCCGCACCCCCTCTATGCCAGTACTGGCCAGTGTAAATCCAATGCATGGGGCTGCTGCCGTACCCTCTCTATGCCAGTACTGGCCGGTGTAAATCCCATGCATGGGGCTGCTGCCGCACCCTCTCTTTGCCAGTACTGGCCAGTGTAAATCCCATGCATGGGTCTGCTGCCGCACCCTCTCTATGCCAGTACTGCCCAGTGTAAATTCCATGCATGGGGCTGCTGCCGCGCCCTATCTATGCCAGTACTGGCCGGTGTAAATCCCATGCATGGGGCTGCTGCCGCACCCTCTCTTTGCCAGTACTGGCCAGTGTAAATCCCATGCATGGGTCTGCTGCCGCGCCCTCTCTATGCCAGTACTGCCCAGTGTAAATTCCATGCATGGGGCTGCTGCCGCGCCCTATCTATGCCAGTACTGGCCGGTGTAAATCCCATGCATGGGGCTGCTGCCGCACCCTCTCTATGCCAGTACTGGCCGGTGTAAATCCCATGCATGGGGCTGCTGCCGCACCCTCTCTTTGCCAGTACTGGCCAGTGTAAATCCCATGCATGGGGCTGCTGCCGCACCCTCTCTTTGCCAGTACTGGTCAGTGTAAATCCCATGCATGGGGCTGCTGCCGCACCCTCTCTATGCCAGTACTGGCCGGTGTAAATCCCATGCATGGGGCTGCTGCCGCACCCTCTCTTTGCCAGTACTGGCCAGTGTAAATCCCATGCATGGGTCTGCTGCCGCACCCTCTCTATGCCAGTACTGCCCAGTGTAAATTCCATGCATGGGGCTGCTGCCGCGCCCTATCTATGCCAGTACTGGCCGGTGTAAATCCCATGCATGGGGCTGCTGCCGCACCCTCTCTTTGCCAGTACTGGCCAGTGTAAATCCCATGCATGGGTCTGCTGCCGCACCCTCTCTATGCCAGTACTGCCCAGTGTAAATTCCATGCATGGGGCTGCTGCCGCGCCCTATCTATGCCAGTACTGGCCGGTGTAAATCCAATGCATGGGGCTGCTGCCGCACCCTCTCTATGCCAGTACTGGCCGGTGTAAATCCCATGCATGGGGCTGCTGCCGCACCCTCTCTTTGCCAGTACTGGCCAGTGTAAATCCCATGCATGGGGCTGCTGCCGCACCCTCTCTTTGCCAGTACTGGTCAGTGTAAATCCCATGCATGGGGCTGCTGCCGCACCCTCTCTATGCCAGTACTGGTCAGTGTAAATCCCATGCATGGGGCTGCTGCCGCACCCTCTCTATGCCAGTACTGGTCAGTGTAAATCCCATGCATGGGGCTGCTGCAGCACCCTATCTATGCCAGTAATAGTTACTTTAGATCCAGAGGTGGAAGTGGGCAGGAACTTAAGGGTACAACGTCCCTCTACGTGTGGGGGAAATACATCATCATTCCCTTACTTCATGTCACACAGAGGATTGTTCCAGGATTGCAGGAAGAGAATCTTGCTTTTTTGAGTTTTTTATTTACTCCTCCCATACGGGGGATGTAAACTTAGACCCTATTGTTAACACTCCTGTGGCACATCAACGTGTGCCACATCTAACTGAGCTATCTCGCAAGCAATGGATTGCTTTTGTTTATTTTAATAGACTGCTAGTGACAAAAAGGACATTCCGAGCGGCCACAAAACCCTTCTCAGCACTGATCTGCATCAGGCTCAGCCGCCTGTACAGGTAATGGGAGGGCGGAGGTTCTAGGTATAGTTCTGGGCATGTCCCTTAGAGTTTTGGATGGTGAGTGATTTGAAAGGAGAGAGTGCATCAAGCTGCATGCTGTGGGGGACAATGAGCAAAACATGCTGGTCATTTAAATGCATTTCTTCTTTTAAATCAGTTTTTCTCACTGTATTTTATTTAGTCTTGATAGTACTGTTGTAAAGCGCAACGTGGGAAAGTGTGGAGGAAAGGCAGGGGCATGGTATGGGGGTTTAATTGGGGGGTTGGGTAAGAATTGGGATGGTGTGGAGAAGAGGCTTTGCTGGGGTGGGGGGCTTAGGGGGTTATAGCCCCTGGTCTTTTGGTTGTAGCCCCGGATAGAATCTCAGGAGCTAGAACCAAAAGCCTAGCTAGACCCCAGTCCCGACAGTTCCAACATTAGTGTAGCCCCGGGTCTTTTCCAGACCTAGCAACAGCCCTGGTGTGGAGCGAAGGGGGGAAGAGGGTTAACACAGAGAGGAACATAGTTCCACTACAACCTATCTATAGAAGCCGTCTGTGCAAGGGAGTTTCAGTGACCAACCATACAAACACCTGCACACACACACACACACACAAACACACTATGATCCTAAAATATACATACTACATACTCACAGCTCCAGCTTCACTCAACTAGTCTTACACAACTCACAAAGCACACGCACAAACACGCGCAAATACCGGAGGTCTTATCCTCATCTCTCTTCACTTCAGGGGGAAAAGGGCATTGCACCCACTGGACCACCAGATGCATACGACCGGGATGACTCCAGGAGTTCTGCACCAGAGCACCATGGACGGACTTGTATACCTGGGATTCCCCATCGCTGCAAGCACTGTGACACCAAATACTTGCCAAGCAACCCTGTGCATGGCACGGTGCGCTGTACACATTGGTGTGTACCCATAGGGCTTTTGGTAAAAATATCAAGGCTGCTGCTTTATGAGTGCCAGCCCTGAGGGAGTCATGGGAGTGTATGGAGCACCGGGGAGGATCAGTGGCGGAGGGTTGACTCCCACCCTACACCCGCGATCTTCAGCCCAGGCAAGTAAAAAAGGTGGAGTCATGGGTGGTGTCGGGGGGAAATTCTGCCGGGGTCGGCCGGGCCGTCCGCAGACCTCCAGGCAGGGAGGCCCCAACTCCTCCCATGTATCCCAGATGAGATAGAGTATGAGACACACACAAGGAGCAAGGTGACTCTGCTGTTTATTAGACAAAACGGCAGGGATGGGTCAAGGAGTGTACGCGTCCGTCCTGACACACACACAAGCATGGGGCTCACAGGCCCTTTTTACTGTATTATGACGCGCTATTTGCGTCACTTCAGAAAGTTAACAAAAAAACCTATCGCCACTCTTAATTGGTTGCTCGAGTGGTAGGGTTAGTATAGCACACATATAGAGGACAATGTTAGTGGACAAAGGGTAGTCAGGTGATATATCTGGGTTGTCCCTACAATTAGATACATGAAAATTGTTACATGAAGACTCATGAGGATTGGTTAATATTACTGGCGTCAGTGATAAGAGCCCCATGTTCTGATTGGTGCGCCCGTGAGCTTCCCAGCCTGGGACCACCGCTGTTCCCAGCTCTCGGTGTACCTGCAATTGCAACAATGTTTCACTATGGGTACGTGCAGACAATGTGAGGATTTATTCATAGTTGGAAGGCTGACCGCTCCCACTGTCGCAGATGTCCATTGAGCCTTTCAAGTGTATCTGCCTGTGTCTCGTAGCGAGGGATCCAGACGCCTTTTCTCTCCTGGGTTTGGCATCTCGTCAGGTTCGGCTTGGTCACGTGGGGAGGGACCGTGTTTGAGGCAGAATTCTGCACAATTAATATTGCTTTTCCACTGTGTGTCTGGTTTAATTTGCAGGTGTGACCTTAACGTTGGTGCGCGGAGTGCGAGGTTGCAACATCGTGCCTTTGATGCTTTGTTCTTGGAATGTGGGTTTGCAACATTGCGACCTTGGCTGGTTGTTTCACCGGGCCCATTCTGCAGGATCAGCAACCAGACTCTTGCTCTGTTAATGTCCACGGGAGCTCTTGTTTGAGGCCCACTTTTGCCTGGTGCATAAGTGGTCCGTTTGGTGCATAGGTGCTTAAGGTTATAGTAGCATATAGTTCCATGACCAGTATCGTGTCTTCATTATATTTCTTATGGTGGTAACTGGTTTCAAGAGAAGCGTGAGCAAGCTTTGTAGATGAGTTCATGACGCGTCTTGCGTTTCTGCATTCTGAAAGCCTATGTAAAAATAATAAAGATGCACGTCCGTGAATATGCCTGTCGCCTACGTCATAGCACTGAGTATATTCTTCGTGTAGATCGGTGTGGGAATGTCCAGTGTGTATATTTGTACAGATGTGCTTCCCGTTGTCTAGGTCGTCATGGCATCTCTAACGACGTGTAGATTTTAGTCTAGTTGGTCCATGCCGCAGGTGTCGGCATGGCCAGTGCGGGCTGTTGGGCAGGCAGATGGACACATCCGTATGTTCCTGTACCAGGGTATTTGGTCGTCTGGTAAATGGACAAACTCTTCTCGTGGCGGGTGTCTGGGTCGTGACCCTCTAGGCCAAGCGCGAGAGGTGAAGGACGGGAGCCTGGTCTTCCATTCTCCCACTTCAGTCCCCCCTCTGGTCGACTTGTCGACCACAAACATATCCTTCTCGTTATCTCCTCTTACTCGCCATATCTTAGTTATTCCTCCTAGATGTCCATAATGGTTTACATGATCTTCAAATGACCAATACATATATTCACAGGTTCCTCCAGGAGTACAGTATACCCATTTCCCTATGTAACTCCTGGGGTTTCTTGGGTTCTCGATCTTCACTGATGGTGGGTCTAGATGGTTGGTGATGATTTGGGTGCGCAACTTCTCCCTCTCCTGTATTATCACACCTGTATGTTGGCCGTCATCTGCTGGCATCAAGGGGTGCATTCCCACCATTTCGAGCAACTCGTCAGTGGTACGTGCCTTCCGGGCCTTCCAAAATCTAATTATGATCAGCATAGCTCCAGCCAAAATGGTACAACCCACTATTATTTTCAGTCCATCTGACAGCCAGGATGGCATCCATGACCATAATATTGAAAACCAGCTCTTATCCTTGTTTACACCGTTACTTTCATCCATCATTTTGGAGTGCATCTGGGCCAATTGTGAAACTGCTTCCGTCAGTGTACCATTATCAGCATCGTTGGCAGGTATGAACGTGCAGCATGATTGTCCTATCTTTGCACAAACTCCTCCTTCCATCGCTGTGAGAAGGTCCAATACATATCTGTTCTGGAGTGCTACCATCCTTATAGCTCGCAGCTCCTCTTTTATTGCGTTAAACCCATTTACTGTAGAATTGATGGTCATCATTAGTTCCCATCTAGTTATTTGGAGCCATTTCGCGTTTGCATAAGCCTGCAGTCCCGGGTGTTTTATTGAGGAGAAGAACATTGCTGCTCTGCTGAATAGTCTGTGTTCTGGCGGTACGGAGGTTAGTGCCGTTTCCGACCTTCCCCACAGGTAATTTCCTGTCAGTGGCTCTCCTTGTCTTTTTCTTCTATTTAAGACAGTATCATTGCTGTTGGTCCTGTTCCCTTGCTCCTCCTGAAGTGGTGCAGATCTCTTTTTTCTCTTGTCCCCTTCATCCATTTTGGGAAAGTTCGCCACATTGACATGCTTCTTAGGTACCACTAGTGATGGTACATTGACATGCACCATTGTGCACACACCATTCCACAGGGGGGGGGGGCAGTGTATGGTATGCCTTTTCTCCACAGGCCCAATAATGGTCCATTATTACTGCTGTTCCTGCTCCCCCCTCAGGTAACTCCATCACACTTGCACAATTGGTGTTATATCCTACGTCCACCTCTCCTTTATGCTGGTAGCATACCTTGGGCGCAGTCAGTGGTAGTATTGTTATTGGGTCTTCATCTGTTTCTACCCACGTGAGCATTGGTACATACTTGATCCACGTCGTCCAACATCGGTGATTGTGTGCCTCGATAGTTGAGATAGTTTCTTTTGTTATCATGTTGCTGCCAATCACTCCTATCTCCCAGCTTTTGTCCAGATACACCTTTCCTGTTATCGTCACCAGCGGCCTCTCCCAACATCCTTGTTTACCCGGAACTTCAGTGGCGTACCAATCACATGGTAGATACTGCAGTGTTACTTTCTTTGTTTCTCCTTTTGCAGGGCCACTTGTTATGTATCTGAATGCTTCAGCATGTAAACTGCTCTTGTGGTAACTCAAATAGGTCTTGAGGAAGTTGTTTTCATATGGATATGAGTCTCGTGTTTTCCATGTCATGTGCACTACCGTCCCTTGAAATCTTCCTTTCGTTTGGAACAGTGCCAAGTATATTATGCACCGTGCTGTCTTTTCATCAATTTCTGTGGCAACAAATGTTCGTGAAGCACTCATGGCGTATGGTATTAATGAGCAAACGTAGCAGCTGTCCTCAGTTGTCTGCTTACCAATGCGGGTCATGTGTTGGTACCATATGTTGTTTGTGACGTGTGCTAAATCTTGTATATAATTATCAATACCTTTATTGTCTGAGTATGTGCTGCGTTTAACTCTATTTTGCTTGGGTGCAAGGTTACTACTATCACCTGACGTAACACCTGTTGCAGCAGGGGACGGGTGTATATTAGGTTTAGGTGCAGCAATAAAATTAATAGCATAGCTGTACTGCCATACAGAGGCAGCCAAGAACCCGGTGATCATCAAAATCCCTATAACTTTTATTACATATGCTAATCTCACCGGCATTTTGCTCTTACCTTGCTGCAGTCCTGGCAGCGTATTCTTGCGACGTTAAAGTTGCCCGCCTGAAAATTCTCAAAATGCTTGTTATTTAATGTTAGTTGTTTGTTTCCTTTAAGCTCTCCCTATCAAATAGTCATTCAGTGCCCAGGCGAAGAGCTGTTCCCACGCTACTCTAAGTGATCTGTCTCTTAGGATCGGCAAGTACGGGCGGAGGTGGGGCATGGAATATTCTATGGCCAAGAGGAATGCTGTGTAGTAGACACGCACCCTTCTTCTTTTTAGGTACGTTGGCCTTTTTATTTTGTATACAAATTGGTGTGACAATTCTTCTGGGTAGTTATCGTCTGGGAGTACCATCTACACCTGGGCAGTGAACTTGTTAGTAAGCTATTATCTTAACAATACAATAATACGCAGTTCCTGTATGTGCGAGAGAAAAAGAGAACATTCACGTGTTTACATGTGTATTTGTGAGGCAATGTCTTTCAGTTCAGTTATAACTATACTTGGGGGTCAATGGGCGGGGGGTTTGGGCTCAGATGGCGGAAGTATTTTTACTCTTTGAGCGTGTGACCATGGGGTGGGCAGTATGGGGATCACCCCTTTCTTCGTCAGTTATTGTCTCCGGGGAAGCTGGGTAGTGACACGGTAAGGGAACAATTGGGTCGTTGTCCGTGGTAGAGCTTCCTTCCTCTGTCGGGGATGTTGTTGCTGCTCTTCCACTGGACCTGTCGTTGGCGCTGGGGCGGGTCTGCAGTTTGTAGATCTTTACATCATGTAGGTGGTTCCAGGCACGCTTGTCTTTTAGTTTTACTGCTCTTGTTGATAGTTCCTCTACCAGATGGGGGCCAGTGAACCGCTTATCGTTCCACTTTCTATTGAAATTGCGTAGTAGCACATGGTCACCTTTGGCAAGTTTGCACAAGTTCTCCTTTTCCAATTCTGTACTGGCGCCTTCTTCTTGATTGCTGGTAGACCCGCCCCGTGTGCGCTCGAGCTGTTGAGACACAAACACAACACTAGTAATCAAAGAAGACACATATTGATACATTTCATCACCTAACACACTTGCTGAACTTTCGTGGTCAGTGAATGCCATTGACGTTGGCGTTAGGGGAAGGCGCATTTGACGTCCAGTAACCACCTCGTGAGGGGTGAGGTGGTGGTCGGACCCTGGCCTATTCCTCAATTCAAATAGGGCTAATGGAAGGCAATACAACCAGCTTTTCTTTGTTGTTTGTTGTATTTTTGCAATTGCCTCCTTCAATGGGCCATTCAGGCGTTCACATATACCGTTAGCCTGTGGGTGGTATGCACATGCGAATTTATGTTTTATGCTCAGCAAGGATGTGATATGCTGGAACATTTTGTTTGCGAAATGTGGGCCATTGTCTGACCTTAACACCTCGCACACTCCCCATCTGGGGAAGACCTCCCTTACTAGGAATTTGGCTGCTCTAAATGCATCTGGGTGTGAACAGGGCCCTGCTTCAATCCACCTAGAGAATGGACATACTACTACAATCATATACGTATTACCTTGACATATGTTGATCATATCAACATAGTCAATGTGAAGGTGCCGAAAAGGTCCCTCTGGCCGGGGTATGGTACCTCTTATCACCTTTAAGGTATGACCGGCCATAAACTGCTGACATGTGAGACAATTGCTGATAAAATTCGACACATGAGAATTTAACTCGGGACAGAACCAATCTTCTCTAATTCGTGCTGCAATTATTTCCTTGCCTGTATGGGCTGGGTGATGTAATTGGCTCAGGGCGGTGTTTAAAAGTGCCAACGGTATTACAACTTTCCCAGTGCCACCCTGGCGCCATAGTGCGTCGGTTGGTGACATTGTACATCCTCTTTTTACCCATATTTCTTTTTCGGCCATTGGTGCAGCCGCTTGTAGCTCCATAATCTGTGTGGCTGGGAGATGGGTGTACCCTTCTTTTATCAACATCTCCCTAGCCATTCCCCTCCCTCTCCCTCTCTGAGAGTATGTGGGGTTCCATATCTCACCAAAGTATGCAGCATATTTCGCATGTGCGTCTGCTGCTGCATTCCCTTTTGAGACGTGATCTTCACCATTGGTGTGTGCGGTGCATTTTACTAGGGCTAGTTCTTGGGGGTCGTTTATAACTTCAATCAGTTCAGCCAATAAGAGGGCATGTTGCACTGGAGTGCCATCAGCTCTCCTAAACCCTCTTCTTCTCCATTTTGATAGCCCTGAGTGGACAGTGGATGTAACATATGCACTGTCGGAGTATATGGTTACTCGCTTGTCAAAACTTTCCTTCAATGCCAATATCAGTGCAACCAGTTCCGCGGCTTGAGCAGAATAATGCTGTGGTAATTGTACACATTTCATAGCCACACACACCGGCGCCTCCATCATTTTTACCAGTGCTGCCCCAGTCCTCCGTATCCCATATCCTTGATCAATATTTGATGACCCATCAATAAACAAAAGCTCACCTCCCTCTAGTGCGTTTTCTTCAACTTTTCTAGTACACGAGTACATTTCAGTTATTTGGGTGCAGTCATGGGCGTAATCTACCTCCTCAATTATTTCTGCTAGGAACCTTGCAGGGTTAACCGTGCTACATCTAACAATTGCTAGTTCAGCTCTAGACAAAATGATCTCATAACCTGATGCCCTCTGCGTTGTTAGTGTGGACTTAGGTTTATTCAATATTGCAAATAGTGCATGTTCCACAAACAGTGTAGTTGGACACCCCATGGTTATCGCTGATGCTTTTTCCACTGCAAAAGCAGCTGCAGCGAGACCTTGTTCGCAAGGGAAGTGACCTAACATCACAGGGTCTAAGTGACCGCTGTAAAATGCTACTGGTTTATAGCCCATGCTCGTTTTTTGGGCCAATACTGCTTTCATCACTGCTGAGTCGCAATGTGAAAATATAAAAAATCGTCGCTCATAGTCTGGGGATGCCAGTACCGGAGCAGTTGACATCGCGTCTTTCAATTCATCAAAGGCCTCCCTCATTTCCATAGTCCACCTCAACTTTTTCTCCCCTTTATTGGCTTCTCTCAAACCCTCAAGCAGGGGTCCTATGTATGAACTGTAATCAAATACCCATGCTCTACAGTAGTTGCACAGCCCCAGAAATTGCTGCAATTCTCTCACAGTCTGTGGCATTGGAGTGCTTGAAATGGCCTGTTCTCTTTGTGGTGCAATCTTTCTTCCATGTTGGGATATCAGTTGGCCAATGTAAAGTACCTGTTCCTGACAGTATTGTATCTTATCCATGTCTACCTTGTACCCTTTTTCAGCCAATATCGTCAACATTTTTAAGGAGTCCTCTCTGCATTTACTTTCGTTTGTACTGCAAATTATTATGTCATCCACATACTGTAACACTGTGCTTTCCACTTCAACGTTACCCAAATCCATCTGTATTACTCTATTGAAAATGGAGGGTGATTCACAATACCCCTGTGGCAATCTGGTATGTTTCCACTTTGTATTTCGGTAAGTGAAGCTTGTCAAATCCTGTGAGTCTGGGTGTAATGGTATTGAGAAAAAAGCATTTTTAAGGTCAATCACTGTAAACCGTGATGCTTCTGCTGGAATGCCACACAATACTGTGGCCGGGTTTGCTGTTACTGGATACTCTGCTTCTACTATGTTGTTCAAGGGCCTGAGGTCCTGTATGAAGCGCCAAGACCCCCCTTTAGCCTTGCACACTGGGTACACAGCCGTGTTACATGGTGACTCTGAGGGGACCAATATGCCATTGTTTATAAGGGCCGTTATGGTTTCATATATTCCCTCATCTGCCTCTTTTGACAGTGGGTACTGTTTCACTCTTAGTAGTATGGCACCATTTTTCAATTTTATCCTTACACCCCCTATGCTTTTTATGCATCCCACGTCATAAGGGCTAATAGTCCATAATGATTTGGGCACCTTTGACATATCCTCCTTAAAGAAGGGGACTGGGGTGCATGCGGGTGCCTCAAGTGCCATTGCAATTTTCTGTGCTACTTGTTTGTGAGCCACTCTTAGCCATATTTCTACACTCATCATGAACACCATTTCACCTTTCTCCTTTTCTTCTGAGAACAGCTCCTCATCTGACACCTGGGTCAGCCTACATCCTTCTGCTAGTGCTATCACTGCCCTCCATGCTCTCCCTTCTTTATCTTGGGCATGTACAGCAATATAATCAGCTGTTGCAATAATGCTCTCAATGTCCATTACAAACACCTTTCCTTCTGGTTCATTAACAGGTGTTTCTGGTCGGAACAGATAGGCTGCTGGCCTCCTCCATATCTTCCCTTCTATCCCTGGCATCCATACAAACGCCATGTCTGTTCCATACTGGAATAGCTCGCCATCTACTGGCTCCGCCCTAATCGCTGTCTGTCCACAGTATGCTTGCATAATCTGTCGTGCTGCGAGCAAGTTAATCCCTGGAGTAGAGCAAATTATGCCATCCTCTGTAAAGGAGATCGTCATATTCAACCTGTTCATTATGTCCCTCCCCAGTATATTCACTGGTGAGGCACTATAATATAAAAGTGGAACCGACAGATCATAATCTCCAATAGATAAGGGAACGTTATCAGTAAATGGAACCAACCCTTTAGCCCCAGAAAATCCTTGGGTGTTCATGGCTTCGCCTGACATCTTAAATTTACCTTCCCTTATGCAAGACCGGGTTGCCCCGGTGTCAACAAGGAATGATAATTTTTTGTCACCTATCGTTACCTCTATGCGTGGCTCCTCCGCACTATTAGGTGTTACTGACAGGATGGGACACACCAAGGCCGTCTGTGGGCTGTCCTATTGTGGGTACAATGATTGGCCATTCCCTGTGTAAGGGTTGTGTCCCAAGACCGTCACCCTACCCAATTGCGTTTGTTGAGTTTGGGGTTGCTGTGTTAACGCTACTTGTTGTTGTGGCAGTGGCTGTTGTTGTGTTATTTGTTGTTGTTGTGGGTCACTTCCTTGTTGTAACGTCTGCTGTTGTTGTATGCCCTGCTGTTCTTGTGAGGTCCTAGGTTGTGCCTGTTCATTCCATGCTGGTGTTCCTGGCCTGACCCTACACGTACGTGACATGTGTCCTAATAACCCACAACTCCAACACACGGGTGGTTCCCTGCTTTGCCATGGGAAGCTCCCTGTGTTGTCCTGGTATACTGGTTGCCCTGTGGGGTAGGAATTTCTAAGTCCTCCCACCTGCTGTTGGGCATTATATCCGTATCCTCTCCCTCTCATAAATCCTCCTCTCCCCCTATTATAACTATAATACCCAGCTCCATGCATTGGGTACCCTCCTCCCTTGTTTGGTGCGTGTAATTGCAGTGGCGGGACTTGTTGTGTTATAGTCTGTGGAGGTGCTGTTTGAGCAGGATCTTGTGCAGCCACTACTTGTGTGGGGCTTTGGGCCATTGGTGTGGGCGTAGTTATTAGTGCCCCTTCCATTGTGTATTTAGTAAGTTTTTTCTGTACTAGTTTAGCCTCTTCTGTTTTCCTGTCCTCTTCCTTTTGTTTCATTTTTCCTTGCCATGTCCTGCAGTGATGTACTATAGTCAGTTGTATTTCTGGCCATGGTTTTGCTTCCATTCCCACTACTTTCTTTAGTTGTTTCTGAACTCCTTCTGGGAGCCCTTGTACTAGTATATGATAAAATATGGCTGGTGTTTTGTCCCATTGTTCTCTAGTTTCCATGCGCCACTTCTCTTGGATATCCTGGATATAATCAACAGGATCCTCATTCTCACGCATCTTACGGGAAGTAATTGCTCCTATGTCTGATGTGTCTGGGTACTGTACTCTCAGTGCCTGCCATAACGCATGTCTGCAGTTTGCAAATGGTGCCCCATCATGCGATGTGTTTGTTATTGTTACTCCATGGAATCCCACTCTCTTCCAAATGTCATCCGCTCTATCCCCTAATATTGATATTAACAGGCCTTTTACATCTCCTACTGCTAGTTTCTGTCCTGCGGTGTGTTTTTCCATTTCATATATCCACTTACCCGCACCTCCACTTAGTGATGGGAGCCTACATTTTATATTTTCTTTATCCGTATGCTTCCAAGGGACGTACTGTGGTCTAACCCCTCCTCTCTCCAACAGTGGCATTAAGTTGTGTCTTGTGTCACCTTTTATGTTCCATAATATCGAGTCCTCACACCCCTCCTCTTCTTCTGGTTCCTTTACCTCTTCAATTCCGTCCTTATTACCCCTGCTCCTAGCTCCTTCTCCATCCTTTCCCCTTTCGTCATTTCCTGTATTTAATGTGGGCGTGTTTATTTGTCTGTCTTGCCTGCGACTAGGGAGGTCTCTAAGCCGACATGCATAGGGTGTCAGTTCGTCCATGAAGGGCGCAAGCTTTATTCTGCGCAGCGAGCGTGCGGTGGTTGAGCATATAGGGTGCGATGGGGGAGGGCGTGATGGAGATGGGGATGGTGTGGTTTCATGGGTTTGTCCTTCCACTAGTCCTTGCACTCCCTCCTCACTTCTCTCCAGGTCCTCCCTTCTCCTACTGATCCATGGCGAGTCTATGTTTGTTCGAGTGAGGTATAGCTTATCTAAGCTTTCCCTTTCACTCTTTCTTCCTTCTCTCTCCACTCCTTCTTCTTCCTCACTGCAAAAATCATTCATAAATGGCACCCCCCACTCTGCCTTTTTCCCTTTTATTGTTACTGTCTCTAAGTCTATTAGGTCTATTTCTCCTTTTCCTTTGTTACCAACTGCTCCCCCTAGTGCTGATGTTGTTGCTACTTCTCTACTTCTATATACATCCCCCATCTTTCACTCTCCCTACTCCTCCCTTCTCTTTCCCCTTCACTTCTCTCCTCCATCTCCCTACTATTTTCCTCCCTTTTCCTTTTCAATTCCTCCATCACTTCGTTGCTCATCTGTTCCAATATTCTTTCATTCCCTTTCTTCCTTTCCCATTTCACTCTTTCTCTCTCTACTATACTTTCTATTACTTTCCCCTCTTCATATTTCTTAGCTGTCTCTGATAGTACCCTCCTCTTCCATATTGCCATTTCCTTTTCTCTTTCTTCTTCTTCCTTCTTCTTCTCTCTCAACACTACTCTTGATACCCTGTCTGCCGCTGCTTTTACCCTTTCAACTTCTCTCCTTTGCTCCTCATTTCGTTCCCTTAATTTTTCCAATTTGTTCTTACCTTCTTTCCTTTTCCTCACTCTCTCTCTTTCCTCCCTCTCAAGCTGTTTGATCAATTCATTCTGCTCATCCCTTAGCTTTGCTAATCTTTCCTCTAAAATCTCTTCCTTTTGCCGTAATAGCTCCTCCCCCCTCATTTCACTCTCTCTTGCACTATCCTCGTCTGTTCTCTTTACTACCTCCCTCTCTTCTCCAGTTAGTGAACCTCGTAATTTTAATAATATCTGTGCAGCTACCCACTCATCATGTCCTATCTCTACAGTCTGCTCTTCTCCAATCCTCCCCTCCCCCACTGGCATCTTCCTATGAGCCAATATGGTGGAGGGCTGTATGCCGGGTTCGAGTATCCTTCAGGCGCCCTTAACTGTCCTTCTATTTCTCCTAATTCTCTTAAAGGGTACAACCCTCCTCCCTCCGTTTTCACTCCCGGTGTTATGGGTATCTCGTTGTTCGGTTCCTTTTTTATGTCGTCTGATTTAACAATCTTTTCTCCTCCCTCTCCTCCGTTCCCCGTATTCTTTGTGCTTTCACGCCCCTGTTTCCCATCCTCTCCTTCTTTCTTAATCTCCTTTTCTTCCGGTGTTTCCCCCATAGTGAACATTCCATTTGGCCCTGGTCGGGACCCCTGGAACATCCTCCATAAGTTAAACACCTCCACATGGTTTGCCAACTTCTTCCCCTTGTATGTATTGTGCAGATGGTTTAGCAGTGAATGTTGGGCATATGGATCGAAACTCCCATTAGGCGGCCATGGTGTTAACATTTTGTTATCCGTCCCCTGGGTCCACTCTATGCTGTACTTGATTAATTTCTCCCTATGGGGTGGCAGTGTGGTGCATATGTGTTGTAGTGGTGTAGTGAGGGTGTTCCCCCACCCTCCCGACCCCGTCCCGTATGACATAGTGGCGCTCCACTTGTTATCCTTCCCTTCACTAGTAGTTTACAATATACAACCTTATATTGTTTACCTGGCCCCGTAAGTATGGGGACTTTGTGGGATGTATTTACCCATGCATCCGAGCCCTACCTCAAAACTGTGCAGTACTGACATGGAAAACCTCATGATGGCCAGAGCTTCCCAGAAAATGCACAGGGAAATACATGAAGAATAGGCTGCCACTCATTTTTGCCGATGTTATGGGCACAGAAGGACACTGCCTAAAACCACCATTGGACTACCCACACAGTAGTCTGAAACCATTGGGAATGGCAATGCTGATTGCCAAAAGCAAACCCATAACTGTTGGGAATTCATTTTCTTAAATCCCAAAAAGGGGTGCAGTACCAGTACTCACCACTATCCAAAAGCCTTCGTTTTAAAACCACCAGATTTTGTAGAAAACTGAATAAATGAACCCAAAACATGCCAAAGAAAGACTTACTGAGAGGTGGATACAATGTAAAGTTATATTCTGAAGTGACTTGAAGGTTTATAACAAGACTGGCTGCGCTGTGGATTTCAGCAGTTTAAGTAAATTTGGACTGAAAGACACTAAAAAAAATCTAGATGTTTAAATTGACTGAGTGACCTACTTCTGAGTGTCACATAGGTTGCAATTGTTTAAATGTCATAGTTTTAAACTTAGAATCAGCATCCTAGCTGCATATGTAAAAATGTTTAGTTTTATTTGAATGCAGGAACTGGGGAACAAAAAGTGACATTCTATCTGAAACCTGGATTAAGGAACTGAATTCTGCCTGGCAACTACCCCCATCAGGAGTGAAACTTGAGTCACAGCTGTGTTCCCAGGCCTAGCTGCCCTTTTGCTGCTCACACTAAGGATATGCCATCTATCTGATAATTGAATTGCCTGTGCTCTGCAGGAGAGTGAACAATGCAACTCCCTTCACCCAGGCAGAGGGTTTATTGAGAGGATCATAAATGGCTTCCTCTTGAACAATGAGCCTCTCCTGACTCAGGCAAAGGTTTTATTACAGCAGTCGTAAAATGTAGCTTCCTCTTGGCAGAAGCTGGGAGGAGCACTGCCTGTGAGAGCAAGCTGGCTTGGCAGAACTGGATAAACCAGTATTTCTACCTTGTGCTGAGAGGAAACCACACCCCTTTGTAGCCAGAATATTGTTTAGAAAAAGATGGATCATTCATAGAGTGGACATGTGAAAATTTTATAAATGATACCATAATTCTTGTGATTTTTCTGCCCACATTTTAAGAGGTTTTTCGACCCGGTGGCGTGTTCAGGGGGGTTTTAGCGGAAAAGTGGATATTACTCTAAATGTATGCATGTTAAAAATCTGAAACTTCATCAGTTAATGTCCATACTCCCTGCACACATGTATGTAAAGTTGGGTCAATGTCAGAAAGTGAAAAATCAGTTAAAAAGTCAATTATGTGCCATTTCTGAATGCAAGCTCTTAGAAACAGCAGATTTGGACAGAGACATGGCTAAATTCAGCCACACCATGTATATGTAATTTCAAGCAACTGTGTAACTGTGAAATATGTCTTTTATTATCAAATATAGAATGTGTGCAATCTGACAGAGGAGTGTCCTATCTGCAAGCCATAAAATGACATCCCTCTGACTCACAGTTCATTCCCCAATCAAATGATAAATGGAAGTTTGACCAATTAGAAGCTGAGAGAGAGGTAGGGTCAGTGATGCTAGAACACACCCACATTCTAAACACATAAAAGCAGACAGACAGGACAGATAGGGACCTTCAATTCCATCTGCAGCGGGACGCTCTGCCGGAAAAATCCATACTTACCTCCATCAAACCTCCAGAGAGCCAAACTAGAGACTTCAATCTATCCAGAACTAGAGACCCAGACCAGAGAACCAGAGAGAGCTGACCCAGATCACTGTGAAGTGCAGAGACCAGAGTCCCGTCTAAAACCCTGACCAGATCCGTGATGAGGCCCATTTCACTCAAGAATATAGTGTGAGTACCTAGAAAACTGTGCAGATCCAATCTCCTAGTTAAAATAATATAATTCAATCTATTTAATCTAAGTAGAACTGCCTCCTAACTGTCACCTGTCATTTGTAAAGCTGTCACTTGTCATTTCCTAGTTGCAAGCTGCACTTGTCTTTTTGAACTTTAAAATTTCAAATCTGAAAAACGACCTTCACAAAATCGCTCATATCTCCGCAACCGTTTGTGCTAGAGACTTGCAATAACTTTCATCTGAACCGCATTCCTACCCCTTATAGTTTTACCGCAATCGCGGAACACGCATTCGCGAATTTTACCGCGATTTGCAAATTTCTTCACATGTAAAAACTGCTGCTGCTTGCCTTCCATTTGCCAGAAATTCGTTTAACCTGCTAACTATCTCTGCCTCATTGCTAGTGTGAGCCTGGACTAATATTAACTAGATACCACTCACCCTGAACCTCTGAAAGGGAATTAAAAGCATTTCCAGCATATTTCTCATCCATTGCTAGCCCATATCAAAGCATTTTGCCTGTGTTTTCAAAACTCCTATCTGTTTTCTGTAGTGTAAGCTTGCTGGGGTGAACTGATTTACATTGATTGCATTTCTGAGAACTGTGTGTTTTCCTTCCATTTCCTTGCCTTGCATCAAGGGGGGGAGGGGATTGCCAGAGAAAAGTGATTACATTGTTTGGTTGAAATCATATTGAGTATTTTCTGTACTGCATTCATTGAATATTGCATCCACCTGAGCTTACATAAAGCATCCTCTACCACATTATACTTTTGTTCCTATTTACCAGTGTGCTACCTTATCCATTTCATGTCAACTCATTAGTGATTATAAGAAGTGTGCTAGTGCCAGATTCTCCGTTGTTGATCTTTATCATATCAGATTAAGTGTGCTATTCAATTATTAATTTATTATAAAGTGTGATATATATATATTTTAAATTATCAAATAAACCTTTTAACTTGCAAAACAGAACTACTTCTTGGCTCAGTGGGGTCAGGGGGATTCCAGGAGAGGGGTGTTATATAGGGGTAGTCATCCAGAATGCATGAACTGGACATAAAGATATATCAATAAGGGTTTTCATTCAGTATTATAGACTAGGCGTTGACTTAGCTGTAGTGTTGAATTGAATCCTCTTACAAATTGGGGGCTCGGGCCGGACATTTGGGTTAGAATACCACTTGTGCAGCTTAATACAGTGTGCTAACTGACGGGATACATACATCCAGTCGGATCACCACGCTGCATTACGCTGTAAAGCACTCCTCAAAAGGGACACTCCAAGAAAAGTTCTGTTCTGCAAAAATAAAATACAAACTTCTGTAAGTCAGGACAGAGACCAATCTCTAGAATGACGACCTTAGTAGACATGAAAATAGCCAGAGAGCACCTCTTACATAAACTATTTGTGAGAGGTGAATGGACTGAACAGGGCCAGGATGCCTGGTTGCAGGCCATCACGCGACAGGTCACTGAAACAGGGTCTGACTTATGGAGAGATCAGGGTCCATTACATGTGGCCCTGAGTGAACTATATATGGCTCCTAAAGCCAAAGATGAACACAATAAGATTGCCAGGATAGCAGCATACCTGTACCTATACATGGGAGACATGCAGGATAGATGTGCCGAAAGCCAAAATCTGGCAAATAGGCAACAGATGGCATTAGAGAAGGCCCAATCTGACCTGGTCTCTTCTGAGCAGAGGCTGCAGAGGAGCCAGGAGTCAGAAGATGATAGTAGGCAGCACATCATTAAAATAAAGAAGGATATGGATGTGCTGCAACAGGAAAAGGTAGAACAGGATACTAGATTTCTGGCCCTGCAGAAGGAGCACCAAGACAGTTTGGACTCCTTACTGCAGAGCCAGAAAAAGCTGGAGCAACAATTAGACTTTAACAGGGCATGCACGGAGCAGGTAGCCACCCTGCAAAGTCATCTAGATAGAGTGAAGGTAGAGAGCAACAAGCTGATCTTGAAAGACCTGGATACCCAGGCAGAGTTTGACCAGGAGCGCCAGAAAGCTGGTGCCTTCCAAAGGCAGAGGGACGACCTGGCGGCACAAATGCAGGCTCTTAGTCAGGAAAGAGACGCCTTAGGCCAGGAAGTCTGCCATTTAAAAAGGAAAATGGAAGAAAATCACCTGGCCCACCAGGGACTGGGCGACCTCCAAAAAGAACACCAGAACTTGTTAGAGCACACCAGGAGGGTGGAGGATGCTCTAGCAAGAAAGGAGCAGGCCAATAGGGACACAGCTCAGGAGGTAACCCTCCTGCAGCAAAGACTGGCCCAGTTCTCCAGGAACAACCAGGAAGCACAGAGGGAAAATGAGGCTCTCTGCCAGCACAATGAGAGGCTCCAGCAACAGGTAGCGATGCAGGAGAAACTGATAGAGTCGAGTAAGGCCTTAACAGAGGAACTGAAAGCACAAATGCAGGCTCTTGCATTGCAACAGGGAGCAGGGGCGGATAGAGATGAGGTCCGCTGGGAAAGAGAGACTCCTGACCATAACCGCAGGAGCCCTAACACCAGGGGCCTTCATCTCCCCCAGTCCCTGGACTCTACCACCCCCATGTCCCCTGGCGCACATGAGCACAGGGCTGCAGGGATGGCAGATTACTATCCAGCTAAGAGTATGGGGCTCATAGGCCAGTACCACTCAGGAATGGAGGGGTGGGCATCCGGGTATGGGCACCCAAGTACAGTACAGTTCGATGGGGAACCCCAGGAGAGTAGGCCCATTAAGGGCATCCTGAAAACCTCTGCCCAGTTAGGTCAGTGGAGGGGGTACCCATCAAATCCTGGCAGCAAGGAGGAATCTGAAGACTCCTCTGAACTGCGCAGGACACAGGAGACCAGGTCCCCACATTCTGCCAGCCATTCCCAGGCTCGCAGAATCTGGGAAAACCTGGAAGAACAGACGGGAACCTCTGGGAGCAGTGCCTCTGAGTCCGAGGATGAATGGACAAGGATTACCCGAACCAAAAAGGCCAATAAGGCAAAAAGGGCCTTGCTTAAGGACCCCTTAAAGCAGATTAAGGCGATCAGGAGCGTCATCACGCCTTACCATAAGAACGCTAAGTATTCTGTTTGGGAGCACTTAGAGTTGTTTGAACAAATGATGGAGACTTTCCATTTGAAGGACAGCCAAAGCTGTATTCAATATGTAAAGTGGACCTTCTCCCCGGAATACTCCAGTTTCTTTGCGGGGCTGGAGGACCAAAATCATTTAAGATGGTCCACCTATAAGGCGGCCATCTTGAAACATTTTTCTGTTCACAGAAATCCTCAAGAGGCTCGCAAGGCAGCCTACAATTTGCAATGTGGGGAGGATCAGGCCCCACAAGAATTTGTGCAGGAGTTAAAGCGTGCTTTTGCACAGACCACAAGAAGGGTGCGCACGGATAGCAGGGAATTTATTAATACGTTTTTCCATGCCTTGCCCAAATATATCATGACCCAGCTCGTGAGGGATTTTCACGAGAAAAGATCTTTAGACTGGGTCATTGAACAGGCTACCCGGATCTATGAGGTGCAGAAACCGGTAGATAGCAAAAGTAATGCCCAGAAAAACCCCAAAGCCAACAGCACCCCTGCTGCTGCCAAGGTGGCAGAGGTAAAGGTCACCCCCGTTTTGGATTTGGAGATGGGGGGGCCTAAAAACCTACCTGCACCTAATAATGCTAGGCCCAGAAGGTCCTCGGGCCAGTCACAGACAGGGAGCCAGGGAGGCAGCCCCACAAATGGGGTCCCTCGCTCTCCTGATTATGTAAGTCCCCGTTACAAGGGAAATCGACCCATCCTGGGTTATGTGTGGACTCCTCCAGCCCAAGGGGGGGGATCCAGCCAAGCACCTAACCCAGGGAACTTCCCTCCAAACTTCCCACAGGAGGGCAGAAATTTACCAAACCCTGGGCAGAACTTTTTCCCCAGATATCCACCCGACTTTCAGCCCCAAAACCATCCATCCTTCTTTCCCCAATTCCCTGAGCCCAGACCACTGAATCCGGGGAGGGGAGGCCAAGGGTGGAGGGGTACCCAAATCTTCCCAACCAGGGGTACTACCAGAGGAGGGACAGCTACCCTTCCCGGGATCAGCCCAGGGGAGAAAACAGGGCCCCGTATCAGCCTGAGCGGGTTTCCCAGTTAGAGCGCCAGGTTCAAAACATGGCGCGGGATATGGGTCATATACTGAGGGCGCAGCAGAACCCTCAGATCAGCATGCCGGCGCAGAACGCACCCAACTCTGGACCTGGTGCTCCAGAACAATGACGGGGGCAGCACCCCGATAACTCACCGGTTCCCAGGGAGGAGGCACAAGGGGAAGGGGGGTGTAAAGCCTTGGAGGAAGCCTCCTTCCTCACTTGTAAACAGCCCCTGGAAACCCAGGAACCGGAAACAAAATCTCTTGCCCCTGAAAGTCTGCCTCCTAAGGAGCAGAGGGGGGGTAGGAGAAACAAAGGACCCAAACAGACTCAGTTTGAGGAGGAAGCACAGATCTTCCAATTTGAGGGAGAGGGATCCTCAGAGGATCCTGGGAAAAGGATCTTCTCCTTCAGAGAGGGGGGAACTCCTCCCAAAGAAAAATGGGTCCCTAGGGATGCAAATCCAGACTGGGGAGATGTGGAGACTGAGCTACCGCCGCCCACCATCTCATCCCAGAACCAACAGCAAGAAAACCCCCTGGTTCAAACCCATCCTGGGGACTGCCTCCAAAAAGGGGGGGGTGGCCCAGAACCGGAGCCAGGGGAACCCACAATGGCTCTGATCTCCAGTTGCCAACTTTTTCTTTCAGATTCCCAAGGCTCTCCACAGAATTCTGCCCAAATCTCTTCGCTATCGATGTCCAAAACCAGAAAGTTAGCCCACCAGTTGTCCAAAAATGTGCATTATCTGTGCCCCCTTGAGGAGAAGGAGGGAAGATATTATGCCCCGGTACAAGTACAGGGGCAGGGTACAATCTCGGCACTGGTGGACACTGGATCTCAAGCTACCCTTCTGTCCAGAAGGGCCTTCGACGAACTGAATGCAGGCAGGGGAGAGAATTACCAAATTCCTCTCACCTCTCTTCCTGGACAACTGCAGAACTTTGACGGGAAGGAAATTCCCGTCGAGGGGACTGCAGATTTGGACATTAAAATTGGGCGACATAAGTTGAAACACCCGGTCATAGTTGTGACCCCAGAGGGCACCCCTTGTTTACTAGGGAATGACCTCCTGAGAAGGTTGTCACCCCTAATAGATTGCGTAAACAAGGTCCTCTGGACCCAGACTAGCCGACCAATAAAATTAAAACAGAGTGTCAACCATGTTAGTTTAAACGGCACCTGCCACATGGTTGAACAAAAATCTGACCAAGTAGAATTTCACTTCCAGAATAACCATATTCCAGACGTGACAGTAATAGCAGTAGGACAACAGACTGGTGATGGGGGGTCCTCTCTATTTCTGAAAATCAACCTTCCTTCCAGTCTAAAGTGGTATTCCACGCTGGAAGGAAACACTCTGAAATTCTATACCAATCCACAATCTGAAACTCCCACTCCTATAGTCCAGAAAGATGTGAAATCAGCTCAAAGCCTGGCTGATATTCAGCAAATTGGAGAGCAGTTGTTCATCCCTGTTCAGTTAAATGATGGGAAGGACTCTGTTCTCGCTCGAGTGTGCGTGAACAATGGTAAGAGCTTCATCAGCAAAGCCATGTTTCGCCAACTCCCAAAAGATCCAGCCATTCCCACCTTCAAACTGATAGACAAGTGGGAAATGGACCTGGAAGCACCCAATTCAAAACATCTCCTGCCAAGCAGGTGTATGCTCAAAATCTCCATTGGCAACAAGAGCATAGTCCACAATTGTTGGGTCGTGCGAGACGTCCCTGCCGCCTTTTACTTAGGCAGTGACATTCTCAATCGCTTTGCCATTAGTTTGGACCTAATAAACTTCAAAGCTTGGTCCCGATTAGCGGATAATCCCATGGGCTTTGATGATCCAGAAAAAGCATTTAGGTCAGCTCAATTGCTACCATATGCAGTTGAAATTCAGGTTAAAGAGGAAGTCACCATCCCAGAAAGGACCCGACAATTCTCCCTGGAAGTGAAAGTTAAAAGGGGACAAGAGTTGAAAAACCCTGATGCTTACATACATCTAAATGCTTCTCTCCAACAGCAAGGGTTGGGGGTAAACCCAACTCCATTAGTCAACATAGAACATGACACCATTCCAATAGAGGTGGATAACAGCGACTTAAAGAGTATTACTCTAGCCGCAGGCACCATTATTGGAATGGCGGTTGATGACCGACATTTTTCCATCGACTTAGTAAATGAACTGTTAGGACCAATCCCCAAGGACTGCTTTGACAGTGACAGTGATGACAATACAACACCAGACAGGATTTTTACCCGGCATGGGGGGAACTTCCTGGTGTACACTTCCTGCCCCTATGGTAAGGAAGATGTGACTTGTGACTTCAGGAGGGATGAGGTGATTTTCCAGGTCCATGAGGGCTGCCTTCCCCACCTGAAGCCTCCAGTCCAAATCAGCACTCTGACCAGGGACTTCTCCACCCAGCTGGAGGAGGCCGCTGAAATAGCCAAACCAGAAGTCTTTCCAGGCTTCAGGCAGATGGTGGAAGAGAGAGTCAACCTAGCTGATGCCTGTGTGACTCTGGAACAAAAGCAAAAGTTGAAACAAGTTTTCTTGGATTTCCAAGATCTCTTTGCGGTAGACTCATATGACTGTGGTCGCACTGACATCCACACAACAACAATCCCCACGGACCCTGGCATGACTCCTGTGTTTGTGAAGCAATATCGCTTGCCTCTCGCATCAATGGAGTCCCTTACTGAAATAATTAAGAACCTTGAGTCCCGGGGAATAATCCGTCCAGTCCACAGCACCTTCAATAATCCGGTGCTGGGAATATTGAAGCCAAACGGCCAGTGGAGACTCTGCGCCGACCTTAGGGAGCTCAACAAACGGGTCCATACTTCCCGATGGCCTCTGCCCTACATTGACCAAGGTCTGGCCCAGATTCAGGGGTCACAGGTATTCACTGCAATAGACCTGACCAATGGATACTGGACCGTGCCTGTCAGCAGGGAGGACCAATACAAACTGGCTTTTACCTTTGGGGGCCAGCAGTACACATGGACCCGGACTCCCTTCGGATACCTCAACTCCGGCAATGAATTCAACATTTTTCTACACAAGGCCATGCCCGACTTGGGTGCAAGGGGTAACCTGGCTTATGTAGATGATGTCCTTATCAAAAGCTCAACTGTTGAGGAACACATAGCGGAGATCCGTTATGTTCTGACACAGTTGAGGGCAGCCGGAGCAAAACTTTTCTTTCAGAAAGCACAGTGGTGTAAAACCCGTGTTAACTTCTTGGGGCATGAGATTACTCCTCAGGGTCTTTGTCCCCAGGAAAAGAAAGTGGAAGCACTTCAGAAACTGAAAGACCCCACAACTCTGCGGGAACTAAGGAGCCTCCTTGGACTGACTAATTACAGCAGAAAGTTCATTGAGGGCTACGCAGAGATCACCAGACCCCTGATTCATCTCCTGAAGGGTGGGGTCAAGTGGGAATGGGGTCCAGAACAAGCCGAGGCAGTAAAACAACTCAAAAGAAGCCTCTCACAAGCGCCTTGCCTAGCTTACCCGGTCAGAAACAAGGAGTTCTTCCTGGAGACAGGGTTCTCTAATACGTGCTTGACGGCAGTATTATATCAAAAGCATGACAAGGTCAATAAAGTAATCTCCTATGCGAGCAAAACTTTATCCTCTGTGGAGGAAAAATTCAACGATTGTGAGAAGGCACTCCTGGCAACGGTGTGGGCATTGAAGAATTACCGCCCGTTTATCCAGGGGGAACACATCATAGTGGAGACTCCACACCAGCCTCTGCAATATCTCCAAAGTGACAGAATCCGGGCCGGAAATGTGAGTAATTCCCGAATTACTTCCTGGATTCTGTCAATGCAAGGCTTTCCTGTGGAGGTCAGATATGGCCAAAACAAGAAGAGTCCCCTCGCGCAAGGTCTTGCTGACTTGCATGATTGTGCCAGAGAAAACTGTCTCGAGGACGAAAGTCTAAAAATAAAGGACAACATGGAGGCATACCTTAATTCCCCACACAAAGTCTTTGAAGAAGACAAGTGTGAGGGAATGCCCACTGTCTATGTGGATGGATGCTCTTACCATGTTGACAACGACGGGGAGAAAGAACTGGTGGCTGGCGTAGGGAATGCATGGGTGAATGAGTCCCCAGAACCCTCCGCTGGATACAAAATTGGTCCCCAAAGTAGTCAGGTGGCAGAATTGATGGCTGTGCATCAGGCCATCCTCACTGCTGTCCAGCATCAACTCCACGAACTAGTCATAATCACAGATTCGGATTATGTACGGAACGGGTTCGTGGAGCACCTGGTTAATTGGAAAACCAGAGGCGTGTTATGTGCTAACAACAAACCCTTGAAACATGGGAAGTTGATCCAAAACATTGATGATCTGGTCACCTCGAATGAGATGACCATCTATTGGAAAAAGATCAAGGGTCATTCCAAAGTAGAGGGACCAGACAAAACTGGAAACGACTTAGCTGATCAGCTGGCCAAAACCGGGGCCCTCCAAGGGGATCTAATTGAGATTGAGTCCCTGTTGGGGGAAATCCAGGTCACTGCCATCACTAGGTCCCAGACAAATGCTCACAACGACCTTTCAATTGTACAATGGAGTAAGGAGACCCCTGATGCTGATTTGATTACCGCTCAGAAGGGGGATCCAATTATTGGTAAATTTTACCAGCACCTTGAGGACCCTGAGAACTTTCCCCTGACGGATACCGATTACATTGGGAAAGAGGACCTAAGAGTGTTGATGAAATGTCCAAAAATGTTCCGGATCCAAGACGGTTTGTTGGTAAGGAAATCCAAAGCTGGCCACGATCAGTGGGTGGTTCCTACCTCATTCCGAAGCCTGATGTTAAGTCACGCCCATGATGCGGCCACCGCCGGTCATAGGGGGTTTCACACAACATTGGAAATCTTAAGAGAGGTTGCATACTGGCCACACATGGGGCAGGACCTCGACCAATACTTGAAGGGGTGTCTTGTGTGTGCACAATTTCAGCCATCATCCCTTACGCACCGGGCACCTTTACAAAAGAGGGGAATGACACTGCCATGGTCAGATTTACAAATCGACTTTGTAGGCCCTGTGATTCGCTCGGCTAGGGGGAATAAGTACATGTTGACTGTGACATGCTTGTTTACCAAGTGGGTGGAATGTCTCCCAGCCCCAAACTGCAAGGCAGAAACTGCAGCTGCCTTGATGATTAACCACATCTTTTCCCGTTTTGGTCTACCTCAAAGGATTGAGTCAGACAGAGGTAGCCACTTCACCAGTGAAGTAATGACAAAGATGTGGGAGATACTGGGGGTCAAAAGGAAGTTGCATATTGCTTATCGGCCAGCTTCTTCTGGGGCAGTAGAGAGATATAACCGAACCATTGTGAGCATATTAAAGAAGTTTGTGGCAGATTCTGGGCCAAGTTGGGATATCCGATTACCTCTGGTCCTAATGGCCATCAGATCTACCCCTTCATCTGCAACCAAAATTTCACCATTTGAGTTGATGACTGGGCGCAAGATGGTGCTTCCTCAGCATTTGCTCTATAGGACCCAAGAGCAGACACTGATAAATGCCTCCACTACTCATGAGTATGTGGAGAATTTAAGGAAACACCTCCAACATGCTTTTGCTTATGCTCAGCGGAATCTAGAAAGATCAGCTGATAGCATGAAGACCCACTATGACCTGAAAACTTCCAGGAAGGAATATCAGGTGGGGGACCGGGTCTATCTATACAACTTCCAAAGGAACCAGGCCAAGCAGCGCAAATTTTTGCCTACATGGAAGGGACCCTTTGAGATCATCGACAAGATCTCCCCTGTGGCCTACAAAATCCACATCCCCAAAGGTCCTTTGGCAGAGGGAGAAGACAAGTGGGTCCACATAAACCAGTTGAAATGTTGCCATCCCAGGCACACTCTGCAACAACTGGAGGAATCCTCTGGAATCCTAGCGGGTACTGTCTCAGACTAATTCTGTTCCAATCATAAAACATACCACATCTAGTCTCTAAAATATTATGATTTGTATGAAACTGTCTCTTAGTTATATTGTTTTTTTTTTTCAAAATAAGAATGTAATGTTTTGTTATGATGAAATGCATATGCTGCCATACTATCTCAACAGTGGTGGAAAAAGTCTATGAGTAGGTATTGCCGCTCTTCCTTTGTCGTCCTAGGAGAAAGAAAACCTGAAGACGGGCCAAGGAGGGCGATCCGGAGACCGGGAACGAAGATCCAATGGGCCCAGTGGACCGTCCAATATTCCCATCAGGACCGGCGAGGAGAACCGATCGATCAGTACCGGATGGAGGAAAAGATGCTGAACTGTGCCATCTATTGGAAGAAGATGAGGAAACATCCCAGGTCTTGCGAGTCCCATTCGTGAAATAGAATGGCCATCGCAAGAGGGGGGTTTGTGGGATGTATTTACCCATGCATCCGAGCCCTACCTCAAAACTGTGCAGTACTGACATGGAAAACCTCATGATGGCCAGAGCTTCCCAGAAAATGCACAGGGAAATGCATGAAGAATAGGCTGCCACTCATTTTTGCCGATGTTATGGGCACAGAAGGACACTGCCTAAAACCACCATTGGACTACCCACACAGTAGTCTGAAACCATTGGGAATGGCAATGCTGATTGCCAAAAGCAAACCCATAACTGTTGGGAATTCATTTTCTTAAATCCCAAAAAGGGGTGCAGTACCAGTACTCACCACTATCCAAAAGCCGGCGTTTTAAAACCACCAGATTTTGTAGAAAACTGAATAAATGAACCCAAAACATGCCAAAGAAAGACTTACTGAGAGGTGGATACAATGTAAAGTTATATTCTGAAGTGACTTGAAGGTTTATAACAAGACTGGCTGCGCTGTGGATTTCAGCAGTTTAAGTAAATTTGGACTGAAAGACACTAAAAAAAATCTAGATGTTTAAATTGACTGAGTGACCTACTTCTGAGTGTCACATAGGTTGCAATTGTTTAAATGTCATAGTTTTAAACTTAGAATCAGCATCCTAGCTGCATATGTAAAAATGTTTAGTTTTATTTGAATGCAGGAACTGGGGAACAAAAAGTGACATTCTATCTGAAACCTGGATTAAGGAACTGAATTCTGCCTGGCAACTACCCCCATCAGGAGTGAAACTTGAGTCACAGCTGTGTTCCCAGGCCTAGCTGCCCTTTTGCTGCTCACACTAAGGATATGCCATCTATCTGATAATTGAATTACCTGTGCTCTGCAGGAGAGTGAACAATGCAACTCCCTTCACCCAGGCAGAGGGTTTATTGAGAGGATCATAAATGGCTTCCTCTTGAACAATGAGCCTCTCCTGACTCAGGCAAAGGTTTTATTACAGCAGTCGTAAAATGTAGCTTCCTCTTGGCAGAAGCTGGGAGGAGCACTGCCTGTGAGAGCAAGCTGGCTTGGCAGAACTGGATAAACCAGTATTTCTACCTTGTGCTGAGAGGAAACCACACCCCTTTGTAGCCAGAATATTGTTTAGAAAAAGATGGATCATTCATAGAGCGGACATGTGAAAATTTTATAAATGATACCATAATTCTTGTGATTTTTCTGCCCACATTTTAAGAGGTTTTTCGACCCGGTGGCGTGTTCAGGGGGGTTTTAGCGGAAAAGTGGATATTACTCTAAATGTATGCATGTTAAAAATCTGAAACTTCATCAGTTAATGTCCATACTCCCTGCACACATGTATGTAAAGTTGGGTCAATGTCAGAAAGTGAAAAATCAGTTAAAAAGTCAATTATGTGCCATTTCTGAATGCAAGCTCTTAGAAACAGCAGATTTGGACAGAGACATGGCTAAATTCAGCCACACCATGTATATGTAATTTCAAGCAACTGTGTAACTGTGAAATATGTCTTTTATTATCAAATATAGAATGTGTGCAATCTGACAGAGGAGTGTCCTATCTGCAAGCCATAAAATGACATCCCTCTGACTCACAGTTCATTCCCCAATCAAATGATAAATGGAAGTTTGACCAATTAGAAGCTGAGAGAGAGGTAGGGTCAGTGATGCTAGAACACACCCACATTCTAAACACATAAAAGCAGACAGACAGGACAGATAGGGACCTTCAATTCCATCTGCAGCGGGACGCTCTGCCGGAAAAATCCATACTTACCTCCATCAAACCTCCAGAGAGCCAAACTAGAGACTTCAATCTATCCAGAACTAGAGACCCAGACCAGAGAACCAGAGAGAGCTGACCCAGATCACTGTGAAGTGCAGAGACCAGAGTCCCGTCTAAAACCCTGACCAGATCCGTGATGAGGCCCATTTCACTCAAGAATATAGTGTGAGTACCTAGAAAACTGTGCAGATCCAATCTCCTAGTTAAAATAATATAATTCAATCTATTTAATCTAAGTAGAACTGCCTCCTAACTGTCACCTGTCATTTGTAAAGCTGTCACTTGTCATTTCCTAGTTGCAAGCTGCACTTGTCTTTTTGAACTTTAAAATTTCAAATCTGAAAAACGACCTTCACAAAATCGCTCATATCTCCGCAACCGTTTGTGCTAGAGACTTGCAATAACTTTCATCTGAAAGGTTAGAATCGTGGCTTTCCTACGAACCTAGAACCGCATTCCTACCCCTTATAGTTTTACCGCAATCGCGGAACACGCATTCGCGAATTTTACCGCGATTTGCAAATTTCTTCACATGTAAAAACTGCTGCTGCTTGCCTTCCATTTGCCAGAAATTCGTTTAACCTGCTAACTATCCCTGCCTCATTGCTAGTGTGAGCCTGGACTAATATTAACTAGATACCACTCACCCTGAACCTCTGAAAGGGAATTAAAAAGCATTTCCAGCATATTTCTCATCCATTGCTAGCACATATCAAAGCATTTTGCCTGTGTTTTCAAAACTCCTATCTGTTTTCTGTAGTGTAAGCTTGCTGGGGTGAACTGATTTACATTGATTGCATTTCTGAGAACTGTGTGTTTTCCTTCCATTTCCTTGCCTTGCATCAAGGGGGGGAGGGGATTGCCAGAGAAAAGTGATTACATTGTTTGGTTGAAATCATATTGAGTATTTTCTGTACTGCATTCATTGAATATTGCATCCACCTGAGCTTACATAAAGCATCCTCTACCACATTATACTTTTGTTCCTATTTACCAGTGTGCTACCTTATCCATTTCATGTCAACTCATTAGTGATTATAAGAAGTGTGCTAGTGCCAGATTCTCCGTTGTTGATCTTTATCATATCAGATTAAGTGTGCTATTCAATTATTAATTTATTATAAAGTGTGATATATATATATTTTAAATTATCAAATAAACCTTTTAACTTGCAAAACAGAACTACTTCTTGGCTCAGTGGGGTCAGGGGGATTCCAGGAGAGGGGTGTTATATAGGGGTAGTCATCCAGAACGCATGAACTGGACATAAAGATATATCAATAAGGGTTTTCATTCAGTATTATAGACTAGGCGTTGACTTAGCTGTAGTGTTGAATTGAATCCTCTTACAACTTACGACAATCCTTTATGTATGATTTTACATTTGTCGATTCCCTTCTGTTACTACACCCTTACGGCCCCCTGCGGCCGAAGCGCACGGAGCCCCCTGCGGCTGCGTACCCTTTACGACGCTCTTATACAGTCGTCCTGTTTCCCCGTTCTCCTCCCCCTTTTACACTTGCCGTGGCCGGCGTTCTCCGTGCGCAGCCACGCCCCTTTCCCCTTCTCCTTTTCCCGATCCACTCGTTTATCGTTTATCTCCGCGTCCGCTCCCTTATCATATTTCTCTTCCCCACCACTCCCAAAACCAAAGTTCCTGGTGTTCACGATATCCTATTAAATCCCTACTGGTGACGTCACCGATCTCTTCGAGCTACTGGTACATTCTTATTATGTTCTGTAAGTTCAAATACACTTGCAATCTACCCCCGCTAACCCTACAGCTGTCTTCCTGTCACTCCTGGAACAAGGTAATCAAATCAATAATATAATCGGACTGCGCACGCTGCGTCGCCTCGCGTGTGATACGCCCCTCAACAGGAGGGCTTAACCAGCCAATTATCTTCCGTATTGGGCAACTAGGCAACTAGCCACCGCCTACAGGGAATCGTCATCTACCTATCGAGTTTCTTGCTCGAACAATAGGGATCCTCGTCTACTCATTGATCAATAAATGCCAAATCGTAGGAAACCACACACACCCCCACCCTTACACGTAGTCTCGACTTAGGCCAATCAGTGCCTTACGAGCGGCCGCACGTGATGTTTTCGTGCTCCGCCCTCCCTCTTTCGCGTAACGTAGCCGACTGCTCTCGCACTCGTTTTGCTACCATTCATTCCATTGGCAACACTAAGTTGTTAGACCTTCGCCGTGCATCTGTACAACACCTCCCTTATTTACTTCCTCCCCCCTCCCTCACAATTTCGCATTGCTTGTTGTGCGTGTCATGCTCACCAAGTTCTCTCGATGCAGGGCCGCTCGACTGCGTGCACCCCTCCAAGCGGCTCGCCACCTCCCCTCGTCTGGACCACGTCTGGACACTCGCCAACCGCGGGCGGGATACTTCTCAACCGGCTCCTGAGGGCCAATATCCGGCTTGCGCTGTCCGGTCTTCTCGCAGCTCCGCGATGGTCCTGTAGTCCTCAGAAGGGGGCAACGGCAGAGGGGGCCGCGCCGCCGGGCCTCCTCGCAACGGGAGTGCCTGGAAAAAGTAAAAAATAAAAAGTCGATCTTAAACAGATCTCAACAGTGCCTCCAACTTGTCGGGGGGAAATTCTGCCGGGGTCGGCCGGGCCGTCCGCAGACCTCCAGGCAGGGAGGCCCCAACTCCTCCCGTGTATCCCAGATGAGATAGAGTATGAGACACACACAAGGAGCAGGGTGACTCTGCTGTTTATTAGACAAAACGGCAGGGATGGGTCAAGGAGCGTACGCGTCCGTCCTGACACACACACAAGCATGGGGCTCGCAGGCCCTTTTTACTGTATTATGACGCGCTATTTGCGTCACTTCAGAAAGTTAACAAAAAAAACCTATCGCCACTCTTAATTGGTTGCTCGAGTGGTAGGGTTAGTATAGCACACATATAGAGGACAATGTTAGTGGACAAAGGGTAGTCAGGTGATATATCTGGGTTGTCCCTACAATTAGATACATGAAAATTGTTACATGTAGACTCCTGAGGATTGGTTAATATTACTGGCATCAGTGATAAGAGCCCCATGTTCTGATTGGTGCGCCCGTGAGCTTCCCAGCCTGGGACCACCGCTGTTCCCAGCTCTCGGTGTACCTGCAATTGCAACAATGTTTCACTATGGGTACGTGCAGACAATGTGAGGATTTATTCATAGTTGGAAGGCTGACCGCTCCCACTGTCGCAGATGTCCATTGAGCCTTTCAAGTGTATCTGCCTGTGTCTCGTAGCGAGGGATCCAGACACCTTTTCTCTCCTGGGTTTGGCATCTCGTCAGGTTCGGCTTGGTCACGTGGGGAGGGACCGTGTTTGAGGCAGAATTCTGCACAATTAATATTGCTTTTCCACTGTGTGTCTGGTTTAATTTGCAGGTGTGACCTTAACGTTGGTGCGCGGAGTGCGAGGTTGCAACATCGTGCCTTTGATGCTTTGTTCTTGGAATGTGGGTTTGCAACATTGCGACCTTGGCTGGTTGTTTCACCGGGCCCATTCTGCAGGATCAGCAACCAGACTCTTGCTCTGTTAATGTCCACGGGAGCTCTTGTTTGAGGCCTACTTGAGTCTGGTGCATAAGTGGTCCGTTTGGTGCATAGGTGCTTAAGGTTATAGTAGCATTTAGTTCCATGACCAGTATCGTGTCTTCATTATATTTCTTATGGTGGTAACTGGTTTCAAGAGAAGCGTGAGCAAGCTTTGTAGATGAGTTCATGACGCGTCTTGCGTTTCTGCATTCTGAAAGCCTATGTAAAAATAATAAAGATGCACGTCCGTGAATATGCCTGTCGCCTACGTCATAGCACTGAGTATATTCTTCGTGTAGATCGGTGTGGGAATGTCCAGTGTGTATATTTGTACAGATGTGCTTCCCGTTGTCTAGGTCGTCATGGCATCTCTAACGACGTGTAGATTTTAGTCTAGTTGGTCCGTGCCGCAGGTGTCGGCATGGCCAGTGCGGGCTGTTGGGCAGGCAGATGGACACATCCGTATGTTCCTGTACCAGGGTATTTGGTCGTCTGGTAAATGGACAAACTCTTCTCGTGGTGGGTGTCTGGGTCGTGACCCTCTAGGCCAAGCGCGAGAGGTGAAGGACGGGAGCCTGGTCTTCCATTCTCCCACTTCAGTGGTCTGTTGGCAGCAGAGAGCAGAGCTGTGGTTGCTATTAGATTATCTGTGAGGACAGGGTGGGTGTCATCATTACCTGCCTACGAATGTGTATGTGTTTTGTGTGTGGTATACATTAGGGTGTTGTTGGTGTTGACCAAGCTGGAGGACATCATCTTCACATGGGTTAGTGCAGGACTATGGTGAGGGTTAAGAGCGTGTGATAGAATTGGAAGACATTTTCAATGCTTGATGTATATGAATACTGGAAGGTTAGTCGAGGGTGGTATTGTGGAGGTGTATGAACAGGACTGGCCTTTGCTCAGGCCTCTGTCCGTGGCTGAACCAGAATTTGGTACATCTTGCCCTGGCAGAAAAAAATCGAAAGCTCAAAATTATTGTTTTAACTACTCAGGAAAAATGCAGTAAAACAGGAACAAACGTGGACATAAATATTTGTATACTTATTTGGTGACATTCTTTACAGTGCTCTTATGAGTAAGCACTTTGGAAATACAAATTAAAAAGACATAAATAAATGAATAAAATGTTCACAAAAATAGATGAATAAAAATTAAGCAATAAGTCCCTCGGTGGGAGGGCATTACCGCATCATTGCAATACGTACCCCGTCTGGGTATCCATTGATTTTACCGATGAATTTTTATTCTAGCTATTTTTTACCAAAACATCTTTACTGAAAAAATATATTTTTTTAAATATATGTATGGGGTAGGTGGTCAAAACAGGTGGGTAGGGTTTTGGGAGGGTTAATGCTGTATTTTTTAAAAAAAATCTTTTTACACTTTGTATTTATTGCAAATTCTTCAATAACAACAAACACATCCAAGAGAAACTGATCAACCCCAACCAAGCTAACAGACAGTAACCCCTCACCCCCCACCCCACCCAAACCTCCCGCTACCCCCCCAACCGAAGAGTTACAGAGGAGTCAACAGGACAAAAAATTTCAAAAGTGCACAAGAGGAAGAGCCACGGCATAATACCCGATAAGGCTTAACAACAACCCCTTTCTACCGGTGAAGTCCCCCAAGAACACGAGAAACATGCAGAACGTCCCCAGATCGACCACTCCCTCCCATCAATACACCCTGGTCAGAACCCAACAAAAATTAGAGCGTTAAGGCTTTACAGTCCTCATTTAATAGCACATTTGTCCAATACTGTAAAAAAGAGGACATATTATCTTTGGCAATAGCAGTTAGTTTCTCGTAAGTAAAAATAGTCAAGAGCTTATTAAACCATTCCGCTTTCATAGGAGCCTGGTGGCTCTTCCATTTCTGAGCTAAGGCCATTCTCCCAGCCCTCAACATCACCCCTGCCACCCTGGAAAAAGGCAAGTCATTGCTCTCTGGTATGGGGATACCCAATAGGATCTCCAGAGGGTGAGGGGAAGGACACGTTCCAAGGATGTACTTAATCCAACTTAATAGCTCTGCCCAATAGACCTGAATGACCGGACACTCTCACCACATGTGGAACCATGTTCCTCTACCAGCACACGCTCTAGGACACATAGGGGATACATTTGGAAACATCTTAGACAGTGTGACCGGGGACCGATGCCAAGAGTGGAGAATTTTAAAATTATGCTCCGTAGCTGCTGTATAGAGCTTCCCCTTAAAGATGGATCCAAACACAGAACTGCATGTGGACTCGTCAATGGTCATACCCATTCAATCCTCCCACACCTGTTTGAATGCTTGTCTACCCTCTAAGTTAGCTACAACCAGCACACCGTAAATGTTAGAAAGGGACCTTCTTCTAGATCCGGCTTCCACAATAACTGTTTCAAACGGAGTCAGCGGATGGGAAAGTGGAACCACCCAGTCAGCCTTAGTAAGAATGCCCTTAAAATGCAGATAGTCAAAAATGGAAGGATAATTCTTAATGCTGTATTTTTAAGGGTAAAAATGTTTTGTTATAAAATATATTGAATAAAAAATCTGGACCTTGGTACTAATAATTACTTTTTTAAAGTTGTGTGATGCCTTCAGTGTTGCTCAACTGTAAAAAAAGGAAATAAATGGCCACCACAGAATGCGGAGAAGGGACTATACATAGTCCATTCTTCCTTTCTATGGCGTCCATTGAAAAATTAAGAAAAACGTTTGAAAAAAAGATGACCGCCACGAAACAGGAGAAGGGATCACACAACATCCCTTCTCCCTTCCTATGGCAGCCATTGAAAAAAGCAGAAAAAAAGGAAACAAAAAAGATGGCCGGCGGGGAATGGGGCAAATGGACTAGGCATAGTCCATTCTCCTTTTCCATGGTGGCCAGGACTCGGCTGCGAGTGTTGCCACAATAAAGGCTTTGTCGTGCTGGTAATGACCCGGCAAGGGCCAATGAGCTTGCTTGTTACAAGCTCATTGTCCCTTGACGGGTACTAATTTATAGTAATGCTTCCTTATTGGGATTGAGACCCACCAATGTATATTGGGTATGAAGATGGCAAGGGTGTCAGAGATCAAACATATAGACGTGAATAGAAACGAGCTTCAGCTGAAAGAGCTACTCTTAAATGGGTAGGGTGCTACACATGCACAGACAGATTGCACTTCTGTTGTGTACTTTTCTAATGTGGCACATAGGGTTTTCCCTTCCGTCACCGCTTCTGCAAATCACTAATGTATTCCAATCGTTCTTCCCTGAAGTGCACGCGCATCAAAGGGCAACGAATGTAAACTGATAGTTATTGCACTGACGTTTTTGTTAGAAAACTCGCTCATGGCATTTAAAAAATCTATACCATTAGCAATGCCATTTTCATTGCAAAGAAGTGCCAATGTCTCAAGCACTCTCTGCTCATGGTTGACGGGAGATCTGTTCTAATTAACTTCAATGTGGGGAAGCTCCTTTCTCCATTGGCAGCGGGTGTTCTTAGCAGTAGGCGTTACGCTGTCCAGGAATCTGATTGAAGAAACAATGAGTGGGCTAAGGCAGGAAATGCAATCCCTTCTGGATATGTATATTTAAGACCCATTGCATCAATGACAGATTCTGTGGCCAACTCCAAATGTCTGCACACCTCAAAAAGGAATGAGCTTTCAGCAAGTTCTTTCATGCCTAATAGAATGTTGCATTGTGTTTCTATGTTCTATTATTTTTCTTTTTTGTTTTTTTTTTTTTGTTCTTGCGTTCTTGCTTTTTGTCATATACCACTCTACTATATCTTTGCGGAACCTAAAATAACAAAATAAAAATAGAAAGTGTTTCTTAATTTCTTGCAATTTCACTAGCACATTGAAAAATTCTACACCAAAATTCTCTTTTGGGCATTGAAGACCCTTATCTTGGCAATCATAATTAAACAAGGTTCCCTTGTATCTTCTGCTTGCACGGTCTTTAATGACCGTTTGAACCCCAAGTGCAGCGGCCTTAGCTTTTGCCTTCAACAGAGCTTCAATGACACCCTTCTCTGTGTAGCTCAGTAGAAACTGGTTCCAGGGCGCAACAAATATGGCAGTGGTAGAAATCACCAAAGACCTGGACTGCATGGAGTCTTCTAATTGGTCACTGAACAAGAGAATCTGCTTTGTGACGATGCATCCTGTTTTCCTTGTTTTGCTAGTTTCAGAAAAGCATCAGGGACACCCAGCAGTCAATAGTCAACAACTGTTACGTTGTCTATCTTACACTCAAGGCATATTTCAAAAGGTAGCATCACGGCTAAACCATTTAAAAGTGGTCTAATGACACAGTGAAGAGGGTAAAATGCTATAGACTCTCTGTGTCATTGCAAAGAGTGTAACCGGTGCGGCTGCAGAGTTTGCCGCAACCCAAAGCACCAGATTAAGAGAATGACAGCCACATGGCACGAGGAAAGCCTTGAATTAATATCAAGTACATATCTATGTATTTTCCCCTTTACAGATGTCCTCATTCCCATATCCCTGCCGTGCACAACCATTTGTATCAGGATCGCAGCTTTTCAGTTATTGAAGTCAATCATTTGTAAGGCCTTCTTCAGTACTGTCAGCAACCACCTCAAACCCCAGGGTATGTTCATGGAAACAAATTGTAGCTGTTGGTTTCCACAATTTGTAAGATGCATGAAAACTGTTCTTGGTGACTCGTGAGGGAAGTGCATTCAAGAATTAGGGAAAGTGCTATACCTTTGTACCTTTAAGGATGTTTTCTTTGACATTCTCAGCCATTCATTGTATCGGTTCGTGCTGGATGATTTGCCCACAATAATTATTTGCCACTTCCTTTGAAAGTACACATTACAAATGTTCCTGGATTGCAACAACAAACTTTGCAAATATTTGCACAGGCCCTAAAATTCTCCTACTCCATTTTTGGCCAAATTATTTTCAGCGTAGGACTGCACTATATCACAAAGATGCTCTAAGGCATTGTGCTAGTGCTTTACTCTTCACTGATTCTCCTCAGCTGTGGTTAATTTTCAGTCTCCTTTCAGCCCTCTGCGGATAGCGAACTGAGTGCTCAGAGAAGATTGGTGATAGATCCATCCAATCCCACTTCCTCGCTCATTTATGCAGCTCTGTTCAAGCGAATAAACCGTTTGCAACAAAAGAAAAACATACACACACACTCATTCTCTGCTAAATGACTAGTGACAATGGAAATCTTCGCTATGCCTTTTCCGTGTTTGCTGTGATCATTTTGCGACCCAAAGCATCTTTTGCAAAAAGCAGAAGTGCATATTTGGAAAGGATCTGCAAAAAAGAATGTGATCTCAAATAGAACTTCTATAGACTTGTGCCCTAGCACCTTGATGCGTATCGTGTGCTCGATGGAATTACCAATAATGATCTCAGACCCAAATAACCGGACAGACTCAAAGAATATGGCAAAATACTACTTCCTTGTCAGGTTTAACAAAGTAGAGCAATCTGGCGAACAACAAACTGCAGTTCACACAATCACATGTTAATTTCGGATATACAGAGGTTTTATACCCCAATTAACGTCAGCTATGACGTCCTCCTGCATGGCAAACTGTAAAATCTATTGAAGGGAGGGACTGGATAAGCGAACATGTATAGCTATATATCATATAAGTATTAGTAACATTACTGGATGCCCTTATCTGATAGGCACGCCTTGAACCACCCCTAAATACATATAATATGGAGTAAAGCACAATAACAGCAATGGGTTGGCCTGTACAACATTTTATAGCATGTTTCTCCATAGACCATCGGATTGGTTGGCTTTCTCACCCAACCTTGGAGTTTCGCTCGTTAGCAGCACGTAAGCAAAATGAAACCCAGGTGCCGAGAGCAGCGTCAGACTACTAGCCACTTGTCCAATTAGTCCATTATCTCTCATTGGTCAGGCCCCAAGCCAAGGCTTCTCATTTGTAGTTGACCCTGCAGCCTGTTCTCTGTTCTGGGACTTTAAGCAAGTGTAGGGACACTATTATCTTTGTCTAGAGTTTAATGAATAGCCCTTGTTTTCGACTTCTGAATAACATGTGAGGAGACCACAAATTTGTCAATTTCTTCCTTCTATGTACTGCTATTTGATTTAATTGTGCTGGATGTCATTACTCCTCTTGGCCTCTGGAGACTCGATCACTCCACCTTACATATGCTTTTCGCATCTTTAATTGTTCAACACTTGGCACCTGCAGATGTTTTCTTATTGTTTACTCTAAGAGAAATAGCTCTTACATACATGGCTTATCCTCTTCACTCCCTTTGTGCCTTCAAATTATTCCTTGATGTGGCACCTTTATCCCAGGTCGGTAGACTCCACTTTATTCTTCGCACAAAGTTTTTTTTACAGCATCTCCCAACTCTGCAACCCTGGTCTTTCTCCAAGGTAGCTTGAGTGGTTTCAACACAAGTCCAACCTCCATCTTTCCATCATCGCTGCCATGGCCAATTTATGTTTGCTTATGGAGCAAACCTCTATATTTCCCGTCTACCTTGCATTTCCGTGTATATACATACACTTGGTCTCTATTCACTAATTTCTCTGGTGCATATGATTTCTTCATATCTATTACATGTTTATCTTATTCCTTCTGTTACATCTTCATTCTTCAGGTATTTGCATATCAGTTCAATGCTTCTTTGTGTCTTTCCTTCATGATGTCACTCTGCCCTCGTCGAATTTTACATATAGTTATGCAATGTCCAATGATGTGTGCAGACATCCTTCCACCCTTTTAGTGTGAGGGTATATTCAGTATGTCTGTCTGCGTGCATCATGTCTCTCATACACTCTATGCAGTATTGAGATTGTACCTTGTGTCCCACATGGGGTTCTTCTCCTGCTGTTCCAATATGATGGAGATGAAGGGGCGGGAGCTAGGGTTGACCTTTCCACCTACTTTTCTACAGGCTTTAGGCCTATCAGAGTCAGGGAGCAACAAACATCTCAAAGTCAAGATGTATGTTTCTAGGGTATTTATTAAACAAGCAGAACAGCTGGGGGATAGGGTTTTACTGAGGTCGTGTTGGGGGAATTCAAGAAACAAACAAATCAAACTTCCGTACAGGACATGCTCCTCAGTCATTCCCTCTACCCCTTAGACTCCAGCATCTGTTGGGTAAAATGTAATTCACAATCCTTTGGGGTTTAAATGTCTCTGCAATTCTTTCTTAGCTCTAGAGGTTCACTCGTTGACTTTTGTAGAGGCGTTGAAGATGTAGCTCTTGTAGCAGAACCATCACCAACACCCCTGATTGCCTGGGTCTTATACAAAAGTGCATGGCTAGACTCTTAGAGATCTTAGCAAAGAACACTTTGAGTCCTGGGGTTGTCAGGGAAACCCCCACTCCCTGATGAGCGCATACCTTGCCAAACCTTCTACGGGTGCTTGAGTTTGACCATCCTCCTAGCTTAGTACCTGTTGACTGGACAGCTCCTCTTCCTTTGCTCTTCCTCTTTCCTCCTGTCTGGTCTTCTCCTTTCCTCTCTCTAATCTCTCCTCCTTTACACATTACTGATGCCACTATGATATCATTGATACCTGAATGAGCAAGCACTACCACTGAAAACTTTCTTCAAACTAATTTTGTCAACAACATTGTTTAGCTTGCAGGGATCTTCTGTAGTGTTCCCGCAGGAAGGCTACACCAGAGGCTGAGATTGTGTTTCAGGCAAGTATTACTTCGTTCTATAAACTGTCATGCTATGTTGCTTGACAAGTGGAGCATTTGGTGTAGGAACAACAGCAAGGCCCTTTTGCTCTCTATAAGAACCTTGCTAATCAATATATGGAACAGTTCTTTCCTGACTGAATGTAGGGGTGTTCCTTCTAATGGGCCATGTGATCCCAGAAGCTGTAGGGGTGCTTACACCCAGTAGCCTAAGGATTGACCGGGGAGCCTGGGGGATCCACTACATACCACCTTGGGGACCAACTTCATGGAGCAGGTAGTGATCCCTGGATCCTATTGTGTTCCCAGTCCCATCTTCTTGCACGAGACTTAGAACTTCGTCACCATCCCTTAGCGCTGGGTAAAAAACATAATCTTTACCACATGGAAATTGTGTGATCTGCTTCTGTTGTGAATGTTCTTCGATCTGCTTGTGCATCATCAGCTGTAGTGGTGTCAATGCCTAGCTGGAGAGTTAGTTACCGTACCTCAGGAATAACCCCAGCTTCATGCTCTATGTCCACAAGAGAACAGTAAAGGCCAACAACATAAGTGGGTGTTTTGCTGGCTGTGCTTGTTTTTCACATGTTTTCCAGTCTTTCTTTCTACTTGTTAAGCTCTTGATTCTCCAATGCCTTGTGTTTCTGATTATGACAAGCAGACAGCTTGTATTTACAAGCAGTGTTCTGTCTGGCTGTTTGCCAGCAAAGAGCTCTTTCTCTGCTTGCCAGGTACTTTATTTCGTCTGTCCCTTTCTTGCTGCTGAGAAGATTACAGTCTGTCCATTACCCTGCAAGTTCTTTCTCTCTGTCTTCTCTCCTTCTCCCCAGCAGGGAACCTTCAATCTCCTCTAACCTGTTCTTGCAGCCCCGGCAGTCACTGTCTGTCCCTTGTCTTCAGGGACTTGCAAGAACTGTTGCCTAAATAGTGAGAGTGAAAGGTGGGCTAATTCTTTTTAACTATGGTGTGCTTCAGGGTACGCAGCATTGATGTGTGATGGATCCCATTTATTTATTTATTTATATTTCTCATCACAGGAAGTGGCATTTGGGATAACACAGTCACGTGGGGTCTCCAAAAATGACCCCTTTTTTAATTTTCCAGCACAATTCCATATAACAGCCATTCCAATGGGCAAGTTGCCTTATGAAGCAGAATGCCAATAAATGCTCAAATAAGCTGTAAGGAAGTATGTGCTCCGTCCGCACAACATTTAAAACAATGGGCCGCATTACTAGTCCGGCGGTAGCAGTGCCGGTAAAAACGGCAGGCTGCCACCACACTCATGGGGATTTACTGACTCTGGACTTGCCGGAATCACCGGGGGATTACAGCCCCGGTGGTCCGGTAATTCCGGAGCCGGCATTCCGTTACTCCCCATTCCTGTGAAATTCCATAGGACTCCACGGGAATGGGGGCAGTGGAAACACCGGCACCATGCAGTAATGGTGCCGGTGTTTCCACGTCTGTGTGCGGGTGTAACACCACACGGCCACAGAGGTCGTAGTTAGCCGGTCCAGAAAACTGTGCCGGTACGGTTTTACTGGCACCGTTAACTCCAGACTGGTTAACTCGCAATGAGGCCCAATGAATTAATTAACATGAGTGGCATTCCTTTTTTCTGTGCATTAACATTCTCAACGCATGAGAAATATTGATCTAGAAAATGTGCAAACAAAACACCTCTCACATTTGTTCCAGAGCAGTTTAGACTCAATGGAATTTGGTCAAGTTGGGAAGCCGAGGTATTATTCGTAGATCTAATAAAACAGCAGACCAGCTCTGTCTCTAGATTTACACCACAGACGTCTGCAGTCTTTGTTTTTCACTGCAGATCACGGTAGTCTCTTATTTCCAAACTTATTTTTATTGGTTTTGTACAAACAATGTTACAGCAAAGCATTACATAGCATGCACCTTATTCAACGCCTGACTGTTTGATAGCAGAAATAGCAAATAACATTAACAACACATCTTTATTTCACAGTGAAGTCAACTTTCGTCTCTAGTCTGGAACCTGGGATTACTGCTGTCTCAAGTTTTACAATGAAGCCCACTGGTGTCTCTTGTTTTACACTACATAACACTGCTGTCTTCAGTGTTACATCGCAGATCACTGCTTTCTCCAGTTTTATAACCACAGACCAGCGTGGTCTCTAGTTTTACACCACACACCACTGCTGTCTTAGGTTTTACAATGAACACAACTGTTGTTTTACATCACAGAGCACTGATGTCCCTAGTTTTACACTGCCGACCACTGCTGTCTCTTTGTTTACATCACAGACCATCGTGGTCTCTAGTTTTACTACACAGACCACTGCTGTCTAGTTTTATAACCACAGACCAGTCTGGTCTCTACATTAAACGCACACACCACTGCTATCTCAGGTTTTACAATGCAGGTGACGGTTGTTCTACATTACAGACCACTGGTGTCTCTAGTTTTACACCAAAAACCAATGTGCTCTCTACCTTTCCACCACACACCACTGTTGTCTCCAGTTTTACAACACAGAACACCTCAGGCTCTCGTATTACACTGAAGGCCACTTTTTTTCTCTACTTTGACAGTTCAGACTACTGTTGTCTCTAGTTTTACACCACAGACTACTGCTGTCTCTAGTTTTACACCACAGACCACTGCTGTCTCTAGGTTTACACTGCAGTTCACTGCTGTCTCTAGGTTTACACTGCTGATCACTGCTGTCTCTAATTTTACACAGCAGATCACTGCACTGTGGTCACTAGCTTTACACCGAAGACCACTGTTGTCTCGTTTTATGATGGCATACAGTGTTTTGTGAATAGTTGATTTTCATAAGTACAGTTTCTTCAATTAAACTAACTTGCAATGTACATATTACACAGGCTACATCACTGGAACACATTTCAGAAATCTCAGTTTAAACGAGTTCAGCAAAACTAGTTGGTTGTGCTGGCTGCTGTCCAATGCTTTAAGTGGCATTAAAGAGGTCTGGCGTGGGGTGGGGGAGGGGACATCCCATAAAGTGACATGAAAGGAGTGTGGACTAAAATATTTACTATTATTTATGATGTATCACTATGATATTCCAGGGTTGTCTACCCTTTCAATCGAGTAAGCAGCAGGGATCCAAAGATCTTGTCGATAACGTCACTTAGGGCAATGGGGCGATCATTTTTTGGGTCGTCCCTATTGTCCTTCTTGAAGATTGGGTTCACTGTAGCCTTTCTCCATGAGTCAGGAATAGATCTTAAATACACTATTTGTTTAAATAGGGCACCCATTGTTAGGGAGAATTATCATAAATGTGCTAATTCTCTTAACCTCAAAGACCCCCAGCAACTTTGCTGGATTTTGAGGACTGGATTTTTTTTTTACCTGGAGAGAGTGTGGCCCTTTTTCCCACTCTCTCATGTGTTTTGAAATGTGTTTTACTCTTGTGTTGTGTTTTCTTTGGTTATGGAGTCTAGCCAACTTCATAGGCATCATCATTTGAGTTGTGTCACACAGCACCCCCAGTGCAGTGGCACAGGGAAACCTTTTCAGGCTTTCCCAAGGTTTAAATACCTTCTCTGCGATAAACTACTCTTTCCCAGAGTAAGTAAAGTGAAATTAACTTTACTAGCCTTTTAAATTCCTAGACCCAGCACAACCTATCTTCCTACAGAGTGCTGGAGGGGTCACTTGGTATCCCCTGTGTCTAAATACTCGTGTAGCCGTCAAATGCAACCCTTTCCTCTCAGAATGGCTGGTGGTAGTGGTTTTACAACAAACTGCCATGATTTTTTCTGACCGCGAGGGTCGGTAGAGTTAAATCGCGGGAGCCATGCTTTTCAAGATGGTGGCTGAAGCCCCTCTGTGAAAACAGGTCCTGATCTTCTTTTTTCGGCATTTCTTTGTGGAAAGGTCCTTCTAGAGTTTTGCTCTGCGCGACAAACCAGGTTTGGTCTCTTTGTTCATTCACCTTTGGCGGGGCTTCAGGACTGAAGACCGTCTCTGGCACCCGAGTGTCTGGGTTGGGCAGGAAGTGAGGAAGGTCCCCGAAACTCCCTGTGCTTAGTCTCCTATGAGACCCAAAAGCACTCTGCGGTGATTGGCTGGCTGACTGTCTGGCAAGGACAGCCACCCTGCTGGGTGAGTGACAGCTAGGCTGGAATGAATGGGAGAGAACTGAAAAAAGGAAAATCTCTTGGCTTGGAAGGCAGAGTCGACCACTGGAATGAAGAAGACCTTGAAAACGACGGCTGCTGCAACATTTGGACCATTTGTTTGCCCGGTGAAGCCATGCTGCATGTCCGAATTGCCAAGTTCACCTCAACAGAGAAGCCCCTGCAAGGACGACTTCTCCCTTTGAGTGGGTGGGACCAATCAACTGACAAGTAAGCCACCTGGACACCTATCTCAGAGCTGGTTGAATTTCCTCAGAGTTGCTGCAAGAAACTGCAGAACCAAGGAGAGGGACACCAGTTTGTGTGCTTTACTCACAGCTACCGAAATTGAAGTTTTCGAAGTGCTAGCTTTTGGATCAGTCCCAGTGCAGTGCAGGAGTCCCCTGATGTCCTCCCTTTTGTCCCCACGACTGAGGCACAGGAACACCGATATCTGCAGGAACTGTCAGGAACAGAAGTCTTCAGCTGCATCTTTTTCTTCATCGTAAAATACTGTGGAAATAAGACTGAGAGTACTCACCTCTCGCGGTGAAAGTGCTTGAAACCTTTGCAATTCGCAGGCCTAAGCAGCTTGTGACCCAACATATGATTCTTCTTTTTACAAACGACTTCCAAGAACTTGTGCAAAGACTTTACCGTTTACTTACCAGAACCATTTTATCCTATCCAAGACTTCATCTATTTTTGATGCCTGTTCTCCTGAACTGAAATAGCACTTGGCTGACTCTAAAGAGATTGATCTCAAGAAGTTAGCAAAAGCTGCTGATTTGTTTGTTGCCAACGGGCTACTCACAAGGATTCTGGGGCAACTCAGAAAAAGGAGGAAGGGAAGGAGCAAACGAAAGACAACAAAGAGAATTCTAATACCTTCAATCCAAAAGAGGGCCCAAAACAGAAAAAGGGTAAGCCACAAGGGAAACCAAATCAGTCTAGTGATACCTCTGGTGCCAAACCAGAGGGAGGTCAGCAGAAGCCCCCATTTGTCAAAACAATTGGAGAATGTTATGCTGGTGGGTCAACAGGCCATGTGAAAGGGGATCCCAGATACAAGGGTAAACCTTCAGGGGTCCACACTGCCTCCTTAGCCTTCTCCCCAGAGGAAGAAGTACGTATGGCAAGTGGAAACCTTCAACTATTGGCTGAAGACCGCACTGGAGTCTCTGCCAGTCTTTCTTTATTGTCCCTAGGTCTGTGGGGACAGCAGAATTTAGCTGTCTATAATTCTACACCACATAACACAAAAGAATATTACAAGGACAGTGTACTTGTAAATGGTCAGGAGACCCCTGCCATTAGAGACACTGGGACCAGCATTACAGTGGTGGATGAAACCTTTTTCAAATCTGAGGATGTTGCTAAGGCACCCAAAGGCCTCACTAAGCTTGCTGGATGCCCTGTCCAAATGCTTCCAAGACTACCAGGTCTCATCCAGTGCACAATATGACTGTAAGAATACCTGTCAGTGTACAACGTGAGGTGCCTGGGAGAGTCCTGATGGGGAATGACTTAAAGACTCTTGGAGTTGTATCAAGCACCCCCATGCCTCCCAGTAAAAGGAAACTTGAGCAGACAAGGAAGGCCAGAGAGATTACACTAAATGATTCTAGAGGGGTTATTACAGGAGAATCTATAACTCCCAGTCCACAGGAAATGCCACCTTCTAGTTCCAGGAAAAAGGAGACAAAGGGGAAACCCAAGGTTGCAGGAAACAAGAAAGATAGCACTCCTGTGCATCCACCTATGAGATCCCTGAGAGGACTGTCCAAAGTCACACCTTTGACTACTCCACCAGCTTAGGCTGAGTGTGAGAAACAACCAGGAGAGGTCGAATCAGCTGCTGACGATTCAGAGCTGGAAGAAGTCCTTCCCCCTGTTGGAGATCTGGATCCTAAAGACCATCCTGAGCAGCAGTCCTTACTGGCAGAAGGTGGCCCCTGTAGGGCAGACTTCAGTAGAGGTCAAAGAGAGTTTCCTACTCTTGAAGGACTTCACCAACAGGCTGGATGGGCAACAGCCAGGGAAGCAACGGTTTTACTGGGAGGATGGCGTCTTCTACAGTGAACCTACTGAGTCTATCCCAGGGGACTACAGAAAACTTGTAGTGCCTCAGGAGATAGGACATCAGTTTATACAGTTTGCCCATGAGATTCCTTTGGCTGGTCACTTAAGCTTTAAGAGGACCAAGGAAAGGCTTTCTCTTTATATCTACTGGCCTAAATTGGGGTCTGATGTAGACGCATTCTGTAGAAGGTGTCACACTTGTCAGATATCTGGCAAGAGTGGAGCCAAGAATGTTGCACCTTTGGTGCCTCTCCCAGTGGTGGGAGTCCCTTTTGAGTGGGTAGGAATGAACATTGTTGGTCCCTTACACCCTCTCACATCTTCAGGCAAATGATTGATATTGGTTGTAGTAAACCATGCTACTAGGTACCCTGAAGCTATACCTATGAGGACTATTACTGCTCAGGTAGTTGCTAAGGCCCTACCCAGTATTTTTACATGAGCAGGTTTTCCTAAGGAGGTTGTCTTTGACAGGGGATCTCATTTTATGTCCCACTACATGCAGGCCATGTGGAAAAACTGTGGAATAAGTTACAAGTTCTCAACTGCCTACCATCCTCAGACCAATGGATTGATAGATAGGTTTAACCGAAGTATGAAGAGCATGATAGGTGCTTTAGAAGAACCCCTTAGAAGAAAGTGGAACCTTCTACTATCATGCCTTCTATTTGCTTATAGAGAAGTCCCTCAAGAGGGAGATGGAGTTAGTCCCTTTGAGCTCCTCTATGGTCATCCAGTTAGAGGTCCATTGGCCCTATTTAAGGAGGGGTTGGAGAGTGCTGCTTCCGCCAAGCCAGTTAGAGTCACTGACTATGTTTTAGGTCTCCGAAGGAGGATGACACACATGAAGACAGAAGCTTCTGATAACTTGAAAGCAGATCAGGCTCTGGTGAAGTATTGGCATGACCGGAAGGCCAACATGGGTGAGTTCACTCAAGACCAACAAGTTCTAGTTATGGTAACTACAAGGCAGAGGGCCTTACAGGACAAATTAATTAGGCCCTTCAAGGTTGTGGGAAAACTTGGAGAGGTCAATTATTTGGTGGACTTAGGTAATCCTAAGGAGGCCCCCAGGGTCTTTCACAACAACCGTCTCAAAGCCTATGTCTCAAGACCAGAAGTGGAAGCTTTGCTTCTAGCCTCTGCTCAGGAGATGGAGGAGAGTGAAACTCTACCTGATCTCCTCAGGGGACAACATTTAGATGGGAAGATAGAAGGAGTTAATCTCTCTTCTAATCTGACAATGGAACAACAGGAGGAGTGCAAATCTCTGTTAAATCACTTTGCCCCTCTGTTTTCACTATTACCAGGCTTGACCCTTTGAGGCCAGCATGGTATTCTCACTGGTGACTGTTTAACTGTTAAAAGCAGAGGTTACAGGATGTCAGACCTAAGAACCCACATAAAGGAAAAGGTCAACAAGATGCTTGATCTCGGGGTAATAGAGCCATCTACAAGTCCACGGTCTAGCACAGTTGTACTAGTGCTATAGGCAGGATCCAATGAGTTGAGATTCTGTGTGGACTATAGGCCCCTTAATGCAGTCAAAAAGACTGATGCCCATCCTTTACCTTGGACAGATGAACTGGTGGACAAACTTGGTTCAGCCAAGTACCTCAGTACATTTGACCTAACATCAGGCTATTGGCACATAGTTCTGACAGACCGTGCCAAGGAGAAAACTCAATTTCCAACCTCAGCAGGCCTCTACTAGTTTAAGGTTATGCCTTTTGGATTAAAAAATGCCCCAGCTACCTTTCAAACTATGGTGAATCAAGTTCTGAATGGGATGGAGGACTTCTGCATGGCATACGTGAATGACATTGCAGTTTTCAGCCCTACTTGGAAAGAACATGTTGACCACCTAGGATATGTATTTCATGCTCTTGAATAGGCCCATCTGACCATAAAGGCAAGTAAATGTCAAATTGGTCAAAGCAAAGTGGTCTACCTTGGACATGAGGTAGGAGGGGGTGAAATAAGGCCATTGCCTAGCAAAGTACAAGCTATACAAGAATGGCCACCCCTACTAGTCAAACCCAAGTGAGATCCGTTTTAGGTCTCACTGGTTATTATAGGAACTTCATAGAGAACTATGGGACCATAGCTTCTCCCTTAAATGTGATCTCCTCACCCAAATTCCCGAAGAAGGTCAGGTGGAATGAGGAGTGCACTAAGGTATTTGAACGACTTAAGAAAGCCCTTTGTCAAGCTCCAGTCTTAAGAGCTCCTGACTATAGCCAAACCTCCATTGTGCAGACAGGTGCTTCTAATACAGGCATAGGTGCAGTTCTGAGTCAGCTGCAAGAGAAAGGTCGGGAACACCCAATCTGCTTTATCAGCAGGTAGTTTAAGGAACCTGATACAAGGTGGGCAACCATAGAACGTGAGTGTTTTGCCATTGTGTGGTCTCTGAAGAGGTTTAGACCATACTTGTATGGATCTATATTTGTGATTCAGACATACCACCAACCCTTGAGATGGTTAATGCAGATGAAGTAGGAACATCCTAAATTGTTAAGATGGTCAATCAGCCTACAGGTGTTTGATTTTACCATTGAACACAGGTCAGGGTGTAATCACCAAAATGATGTTGGTCTCTCCAAAATGTATGTAAGGAGATTCATCCATTAAATCCTCCTGTCCCTTAGTCTGGGGGGGACGAGTGTTAGGGAGAATTGTCATAAATGTTCTAATTCCCTTCACCTTAGAGACCCCCAGCAACCTTGCTGGATTTTGAGGACTTGATTTTTTTACCTGGAGAGAGAGTGAACCTTTTTTCCACTCTCACATGTGTTTTGAAATGTGTTTTACTCTTGTGTTGTGTTTTCTCTGGTTATGGAGTCTCACCAACTCCATAGGCATCCTCTTTTCATTTGTGTGATAAAGCACCCTCAGTGCAGTGGCACAGAGAAACCTTTACAGGCTTTCCCAAGGTTAATAAAGTGACATTGACTTTACTAGTCTTTTAAATTCCTAGACCCAGCACAACCTATCTTTCCATAGAGTGCTTGGGGGGGTTACTTAGTATGATTGTTCCAGACCACGAGCGCCGGTAGCGTTAAATCGCGGGAGCCATGTTTTTCAAGATGGTGTCTGAACCCCCTTGTAAAAACAGGGCCCGGTCTTCTTTTTTCACCATTTCTCTGGGGAAAGGTCCTTCTAGAGTTTTGCTCTGCACGCCAAACCAGGTTTGGTCTCTTTGTCACTCGCCTTTGGTGGGCTTCAGGACTGAAGACCGCCTCTGGCACCCTGGTATCTGGGTGGACAGGAAGTGAGGGAGGTACCTGAAACTCCCTGTGCTTAGCCTCGTAGGAGACCCAAATGCACTCTGTGGTGATTGGCTCGCTGACTGTCCGGCAAGGACAGCACCCTGCTAGGTTAATGACTGCTAGCCTGGAATTAATGGAAGAGAACTGAATAAAAGGCGAGTCTCTTGGCTTGGAAGGCAAAGTCGAACACTGGAACGAAGGAACCAAAGAAGAGCTTGAAGAGGACAGCTGCTGCAACTCCTGGACCATTGGTTTTCCTGGTGAAACCCTGCTACAGGTCCAAATCACCAAGTTCACCTCGACAGGGAAGCCCCTGCAAGGACAACTTCTCCCTTTGAGTTGGTGGGACCAATCAACTAACAAGTAAGCCACCTGGACACCTAACTCGGAGCTGGTTGAATTTCCTCAGAGTTGCTACAGGAAACCGTAGAACCAGGGAGAGGGACACCAGCTTGTGTGCTTTACTAATAGCCACCGAAATTGAAATGTGTCAAGTTCTAGCTTTTGGACCAGTCCCAGTGCAGTGCAGGAGTCCCCCGATGTCCTCCCTCTTGTCCCCATGACTGAGGCACAGCAACAGCAAGATCTGCAGCAACTAGCAACTACCAGAAACAGAAGTCTTCAGCTGCATCTTTTTCTTCATTGTAAGGTACTGTGGAAAATAAGACTGACAGTACTTGCCTCTCGCGTTGAAAGTGCTTGACACTTTTGCAACTCGCAGGCCTAATCAGCTTGTGACCCAACATATGATTCTTCTTTGTACAAACTACTTTCAAGGACTTGTGCAGAGACTTTACCGTTTACTTACCAAAACCGCTTTATCCTATCCAAGACTTTAGCCCATTGACTTTGAACTAGCCTGTTGAATTGAATTGACTCTTTTGGTGAACTCGAAGTATTTGCATTGTCTAAGTAGAATTGTAACCTTTCTTGATCTAATAATCTTTGCCCTTTACTCCTCTTGAAAAGTATACTGAAATAGTATTGAAGTATATTTGTGTGTGATTATATTGCTTCTTCTTATGAATGTTTTATAACTGACAGATACATAAATTAATAAGTATTTATCATAGAAACCTTGAGTGTAAGAGTTTATTTGAACACTAGTGATTGTAGACCTCTGCGTAACATCATTACTGCTCACATTCCCCTCTTTAGATAAGCCTGGCTGCTCAGCTCTGCTACCAAAACTGTTTCGTACACACTTATACCAACGGTTGGTTTTGCTTACACCTGTAGTCCTAGTTGTGTGTAGTGGTCCCAAAGGGTACTGCATACAAACTTTGCCTAACACACATGAAATTTGCCCATGCATCTGGATCCTGCTTAAGGATTACATCTGTTAGGTCATCTGGGCCCGGGGCCCTAGATGTGCTAGCTCTAAATATTTTGATCATTAGAGCCTCTGTTTCATAAGGATCAAGCCATTTTCCCTGCTGAGTTCGTTCTATATCCATCCCCTGGTCTCCACCCTCCCCATACACAGATTTTTAAAATGGTCTACCAAGTCCGCTTCCACCACACTATTCGATTGGAGAACCGGCTGTGCGGAGCTCTCCTCTTTGAGGGAACCCCACATTTTACAAGGAACTTTTTTGCACGTTGCCCTCAGCATTTTTTCTGCATTATGCTGAGGCATTGTTGCTTTATGCTAGAAGATCCAGGATTTATACTCTTTTTTTTAATGCAATAACTGCCAGCTCTGAATAGTTTAATTTCCTCCCATTTATTCTGAAAGCCTCCCTCAACGCTCTTCTTAACTCCCTTTGTTTTTTAACCACCCCTCCATCAAAGGTGTGGTGATAATTAGGTCTAGGGCCCATCAGGTTGGATTTAACATTTGTCAAATTCCTCAGAAAAAGTGTGTAATCCCCACAGTCACAAGACAGCCATGGAATAGAGAGTTAAGATCCTCTACAAACTGTGAAACAAAAAGCGTCCTAATCTTAATGGTCATTTTTTAACCTAGTGCCTCCATCGGCAACTTCGACATTCAAACACTGCTGTACCACCATTTTCACATGTTTTCTAAGCCATGTTAAGCTCAAGATTTTATGATCACTGTGCTCTGACCGCTTCACCACAAGGGACTGTACAAGTAGCAGAAAGTGCCTAAAGACAAACACATAGGGCCTCATTACACGGATGGCAGTGAACCATGGCGCTATTAGCGCCATGGTTCATGCCGGTAAAATACCGACACCACCTTTGTGGAAAGGGGAATTACCGCCCTATTCCAAGGTTGGCGGGGCGGTAATTACCCCTTCCACCATTGCCCTTCCCCATTCCCATTTTTGCCCCATAGGGCTCTATGGGAATGGGGAAGGCGCTAATTACAGTACCGCAAATTGCGGTACCGCAATTAGCTCCTTGGTCCCTTTGCGGGTTGGTTTTTAACGCCTGCAAAAAGCAGGCGTTAAATTCCCCAACCGGCAAAGGGACCTCGTAGTAAGGCGGTAAGGATTTACCCGTACCGGTAAAATACCGGTACCGGTAAACCCTTACCGCCATCCGTGTAATGAGGCCCATAGTCTATTGTTGCAACTTTATTTGTCTGTGACCATGTGTTAGACGGTGGCATATCACCTAATGTATGGCCATTCAAGAGATGAAAATCCCTTGATACCATGGCCTGGTTCCAATCCAGATCTCTTAGGGGGTTATGGTCGGAGTCCTTTCCTTCAGTATTTGGCCAAACTAATTTAAGCATGTGCACACTAATTCATCGACTAGCTCCAAGACTGTCTCTATTAGACTGAAGGGTTCCACAATAATTTTAGAATCACCAAATGTTCTAGTTCTTTCTTAGATCCCTGCAAACTTGGGAGAGGTCTTTTCAGTTCCACCAATTTTATGTATGGGGTAGGATATTTTGTGGAGACTACTTCCCAACCCAGTTCATTGTGAACCGCCACCAGTAAACCAGATTTCGGTCTTCCAATGGGCCCCTTTAATTCAGGGTTCAACAGGACTGAGAAGTCGTAAATACTTGGTATACTCCATAGCCATGTTTCCTGAAGGCACACACGACATATGCTTTTAAATTAATCTTCCCTTTAAACAATAAATGATTAGGACCTAATGTATTCCAAGAGGCCATGAGGAATGATTGCCTGGCCGTTTTAACCTCCTGCTAGTTTGTATTGTTGCTTGACAGGATGGACGGCAGTCAGGCCCAACATTCCTGGTTGCCCAACATTGGTGTACTTCTTTCCAAGATCTCCACCTTTCATATCAGGTTATGGACCTCATTCGGCCTTATGGTTATAGCCAATGAGTGCTTGGGTGAGGAGACCCTCTCCCCTAGTTGTGTTTGTCCTACTTTATCAAATGGGCCTCTACGGCTGTCAGTGCTTGGGAGTTCTTTGGACCAGAGGCCTAGGATGGTTTTGGACAATGTACAAACCATTTCCCCCTAGTAGATGTTTTTATATGATTCCTATTTTCAGTGCTTGCCTTTTCCTCTGGTAAATATGCATCCACTGCTGTTAAATCAAAGCCCAAGAGTCTTATGCCAATACTTGCTTCCATGAGTGTGTATTGCACTATGGGCGAGTGTATATGAAGGTAGACAGTGTCCAATCTCACCTCATCAACACATTCTATTGTTGTCAGATCTTCTTATCTTATTTGTCTCAGTACAGAGACACAATGTAGTAAGGCCAAGACATCCCTTCTGTCTAATATCAGTGTCTCTTCTCTATCGACCATTCTTTCTAATTTCAGGCTCCTGTACTCAGTCTTCTCCATTTCCAATCATCCTCTATAATTTGTTTTCTGGTTCTGCCAGAGTATTTTCCTGCTCTGGCCAATCCCCCAAGTCAATCTTAGAATCTACTAGTTCAGATTCTACAACAGAGTCCTGCTCCTCAATTGGGTATACTGACATAGCCAGTAACGAGGATAAAGCTTCCAGATACACTTGATGATCTGTAAGCCCATCCTGTTGAGCAGTTGAGTCGTCTTTCAAATGGCCTGCTTTCGTTTTTTTTTTTACTTCTTTAGTTCCTTGGTTGTTTTTCATTATTCCAACCCTTTCTCACCCCAGGAAATGGTAAGCTTTTGAGATATTTTTGTGAGTCATTCTAGCTCACTATTGTCTGCTTTTTGTATTCTTTGTTTGGGCTGTTGCATAACTCCACCACCTCTTTTCTTCTTTTTCTCAGCGAAAATGGGCTACAGTTCAATGTCCTCTGTATCAAAGGCCCCCAATGGCTGGACAGTTCCAACCTTAATTGCAGAGGGCACATTCATCCACGTGCTCGGTTCTAGGTGGAGGTATGGTGGTCAATGAAACAATACTGGAGGATCTAAGTGGTGAACGCTCTTCAATACGTGTGTGGGCCTCTTTAATTACAACTCTTTCCTCACCAACCATGTCCAGCATCTCCCTAGAATGGCATAGTCACAACAATTCAAGATTGTATACATTGTCGGTCAAAATATGTGGTATATACCATTATCTGTGTGTGCAATAAAATCTACGTAGGTAGTAAGATATGGGAATTACCTATCCGTATATGAGAACACATGTCCAGCATTGATAGTCAGGACATGAGACTACCATTGGCAGTAAATACATCAATTAGATAACAAGAATGAGATTAGGTTTATTGGTTTGCTGAAAATTCAATGTGATACACGAGGTGGCAACCAGAAACTTAATTTGAGACAGTGTGAATCAAAAATGATATGTAAATTACAATGCTTAATTACAGGTCTTAATCGGGAACACAAAATGAATGTATTCCTCTGAAATGTATCCCTGTATGACTACAGGATAATGGATTAGTATAACATGACTCTTGAATCTATGTAGGATTTGTTGAATTTATACTGTATATCAATTCAATATTGGTAATCTTCTAAGAGGGTAGCTGCTCACCCAGAACTTTGCATTATCTTATATTTGACCCTGAATATATCACAATTTATGTCCTTCTACAACAAATTATGACATGAATCCGAACAAAATATGGGGTTTATATTTTTTCATCCTTAACTGTTAGCAAAAACATATCCCAGAGTAGAGTTTGAATTATGGCTTAAATTGCATACATTAAACACAATACTATGAATCAATTACTAATATTAGCATCTTTGTGATTATCTAACAGAACTATGACAAGAAACTGTTGCTAAAAAAGACACAGATAGAGCGTGTGAGTCTCTGTTTACATATGGCATCATGGCGCTGACGTCGCACGTTTGTTAGGTGATTACGTCAGTGCCGCTATTTGAGTAACAATCAAAATGGTGGCCGCTGGGAACCCACACAAGGACTGCCGAGGGTGATTCCTGACTGGACACTCATTTCCTGAAACATACCCTTCCAATATCGAGATGTACTTTAGGCAAGGACAAATATTCATGATTATCAGAATAATAATTCTGCAACAAGCACTACTGTATGGACTGGAGCGAACATAGTGAGTAACACAACGACATCTGGCATTTTTTATTTATTTTTCAAATAGATGTGGTTTGACTATTGCAATTCAAAAACCAACTAGAAATATCAAATTGAATCAAGTCGGTCGATAGTGGACATCAGCGACTGAGAACCCTTTAGTTCTTACTTCCACGTACTAATTCAAACCGACCCAAGTGACATTTATTTTTTCAACATCGTAATTCAATTATACCTCATTAGGATGTCAAGAACATTTCCCCAAATTACATGCTCAGCATCAAGTACAGGGTGAGTGACATGAATTAAGACACATGATCACGGATTTAAGGAATGCACTTAGGTAATTACTAACATTGTAGTTTGACAAACTAAATGTGCACCAGGGGGTGGGTGACCAACTACTGTCTATGTTAATGCTACCACAAAAGGGGACTGATAATTTCACAATAAGAGAAGAGGGAGTATTACTGAATATTGTTCAATGTGAGCTGTTAGTAAAGGAATATGTAGATGGTGATGACTTTATGCTGTTTTATTCATTCAAATGTTTCATTAATGTATGCTTTTATACTCTCTCTCTCTATTCTTTTGTTTTATTCTCCCCTTGTTTTCTCTTTCGTTTATATATTTTTCTTTTCTTTAATATTAATGTTGACAGATTCATACATTTAATGGCAATATTCATTAATAATGATGCAATTAGTTCATATTATTGTGTTGGTCAATTATTCTAGCCGTATGAAATTGGCTATGGTCATGGCTTGACTACTGTTGACTATTCCTACTACTCTTATTGTTATGCGGGTATTGTTATAATAGTTTGATCATCAATAGCTATTGGGTGTAAATGTAATAGTCGCTAGCCTTGAGAACGGCACGAACACGTGTCGGCTAGGCCAAGATAAAGTGCAGAGAATCAATGCTTGAGCGCAAAGAATACATTTGCATTACTACAATTACGCTTTGTCTTTCATCGATGTATAGATACTATTGAACAGGAACGTTAATTTGTGACATGCTCATAATCCTAGGTAGCAAATTAACCATATGTATTTGGACACAGATTGCTAATTATGAAAACAACAAACAGTTATCTGAGTTAGGGACGCACCAAATCATTTTTATTTCCTGAAACCCCTGTCAAGTCACAATGGGTAGAAGCAGGTAGGAGTGAAAAGCGACTTCATGATTGCCTGGCTAGCACCAGGACAGACACACGGACTTGGGGGTAGCAGGGATAACATCACAGTAATTGCAATGACTGGCTACATGGGGAAATGATTGAGAGAGGCTCTGCAAAGCCATTGGGTTAACCAACGGCAGGCCTATTGGGGAGAATGGAAGTCTCTTCAGCCCTTCCTCTTGATGTCTGTCACAAAATGCAGATCCCACCCTGTCCTGATTTCTGAGCAGGGAGATGGAACTCTGAAAGAAGTCTCCTGACCCGTTCATGCTGCTGGAGACTCGTGGAGGGAATCCTGGCAGAGAGGAAATGCCATTGTTGTTGTCTGAGGAAAAGTAAAAGCTTAAAATAATGAGTGTATGTGTGTGTGTATGCAAGAGTTTGTTTTAATGAGGCTTCACACGTGTGAGAACATGTGCATCTTTGTATGAGTGAGTGTGTGTGTGGGGTTGACATCCAATGAGTGTGCGAGTATGTCTGACTGTGTGTCTCAGCTTGCTCTGGAGCATGTGGGAGGGAACTCCCTTGCCGTGTGTATGGTAGAAAAGGGCTGCTGCTGTACAGTATGGAAATGTGTTTTATGGGGCAATACTTGTATTACTGGGCACAGCGAACAGTTCTATGTATTTACAGTGGCAGGTACTGGCCGTACTGGACACAGCCAGCAGGCATGTTCTTATAGTGGCAAATATAGGCCTCACTGGGCACAGCCAACACAAGTGTTCTTACAATGGAAATCCATGGGATTTCTAGTAAAGCCTACAGAAGTGTTCTGGGCACAGCCAGAAGGAGTCAATATACAGTGGAATACAGTGGAAAAGAAGAGTGTTCATACAGTGGAAAATACTGGCCTTAGTGGTTACAACCATCACAAGTGTTCTTATAATGACAAATACCAGTCTTACTGCAGAAAGCCAACAGGGGTTTTCCTAGAGCAGCAAATATCCACAACCTGCATGAGTGTTCTTACACTGACAAATACTGGCATTACCGGCAATAGCCAGCATTAGTGTTGTTACAGTGGCAAATGCTGGCCATTTTGCACGCCGTCAACAGAGGTGGCTTTACAGTGTCAAATAAAGGCCTTTCTGGGCAAAGCAAATGCATTCTTACAGTGGTAATTAATGAACGTAGCCAAAATGTCTTGGGAGGGCAAACCCCCCTTGGGACCAGTGACGACCACATGGGGAGAAAGTAGTATTTCTACCAATCCCATTAACCCTACACCCGCTTCTCACAGTTACCCCACTTCTAAGTCACATCATTCCTCCTCTCCTACCTGTATACCCTATGTACTTTGTGAAAGCAGTTCATTCAGAAAGTACTAAGATGAGGGAGATTCCTAGTGAGTTTCCAAAGATGTACTCCTGTAGTACTGAGACGAGGAACATTCCTAGTGAGTGTCCACACCCACAATCCTTTAGTACTGAGACGAGGAGGAGCTGTGGAACAATAGCGGGTTGCCATTGTAACCACTTTTACCATTCTAGTGGTTTAGAGACATTGATTGGAAGAAACAGAATACAAACCAAAGAAGGACTTGACAGAATGTCAAGCCCTCCCTGGAGGAACCGCAAGAGCCAGATTGTGGAAACAGAATAATAATATGAGGCCGGGAAGCCCAAAAAGAAACACACCAACACAGGTTACAAAGAAACATACAAGTGCTTTATTCAAAAGCTACAACAGTTACCAAAGTCAATTGACAAACGGATAGCTATTCGGCTCTCAGAGTAACGTAACAAACTTCAACGAGGGTTCGATATGTTAGTGAGAGAGACCGTATATTGGAATACTTGGGTCTTTTATACTCTTTATCCAGCCCTTGGCCAACCCTCTCGCGGGTTAACCATTCAAGGAGTCGGGCCTATGGGTTCCTTGCCAGGTCAATCCTATAATATATGCATTTTGATTAGTTTTGCTGATATAGTTGTACATTTACACATAGGTCAACAGTATGACAAGGTCTCAGTTCGCGACCCCGACAATTGGCCTGCAGGCATATTAATTATTCATGTGTACGGAGGTCAAAACGGCCAGAATCTTATTCGGAATGTCATTCGGCCTCCATTTTGATGTTCAGGGTGACTTCCATATAACAAGAGAACCTAAAATAGCGGCTTAATCCAAGATAGCGACTTACATTACTTTCTCTAAGGTCAAGACCTTGCCGTGGAGTTTGTTCGCATATGATGTTTAGACAACTTGGTGTAGGCCAATACACATACAATTGTTGCGATAGGAGGCATAACATTGTTTCAATTCCGACAAGATGGAACCCAATGTGCAGACCGGTGCTGTCCGCGACTCCAAGAAGAAGAGGAGAGAGTCCGAGGGTGGTCCAGGATGCTTGGAATTCACAACCTCTGAGCAAACTAGACTTCTGGGTGCCCCAGAGAGGCGGGAAGTATGGGGACTGGAAGCCACACTAGCCGGGAATGGAGAAGGACTGCGTAGCAGCCGCAGAGCAGAGGAAGCTCAGAAAAGGTATCAGAGTACCAAAAGAGACCAGCGACCCCCAAAGATCTGATAACTGTGCAGCCTAGAGAAAGAGGTATGCGTGTAGTCGGGAAGACGGTGCAAATTGTGCCACAGTTTGGAAATGAGTGTCTGTGACCAAAATACAAGTAAAAGGAAGCAAATAAGAGCACAACATTGTACTATGGCTTGGCAGGAAAGTGAGCCAAGCCGTGCGAAAGCCAAACTGATGTTGGATTTGCGAGTCTCGGACTCACACCCAAATAAAGGGAACTGGCACTCGTTGAACAATTCTTACAGTACTTGGCAGGTTAGTGGACCAAGCCTATATCACCCACTACAGCCTGGGAAACCCCCAGGCCATTCTTCTTCATCACAGTACCTGGTGACAGGGAACAAGGTCTGCCCACCGGGGTTAAGGACGCACCACAGCCTGGGAGCCTCCAGGCTATTCTTCTTCATCGCAGTACCCGGTGCAAAGGAAGCAGGACTGCCCAGCAGGGTTAAGGACCCACCACACCCTGGGAAGCATCCAAGCCATTCTTCCTCATTGCAGGGCCTGGTGAAAGGGAACCATGTCTGCCCACCAGGGTCAGGGACCCAGTACAGTGTAGCAAACATACAGGCTATTCTTCTTTGGTGCAGTACCTGGTGATAGGGAAGCAGAGCTGCCAACCAGGGACTGGAACCCAAGTGAACTGTATTGTAAGCCTGAGAAGGTCTGGTGAGAAGGGAGACATCCCCTCACCCCCCACCAATTGTGCAATTGAAGCAGAATCCTGAGAAGGGCTGGGGGAAACGAGACATTCCCCCCACCAACTGTTGAACAGATTTGAATGCCTGAGGAAGGGTGGGGAACGGAGACATTCCCCCAACAGTTGAGAAATAGTTGAGACCACACGGGAAAACTACAAAGCTAAGACCTGCCTTTTGTCCATCAATTTGAGGTAGTTAGCTTAGAGTGTGTGGGAGATTTCGACACTGGACATTGGGGCTTTGACTTTGGACATTCTGACAATAGTTATTTCAGTTGAGGGAGGGAAACCCCTTTTAGAGTTAGGGAAGGATTGTGTTTTCTTTTCCTTAGTTCTGCACCCTTACAGTACACAAAAGCATATACTAGCCTTATTGGACACAGCCAAGAGGTGTGTCCTTACAGGTTGGAGTCAAATCTAGATCCACAAAACGTCCTTCTCCTACCATGTCCCAACCCTCTGGAAACCTATCCCCACTCCAATGCTCAGCATGACCCCACCATCCTCCAGTTCCATGACAAACTAAAAACATAGTTCTTCCATTAATACCTCATGCTCGACTAAATCCACGTTTTTTTTTCTGCCTTTCTCCCAACAGTATTGCGCTACTGTCCAAAAACACCAGGCTCAGTGCTGGCTTTCACAAGCTGCACAAATTGTGAAGCACTCCTCTACTCTTGAGCTAGGTTTCTGCTATAAATTATAAAATAATAAAATAATACAATGGCAAATGTCCACAGCCAGCACAAGTGTTTTACAGTGCCAAATACCTCCATTACTGGGGCACAGCCAGCATGAGTGTTCTTACAGTAAAAATACTGACCTTACTGGGGCACAGACACAACACAGTTTCTGAAAGTAGTAAATACTGCCCTCAAAGTACACACCCAACAGGGTTGCCCTGAGAGTAGCAAATAAGGGCCTTAACGGGCACAGCCAAAATGAAGGTTATTACAGTGACAATTACTGGCATTACTTGGCACAACCAACAGAAGTATTCTTACAGTGGCAAAAACTGGCCGTACTAGCACATGTTGCATGAGTGTGCTTCCAGTGGAAAATATTTGCCTTACTGGACACAGCCTGAGTAAGTCTTACTACACTGGAAAATGCATACCTTACTGGACTCAGCCAATGCAAGTCTTACATTGCAACGACTGTCCTTGCTGCAGAAAACCAGTCCAGGTGTCCTTACAGTGGTAAGCACTGGCCTTTCTGGACACAGTCAACACAAATGATCTTACAGTGGAAATTACTGCCATTACTGGGAATGACCAACTGGAGTCTGCTTACAGTGGCAAATGTTAGCCTTCTTGGGCACAACCAGTCTGCTTCTATTACAGTGGAAAATATGGCAAGTACCCACCACCCCCTTTACTTGCCACAGCCAGCACAAGTGTTTACTGTATCAAATATTGCCCTTACTCTACACAGCCAGAATAGGTGTTCCTACAGTGGAACAAACTGGCCTTACGAGGCACAACCAGCACATATTTACTTACAGTGGCAAATACTAACCTTGCTGGGCACAGTCAACAAGAGTGTTTTTACAATGGAAAATCCTGGCATTAGACACAGCCAACAGGCTTGTTCTTGAATTCAAAATCCTGACCTATTTTGGCACAGCCAGTATTACAATGCATTTTTTGGAGTTCTAAAATAAAGACATATGTTGCGTGTACAGGCATTTCAAAGTGTGTTTTGCACTGATAATGCTGGCATATGTTGTGGGTAATGGCATCATTATGGCCACCACATCGTCCTGTTCTCCTCTCCCCCTACCTATCTACGACAACCCCCTGCATGTTTCTCTCACCCCTTAATCCTAAAATGTAGCTCTTCCTCCACTATTCCGGTCCTTGTCGCTGGTTCATGTTTCCACCTCCACTGCATCATCTGGTTTTACATCCACATCCGGTCACCCATTGTTAAGGGCAATGGCCCTCTGCTCTGTGAATCAATGTTAAAAGGTTGTGTAAGCATTTGTGTGGCACATATGCATTGGTTTTCCTGTAATGTTCATCAAATAAATACATAAATAATAGGTGTAGGGACATTCTCCTATGTACTGTTGGTGACAGGGCATCTTTGAACTGCTTCAAGTGTTACCATACAAAACCAATTGAAGGGATTTTTACCCTTTCTTTTCCACAAAAGGGGTGAGGTAAAATGCACCATTTTAATTAATTTAAAAAGAAAACTCAGAGGGCAGACTTCCCCAAATGTGGTTGGTTGTTTGGGACTCCTCACTTTCCCAAAATAGCACACGATTACTCATGCGCTATTTTGGGAAATATGAATGTCCCTGCACTGAAAAAATGAAAATGCCAGCATACTAATTAATGTTAGCATTAAACATTTCAGGCCTCATCACGAGTTGGGCGGTACCGCCGGCGCTAATAGCGCCGGCGTTAATAGCCCTACCACAAAAAACCCCGGCGCTAATAGTGCCGGATCACGGGTTTGGCAGAATGGGTATTGCCCATTCCCCACTGAGCTCATTCGGGAATTGACCATTCCCCATTGCGCTAAACGGGGAATTTTCACGCTCTTACCGCCAGCGGATTTCCCGCTGTCGGTATGTGTGTGCGAAATTTCAGCGGATTTCCCCCCAGTTCAGAGCTGGGGGAAATGTGCCAAACCCGTGATTTGGCAGACCCTTAAACGCGGCGGTAATAGCGCTATCGCCACATTTAAGGGTTACCGCCAAACTTGTGATGAGGCCCTTCTTCTGGGTTTCAACAGTGTATTGTTGATATTACATACTTAAAAACGAAAACCACCATAACAAAAGAAACTTTCCAATAAGCTCACCTCTTTGGATTGGCTGTTCGACATAAACTTGCATTTTGTAATTCATGGTGAGAAGAGCATTTGAAATGTTCGAATAAGGCAACCTTTTTGTGTGAAATAAGAAGACCTGAAAGTAAGCTTGGCAGAAGCACAGGACATGTTTTGACTTTTGCTTCTTTTATGGGCCCCCATACCTTCAAATGGCCTACATGAAAAGAAAAAGCAGGCGATGGGCTAAAAAATGCCACCAAAATTTGAGAAGGCAAACCTTTACACCAGATTTAGAAGAATACTCGACCGTGAGATTGGATGATCTTTTCAATTGGTAAAGCCAGGCTATGAAGCTCGGCAGTTTGGTGGCACTTTCTCCATTTTGGCTATCATACCACTTCAGCTGAGCTCTAGACCACCACTAAACCAATGCAGTGTTAGCATCTAGGACAGGAGCTTGCTGGTTCAGGTATGTTGTTTTGTAGTATGGTAGGTATTACCACCAGCATTGTTCATATAGTCAAGCTTATCTACCGCAGAGAAAGGAACAGCTGAGGTAGCCCTGCCAAGATGCGGTACTGTGGTCTGGCATGGTAACGCAGACCTCTGCTGCAAGTGCTTTAGGCATTGTGCTACCGTCTTAAACATCGAGCCACCTACATTTATCAATATGTAGTTCAACATTGGTGTGTGCATGTTATCAATGTATTGCCCATAAATTGTGTTACAGTGAATGGATAAACGTGTACTTACTACAGTGAACACAGAAGGTGTCACAGGGTTCTTTTGCTCACATCAGAACTCAGTTTTCGTCAACAGCCAAGCAGAGTCTCATCAGGGCACTCACTAAACAACAGATATGTGTGATTAATGTACTGTCAAAAATGTGCACTGACTTCTTTGTATCAGGAAGCCAGATGGCAGCCCCACCCAATGGTATGTGGCCTTGGATACGTCCCCGCACGTGGCCACCAATTAAAATATGTCTTTCTTTTTATGTCCTTAGACAGTTGGCATTTAGTTTTCTCTCTGCAATTTAGGGCCTAGTCTCCCCATCCAACACCCAATCTCTTGTATGACCTAATTATCTAGGTTAAGAGCACTATAGTAAACTGTTTCTAACACCTTGAGGATGTCAGACATAGTTGTCCAAAAAGCTTGGAATTTCCTGAACACCTGAAAAACAATTGCTTACCATTCCTGAGTAAATGTTGACCTAATTCACTATTCTGCTATATGTGTTTCTGGCAGACATGTTTGAGAGTTCTTTTCTGCGCATCTTCCGAAAGCTTTCTACCGCAACCTTTACGGTTTCTATTAATGGTGACGGAAATCAGGTAATATGGGAGAGCTCTGGTTTCCTTGAAAGGGGCCTGGAAGTGGTCTGTTTTGAAGAGTGCCCTGTTTTAGGAGCCAAAGCAATAGTGACTTGGGCTGATGACGTGCTTTGCTCATGATCCTGCTGGGACCCTCGTGATGAGTTTTGGGGCAATTCTGTCATCAATGAGATAATGGGAAAGTATCCGTTTATCAGCATCATTATTAAAAAAGATTACTGTTTTGCTGCTGCGTGTGAGCTAAATCATGTGGACGACTCAGGGATGAAATGAGGTGAAAGGAAATCGTTTTTACCACAGCTTTACCACATGATTTACCATTTCCATTTCAAGGCCTCCATTTCTACCCATTCGGGCCTTATTTCCAGTAGCACAACCTGATGGCATCAGCGTAGGAAGCCAGTGGGGAGTGAAGGAAGGGCCGCAGACAGGTTTTTGAAGGCGTGACTCCAGTTGGTTATAACATGGCTGTATGCCGCCAGATGGCAAGGGTGAGCCTCCGGAAGCGAGTGGTTGTGGGAAGGAGAAGTTGTGGGAACCGTGTCTACTCAGTTGCTGAGATTCCCTGCTAAGTGGAGGGTTGGCAAATGTGGTGGAACAACCTGCAGCAGCCTGAGTGTACAGGGAGGATATCACAGGGGCAACAGGCTGGTTTTGGAAACAAGACCACGCAGAGCAACAGAAGTTCGAATCCCGGATCCGCGCTTTGAAATTCGGAATTAAGCCGTTGTAAAATAAAACAAATGGAGCATAGAGATAGGTGTCAGGGTCCACAACATCACTGTGCTCCACTGGAAGGAGTTGCCCAATTTCATAAGTGGCATTCAGTGAATGGTGTGCACCAGAAGCTAGATTGTGTGGAATTTCACCAACACTGACAGCTCTTCCATCAATGTACACATTTGCATTGATCTATGAGCACTACATGAGAAAGGACACTGCATGTCCCCCCTTTTACCAGTCAATCGCATGCAAGATGCAGTTGCATGTCGCATTGCTTTTCATTCACTTTGACCGAAAAATAAATCCCCACATGTTGCCTTTGTCGAACGGCAGCAAGTTGGGATTAGCATATGAGCAGATTTGCACTGAGGGGCTCAGAAGCAGCATCATTGGGTTGGCAAGCTAAGGGGTGGGCCAATGGATGGTAGGGTGTCTGGATCTGGGTATGGTTTGGTTAGCATGTGAGTATGGGGACCAGGGAAAGGAGCATAGTCGTGAGAGGGCAATGAGCGAGCTCATGCTAGAGTCCAGGGGTTGCAGGGTCTAACCTGGATATAGGCTGCAAGTAGAGAATCTCCCAGAACCCCCCTTGTTTTTGCATATTAAGTACCTTTAGGTGTTCGCCCTAAATCACTTGGGTAATCCACACGTGGAACCCTTGCTCAATGTTGTTAGAGAGGCACAGCTCCACCTCACTGACGAGGCCCAACCAGGCTGAAACAGGTGTCTGGGGTTGCTATTGGTACTCTTGTTCAAAAGAGAATTGCCAGGTATTTTGGTGCTGGACTGCCCTTGGGCAGGACAAAGGCTGATATGTAGTGGACATTTCTCTTTTGTGAAAGGATGGTGAGATAAAGACTCTGGTTGAGACTCTAACCCAGGATATAGGCCGGAAATAGAGAATCTCCCAGAACTTCCCTTGTTTTTGCACTCTTTTACCAGTCAATCACATGCAAGATGCAGTTGCATGTCGCATTGCTTTTCATTCACTTTGAACGAAAAATAAATCCCCACATGTTGCCTTTGTCGAACGGCAGCAAGTTGGGATTAGCATATGAGTCAATTCGCACAAAGGAGCCCAGAAGAGACATCATTGGGTTGGCAAGCTAAGGGGTGGGCCAGGGGGTGGTAGGGTGTCTGGATCTGGGTATGGTTTGGTTAGCATGTGAGTATGGGGACCAGGGAAAGGAGCAGAGTCGTGAGAGGGCAATGAGCGAGCTCATGCTGGAGTCCAGGGGTTGCAGGGTCCCCTTCGCACAAGAGAAGGGTGGGGGAGATGAGGGGATGGGGTTTGTAGGGATGTCCTCACACAAAAGAAGGATTGAAGGCGGTGTAGGCCCACGAAAACTCATTTAAGTATAGATGCAGGTGAAATACGGGTGGTGGAGTCCAATGAGGAGGACAGGGGGATGAAAATGGCCTATCTCTGGGACATGCACACCCACCACCACAGCATCTCGAGCTGGCCCCACAGCATATCCCACCAGTACTTGAGTCCTCCACAGAGCCCTGCACACACACACACATTCCAGGCCCAGACTCAGCCTTGGAAACGGGCAGCAGGACTTCTGGAGCAGCCCATGTGTGCTGCCCCACTGACACTAGCCCTCAACCCTGCTGTACATCCTGCAGGTAGTGGAGGGGATCGGGGGCCTCATCTGGTCTGGACTCTGACAGAGATGGCACCGCCTGTTCAGCGGGACTTGGACTTCCAGAGCACAGCGACATGATTGGTGGAGAGAACAGGATCAAAACGGATGGCTTTAGGAGCAAGCCATTCACCTTTGCTACTGGGGTGGCCATAGAAGCACCTTGCAGACGCTTCTACTTCTAGAGCGTGAGTAGATTTGGGAGTCCGGTTTTCTTGCACTTCTTTTGCTCACAATTGAACTGCGATTTAACATTGATGGTCTTTCCTTTTTTCCTGCTGCGAAGGACATACTTCGATGTATTTTCACAGATAAATAGAATTCGATGGATTTGTCTGAAAGAATAGCCTCAGGTTAGAGACATCAACCTCGACTGACCAAGGTTTTTTTCTTTATTTTGTTTTGAATGAAGAGTCATTTCAAAGCGAACAAATACAAATAACTAAACAAACTACAATTTTAAATTGTAAACGTTTGTGTGGGTGCTCTGCAATCCGCACAATGTTGCAAGCATGTCTGGTTTTTTTTGGATTAGGATACCCCTTGTTCCAGGAGGCTTGCCATAGAACGCACTAACACTTCACATTTGTATAGCATTTGTGTGTGCTGCAAGAACACGTGCTGTGGAGTCTTTAACAGGCTGGGAGTGGAGATTTGAACCCCCGGGGTGGATCCTGAGTGGGAGTTTCTTCTTGACTTGAGCTGGAGATAGACTGGAAGAAGGCAGAGTTCCCGAGCTCGACTGGGTAAGAGGCCCATGAACAGCCTGCAACTGTGGCACTCCACAATGAGTAACCCCTGCCCCATCTGGGGGTGGGAGGCTACTTAAGCTTCCCCAAGAACATGAATCCTGACCCAATCCACTATTAGTGGGGATGAAGATTCGCTCCTCTTGAGACTCTGGAGGGGTTAGGGTGGCATCTAGTGACTGTGGGCCCGATTCATAGAAAATGTGCATAAATCCTGCAAAGTCCCTCACGCCGAATGTGACTTTGCGCGTCCCTGCACACAAAAGATTCTGAGCGTATTTATGGAATTTCGACCGCAAAGTAACTGTATGCGCAAGTAGTACCCAGAATGGCCACGATAAGGCCCCACGCAAAGCGAATCCAGCCACGTACACCAATCTCTGCCCCCTTCTCGTCCAAGAGGTAATGCTCCCCAGAAATACTGCATGGAAACTCCCCCAAACAAATCAGACCCCTGGCAACACTGCGTGGGGTCCCTCGTAACTATGAACAGCACCGTGTCAATGAGTATACCATTTTTTTTTTTACTGGTAACTCCACGTGCGAACCCCCATAAACTGCGGCTGGTCCCCGCTACCATGTATACATGCACCCCTAACTGCGATCTGCACCCCAACTGCGTTCACGAACCCCTAAATTCCTGACCAGACCTTACCTTTGCAAGGTGATTCATATGCAATTGGGGTCTTGCGCATGCTTGACGTGGCGGTGTGATCGGGAGCTTTGTGCGCTGATTTCCTCAACATGATGCTGTGTGGTCAGATCCATGAATACACTCGGTTTTGCGTGGTGCTGGGCGTGCAAGTTGCTCATGCAGGCCGTCCCTCGACATGCCCACGTCATTCCTCGTTCTTCCTCATTCTGCTTGGAGAATGGGGAATATCCATGTTCTACCCCTTATTTTAATCTCTGCGCAGGCCCGACCCACACTAGTTTCGCACAACGCACCCGGCTGCATGCAGAGATGTGCCTGAACAGCGCAAAGTCCCTGTACGTTTCCAGAATAGCCTGCAAAGTCTATTCTATGAATCAGCAAAGGGTTTTTGCACGCAGAATGACGCACAGAGTCCCTATTCACAGCGCAAAAAAATACATGACTAAGGCTTTTTGTGTTTATTCCAGAGTCTAGTTTAATTACATTCCCCCCAAAAAATGTACCCAAGGGTGGCTGTGTAGCATGCTTTCCATACCAGGGCATATTTGGTTAGAAATTAAACAGAGACCTGTAAATAGCAGGGACCCTATTTCGTCAGCCATTCATAGGGAATGCCTGTACCCTCAAACTGAATTCCAATTCTGGGCTGCAGCTCCCCCGAAACATACACTGGTTTAGCCCAATTTTCCTATCAATTAGGGATGGCTCACATCTGGGTAGGAAGTGCTGCTGAAGGATGAAAACTCACCCCTTCTGTTGTGTGTCTTGGTTAGAATCCAACGTCCACAGATGTTCCCAGGAACAAAGTGAACTCTGCCCCAGCTGTTTAATCAAATGATACTTTAGATCCTCCACTGACGTCCGCTAGTAAAAATAATGTGAGAGGTCACTCATGCCTGAGCCGGACAGACTAATAGTATAACCTCAGACAGCAATGAGGTAAAACCCTGGTCACTCACAGCCGGACAGACTGAAATGTTACACGCAGGTTTCATGCAGACGCTGCAGGATGTAATGTTGAATAAAAAGAAGGACTATGAATTAAGAGAAATGAAAAAGATGGGCAACATAGTTTCAATTGAAGTTCCTCTATTGCTGTAGTGAGGAGGTCGTGGGTGTAAGAAACAAGGTGCAACGGAGATGTTTAACAAGTTTATAGAGGTGGTTCACACAGTTCATAATAATGCTGTGTATCTCTATCAGTGCCTATGGGGTAACTAGAGGCGCTGTTACTGGCAATAAATATCATGTAGGGGTTGAAAAAAGGCAGATCTGCACTGGGAATGGGTTACAGCAGGAGTCTGACAATGTCGGCTCTGCAGATGTTTTGGACTACGGCTCCCATCAGCCATAGCCAGCTTAGTCAATGGTGAGGGATCATGGTAGTTACAGTTTAAAACAATGGGGGAGCTACAGGTGCAGACCTCTGAGATACAGTAACCTAGGAGACAGTGCTTTGAAAAACACAAACTAGGGCAGCGAAGAGAAAACAGCTCCCATCAGCCATAGCCAGCTTAGTCAATGGTGAGGGTTCATGGGAGTGATAGTTCAAAACAACGGGGAGCTACAGGTTGCAGACCTGTGAGGTACAGTAACCTAGAAGACAGTGCTTTGAAACACACACACACTAGGGCTGTGAAGAGAAAACAGCTCCCATCAGCCATAGCCAGCTTAGTCAATTGGGAGGTGTAATGTACTACCTTCATTGTTAGTATGCGTTCAGAGGAACAGTCCTCTGTTTATTGCAGTTGATAGTGGGCTGCGCCCCACGTGATGGGAGAGGCGGGGTTACCGCCTCGAGGGGCAGTTTTCGTTGAATAAAAGACCTGTTGACATAGCCGTGCCTCCGCTCCTGATTTATTGCTTACATTCTTTGCCTGATATTTATATTGAACTGCTTTACTTAGCGATGGTCCATACTGAACACTAGGGCTGTGAAGAGAAAACAGCTCCCATCAGCCATAACCAGCTTAGTCAATTGGGAGGGTTCATGGGAGTGATAGTTCAAAACAACGGGGGAGCTACAGGTTGCAGACCTCGGAGGTACAGTCACCTAGGAGAACATTCACAGACAGTACTTTGAAACACAAAAACTAGGGCTGCAAAGGGAAAACAGAATGGTGTACAGCTGGCGCCTGCCAGTGCACTCATGCTGCACCACGGTCCTTTAAGGACAGGGACTGGTCACTGCCCAAAGGACACCACTCTGTAACTGACAGTCTCACACCACTATCAGGTGTTCCCTATTTTTCCACCATGGCTCCACCCTTGATTGCGAACCGCACAGCGAGGCAGAGGTCTGCCAGGGCAACGGATCAGCCCACTTCACTACCACCCAAAGGACCAATCAAGAGCGAATGCCAGTATTACGACTGTACATGTGATGGGGATAGTGAGTGGGTGGCGCTGCAATGGGAGTATTGATGGCTGCGGGGGTTCGTATGATTGTGTGTGATTTTCCACATTAGAGTGTCCTTTTTTCCCTTTCATTGTCATTCATGAAAAAAAGTACAATGTGACATGGTCCCTGTTGCGTGTCTCCTTTTCAGCATCAGGACTGGCAGTGGCTAGTCAGCGTCCTCCTCTGATGGCATGGGCACATGCGGCAGAGTCTCCGTGCCCAGAGCGTGCAGCATACTAAGAGTAATCATTGGCATTAACTGTAGCCCTCCACTTCTCCAGAGTCCAGGATCCATCGAGATATACCCTTGAGAGGCCCACACCTTACATGTCTATATGTTGGCGCTGTTGTATGACGCCTCATGTGGTTTACTTGGTTGCCGAATAAAACCTCCGCTGCAGCCAGCTCGGTGGGGGATATACCTTGAGACAAATGGAAGCATGTGAGTAGGGCTTGCTCGCGCCAGCAGGGGCGATGGGAGCACACTACACGCACACTTAGAGTCACATCAGCATGATTTGTCAGCTCCACTGAGTGCGCGCGTCCCAGTACGGGCACACTATTTCACCGGACTAGGAAGGATTGCAAAGGCTGGAAAGTGATCGGCAAGCCGTCACCCCTATCATTGATAGCATCTCTGGTGTACGGGAAGCAGCGTCAATAGTGGGGTGATGGAGAATGGTGTTTCTAACTTTGCAGCCAGGCACCCCTACACAAATCAGACACCATGAACATTGATTGAATGCTGTTGCAAGTTGCAACGCTCATCTGGTCTCTAGACCCAGCAGCGGGTGCGCATCACGAATCGTCTGCGCAACCACAGTGCGCTGCTGCTTCCATTTACTACACGCCTGCTGCTATTTCTGCGATCATCCAACTTTCAACAGAACGTAGCTACCTTTCAGCGCACCCACAATGTTGGGAATAATAGAAGTGGCGTACAAACTGGCTTTTGCTGAAATCACACTGGTGGTGTAAGAGCACAGGGCAATTCTGCCCTTTGAATGTATTTATTGAGCATTTATAAGGCACACTGTTCATCAAAAAAGTGTTTATAGGCGCTGCAAGGCCACAAGAGGGGAAGAGGTGATTAAAACAACGATAGCGGTGCTACTAGGCCTTGTGACATTCGGACTGTGCAAGACGAGGAGCTGGCGGTGGGAGAGGCAAGGAAGCGAACAATTCCAGGGCATATGGTATAAGTAGGGGCAGGAATGGGGGAGGCGCCAGTGTCCAAGGGCCAGACAAGTGCTCTAAATGGGCTGGGGTGGGCGTACCAGGGTCAGGTAGTGCAGGGGGGCATCCAATACCTGATGGAGAAGGTTGGCTGGGACATTCCATGCAACATTCACACTGTGTGCTGGCAGAGTAAAGCCAGAGAGACGCCTCTCTTATGAGGAGATTGGTGGCTGTGTACATGCTGGGGCCTCGTTCGATTCCCTCCTGTGGCTAATAAGCTGATGGTCACTAAGTGCCTATGGGGAGGATCAGTCCTTGGATTGACAAGGGTGGCTTCAACAGGACAGGATCCCACAGACAGCCAAGGGCCCACTGCAGTGTGGTGAGGATTTGGGTGTCATTTGTATTGTTACCTGGTGATTGGTGGCATTTTCCGACTAGTACCTGCACTTGTAAGGTGGAAATAAATGCATGTGTATTACCATGAATTTAAGGTACTGGTTTTCAACTCCCAATCAGGGACTATTGTCCGACTAATTTCCTGAGGTAATACTGCATTTTGTAGCACCCCACTGTTTTAACTATGGTTTTAAACTCTGTTTTTAGCTCATTTTGTTAACTTATTTATTGCCACGGATCATGGTGCGTCACTCCGTCAGCACCAACAGGTGATTCAGTTACGCTGTGTGCACAGTACAACTGGTCACTCACGCACTCCCTCGCTCAGTGAATAATGTTTGATTTATGCTTAGTTCACAAATCACAAAACTCATAATAAGCGACAATGTGAAAAAAAAGCAGATGGAATTAGAAATGAGTTGTCATGGTTACATAGCCGACATGTTTGCCGCCAGGACACAGCTCCTTGATAAAATGGAGGAATAAAATAACTTGACTCCTCAGGTGCAGCCAGAAAATGAAAAAATGTAACTCCATCCCCAGGAAACCAATGAATAGGACTCTTAGACAAGGTGTCAATGCTGAACCTATAAGGCACGATGTGGGCAAGCATAATCCCCCATGGGTGTGTGTGGTGCGGGGCCGAGAGCGTCCCCCAAGAAATTCTTAAAAACTAATGGCCAAGCGTTGCATTTTATAGCACATTATTCTAAAGAAATTAGATATAAAACTATAGAATTAAACGGTAGTTCTGAAGGGGAGCAACTGGGGTTTTATATTATGGAAATTTGGGCGCTGGATACATGAAGACTTGGTTACAGCAAGGTTACAGGCAGAAAAGTGCATTCATTACGTTGCTTACATTAATTGCAGGTAGAGGTTACAAGAGATGGTAACAATAAATGGTACATGCATGTTGTCTGTGGCAATATTTCTGTTCGGGTGCACTGTGGAGACGGTGGTGCCGATAGACATGTTGAGGTGAGATTAAATGTGAGGGTCTTGTGAGAAGAGGCAAGTTTATAGGCCTTTGTGAAATGACCAAAAGTAGTCATCAGAGCTTAGGGCTAGAGGCAGAGCATTCCAGAGTTTGGCAGAAATCACTGTGAAGCTGCTTCCCCCTGCTTTCTGTCGCCTTTACTTGAGGATGACAAGTGGGAATAGGCATCCTGGGTGGGTCTGGCTGATTGGGCCTTAGACATTGTCCTGGATAAGTAGCTAGGTGCAATGTTCGAGATACATTTATGGGTCAGTGCTAGTTTTTGAACGTGATACACTCTCGGACCGGGAGCCAGTGGATATGACGTCCTGTGGCTGAGGAGATGTGGTCTTATATGGACATGTTTAGGGCTGCTCTTACGGTGTTGTTCTAGATGATCTGAAGTTTTTATAAATTGTGGCTTTGGTGCCTGCAAAATGGGAGTTGCAGTAGTCGATCCTGGATAGTATGAGGGCCCTAGCGCAAGTAATGCAGATATCGGTGGACAGAAATGGTCTGCAGGCATTGATCAGTTTCACAATGTATGCTGTTGCTGATGCAATATAGTTTACCTGTCTGGTTGGAGATAGTGTGGAGTCTAAAGGTCTTTACCTCTTTGACGACGGTGATGGTGTTACCGTCGATAGCGAAGGTTTTGTAAGAGTTGTTGAGTGTGTTTAGGTGATATTGAGTGCCAATGAGGAGTAGTTCATTTTTCTCGCCATTAAGGCATAGGCCGTGTTGTGCCATCCAGGCCTGGATGGTTTGGTATAGTTTTCTGAGTGTGTTGGAGTCAGTGTTGTAGTTTCCGCATATGGGTAAGTGGATTTTGGTGTCATCAGAGTAGTTGGTGTATGTGATGCCCACGGTATCAAGGAGGTCAAAGAGGCATTTGGTGTAGATGTTGTACAAGGTTGGTGAGACACATGCGCCTTGAGACACTCCGCAGGTGACTGGTGAAGGCGGGCTGCTGCTGAGGCGGAAAATACTGTCATAGTGCGGTTGGAGAGGAATGACTCAATTGAGGCAATGGCTTCGGCTGAGAAGTGGGCCGTTGCGGAGACGTGTTGGCATACATTTGTTAGGATTGACCAAGTCAAAGCCTGCTGAGAAGTCTACGAGGAGGAGGAATGCCATATTGCCATTGTCTTTGATTTCGTACATTTGGATTTTTAAGTCCATGAGGGCGGATTCCATTCCATGGTCGGGGCGGAAGCCTGATTGGCGGATGCCGAGAAGTTTGTGAGTTTCGAGATGGTTTTTGAATTTTCAGATAAGCTGCTTGGTCAAGTATTTTGAGGAGGAAGGTTACGTTTTTGATGGGTTGGAAGTTGGTGAGTATAATGACGTTTAGTGTGGGCTTTTGAGGAGGTCTAGTACCCAGTATTCTTGAAGCTTTTCTGGGATGTTGCTAGTGGTGAAGGAGTTGTTTATTAGCGTTGTGATGAAGGGGGCAAGCTCTTCGGCGCAATCCTTTATGAGGGTGGCCAGGCAGATGTCGGTTGGCATTTTGATGGTGTCAGTTCTTTAATAATCTTGGTGGTTTCAGTAGCTGTGATCTAGGTGAATTTGAACCAAGGGGTGGATAGAAAGGAGCGGGGACTCTGGTCAGGGGGCTAGTAAGGTGTAGGGAGTTCCTTTTTCTTAGCAGAAATGTTGGTTTGGAACAGGGAGATTCTGTCAAGGAGTGCTAGCTACCATCCAGCTGTTTCCAAATTCTTTGAGTTGCTGCAACATTCTGCAATGCCAGAATAGGGTGACATCCATAAAACACAATCACACTTGTCAGAAAATATAATGCAGGCAGAACTACTACAATATGCCTGAATGGTGGCACCATATGCCAGGTCACTTCTAATTTGAAGTTTATATTTAGATATGCCAGTGTGCTATCAGTGACATCAGCGTTTTGGTCAATTACTCCAGGTAGCTGCTGAACAGATGATGCGATGTCAAATTTGCCACTGTGCAGTCTAATTTAGCTGTCCATTTCAACATTGTGATGCCGATGCCTACATTGCCAAGTAAGTTTCATTTTGTGCCACTCACATTACCATGGCATTTTTTATATTTGAATAAGATTATTAAAGTGCCTGTTCCAGAGTGCCTCCAGAAACGTGGCATATCAGTTTCACCATTGCCATGCCAGTTTCAATATTAGCATCCCATGTTCACTTTGACCCAGCAAAGCCTAAATTGTCATGGCAGTGTGCCCACACAAACCCATTTTCATGCTTCCCGACATTCCTCCTTGTTTGTTGTTTGATGTGACATTGGCCCAATGTAAGTGCACACATTACATTTTTTCACCAAATCTGTCAATAGTGTGGAATCTAGTGTGAAGTCAAAGGAGCCCTAATCCTCCAATTATTCAAATGTAATTGATTCTTCAATTCCTTCAATGATGTTGAATTTTATGGGATACATCTATGGTTATGGACGCCAAAACATATTTTTAAACATATGTGTCAGTGTGCAAAATATGCAATGCATGAATTTGAAAATAATAATAATAATTTGCATTTATATAGTGCTACGAACCTTCAGGCATCTGAACGCTGCTTATTAGTACCCAGTGAGGGTGCAATCAGAATGAAAGAACCATTCTGATTGGCCCTCGCCCAGGCATTACCCTACCAGGAATCCCTCAGTCGGGATTCCACTTCCATTGTCCCCGGCGGGGGGCGTGGCAGCCCCTCAGCCAATGAGGAGGTTCGAAGCAAGGCCATCCCCGCTCCGAGCCTCCCCACGGCTAAGAGGCTGCCTTTGTCCCCAGCTGGGGACTCAGATAAGGCTTTTGTTTCCTTCCCCTTTCCTCCCTGCCCTCCCCACCCCACTTACTTTCTTGCTCCTTTGTCCCTGGTGGGGGACGATGGCAGCCTCCAGCCGTGTGGAGACTCAGAGGGGGGCCATCCCTGCTCCGTGCCTCCACAGGGCTGGAGGCTTCCATCGTCCCCCGCCGGGTACCCAGATAAGTTTTTTGTCCCCCTCCCTCTTTTGCGCGCTCCCAACCCCACTTACCTTCTCTGTCTTCTTTCGGGAATGAACATGCTGGGAACACTTCTGCTCCCAGCGTGTCCGCTCCTGATGGCCGTCATGGAAAGGGAAAACAGACTCCATTTTCCCTTTCCTGGTGGCCAGTTTCTTGGTCATTTTCTTTTTCTGTCCCGAAACGCCACAGCGTTTCCGGACAGAACAAAATGCTTTTAGTGCCCCGGTCATGCAGATATTGCAGGCCGGGGTACTAATAGATATATGCCTCTCGCAGCGGGGGAATTACTGACTCTGGTAATGCCCCACTGCCTTTGTTAAGGTCCTCGCTTCGCAAAAGCCTATAACTATGGGCCCCAAGGCATTACCTGAGTCAGTAATGCCCCCGCCGCTTGGGGCATATTGCTTAATTATTACCCACGGTGTGTGACCTGTGCCGGCAGGCTCTGCACGGCTGTCAAAGTGAGTGCTATACTCGCTCTGCTATCTGACCGGCTGTAAATAAAGTGGGTTAACATCCTTTCTACTTAGTGTTCTTGCATGATGTAAAAAATTAAATGTTTCCTTCTTAGAGTCATATGGCTGCAAATCATATTAGGATCTAATTAGTTTGGTCACGTCGGTTACAATAGATATTCGTCGAAACCCTAAGAGGATTTGTAGAACATTGTAATTCAAAACTGTATGTTAGTAATTATAATGATAGATGGCCATGTAGAAACTCTAAGGACTGACCAGGATTACGCTCTGAACGGAAAAAAACTAAAACTATGCTGATACTTATCATCCGCTAATTTGAGATCACCGAGGAGAAATACCAAAATAGTTGAAGAACTTATATGATTATTTGTTTCAATGGTGCGGAACAATAATCAGTCATTATTGAAGTTCCCCAAGGAGAAGACTCCAAACAATTAAGGAACAAATATTGGAAATGATCAGGGGATTGTGATTCACGACGGAACTTAACAAAAGACTGATACGTCTCGGACTGCAAAGAGTAATGCCTTGAAAATGACCGTAAATCGAAATACGTGTCGGCAAGAAATAACAGTCAAACAACTAATACATTTCCAACACTGATTAAATCTCTTTGTTAATTATCTTCTCAATCTGCAAGGACAAGCACAACAATGTGAAAGTGTATTTACTTTATCTACATATCTAGATATTTAGGGTTCACAATCTCTACTTTCAATGGTGTTCAGCTGTCCTATAAAGTTATGCAGCATAGAATTTTGAATTAAGAAACCAAATCACATCCCTGTCTAGTTACCCTAAAATAATTCAGTAATTATAATGAGGTAATTGGGGCAGTCATGAATGACATAACTTCTAACAAGAGTCTGGTCCAAATTAAATTCAAGTACTGCTGAAGCACCACGTGTTTGATCAAACTGTTAATTTTAGAAAATCAAAACTAAGGCGAGGCATAAGTAATGTGGTCAATAAAATAGGTAAAAACCATGAGGACTTCCTTAAGGGTAAGCAAACATTGCTGACTCAATATCAAAATTGGATGAAGACCCACAAGATGGAAATGCTTACTAGAGATAATGAAGTAATGATGGAGGCTGTTATTTAAAAACATAATAAAAAATGCTGGTTTTCAATCAATAGTACCAATAAGGTTCACTTTCTAGCACAGCTTAATCCTTTTACAGAATCTGATTAGTGTACGTTTTATTCTGGGAAATTCAGCTGCAAATCTCACATCAATGCAACATTTGCTACTAAGAATCTACCGTTGTGACAGAAAATGATCAAACTCCAAGAAATTGAATTAATTATTGCTAAAGAAAAGAAATCAATAGCCATGTGCACTGATGGGCTAAGTAAACTTTCACTGAAAGCAAGTCCATCTTTTTTGTCTCTTTTGTTGTGCAGAGAGACCTACTACCAAAAACCTGGACTCACAGTTACATTGTTCCAATCTTTAAGAAAGGCTTAAGCGGAAGCCCAGAGAATTATCGACCTATTGCCCTATTCGACTCAACCAACAAGTGTTTGCTGCACTTGTTTTAAGGTATCTTAAAAAATGGGCACTAGAAAATAAGATAATATCTAAATTACAGATGGGATTTGGAAAGGGCATGTGGTGTACTCTTAATGGCCTTATCGTTAACGTCCTCCAGCGGAAAGCTCTTTCCATGGGTGTTAATCCACTTTCCATGGCATGCGTCGACCTTTCAGCGGCATTTGACTGTGTCAAAAGAACACCTCTTTGGAATAAGTTATTTAACTGGGGGATCCCAAGTGGGCTGTTGAACATTCTAATAAAACTCCACACTGAACCACAGGACATGTGTCTTTGAATATGGCAGGTTACGTCACCAAGACAATTAATACATCACTTGGATGTGTTAACGACCTGACTCTTCAATTTATTTCTAGCTGACATGTTCGGCTATTTAGAGACAATCAGGTCCATTCCATCAAGAATCAGACAGTTGACCAGAAGAGCATTGAGAACGCACTTACATAATGGAAAGAAAATCATCAGTGATGGTCTCTAAGAATAACAGGAAACCAATTAGCTACACATAGTATCTAAATAAAAGTTTGCTATTGACAACCAATCCTCTCCTCTACTTGGAGTTCTAAAAAAACATTGTTACTAATCTTTGCTTGCCTAAAAACTAAACTAATGCATCTAACTGTGCAAATTAGTGTTATACTGGATTTCTAAACTCTGGCCTGGTGGACAGATGTTTAGAAGTCCACCCTAGTTATAGTGAACAGGGAGACTCGGGTAGCTGTAGTCAAAACAATCAAGGTAGTATGGAGAGTGGTGAAGGAAACGTCTCAGGAGAAAGTGAGTATGGTCAGGGGTCTGCAATCAGTCCACACAATGAGCAATCAAGGATTACACTTAGACAAGTAAGTATACAAATACTATAACATTTATTTATGGACAAGAACACACTATGAAAATGATCAAGAACAGGTAATATTATCGCACAACATTAATAGTAAAACAAATAAATACAATCACAGTGAGTTAGTGTAAAATAATCAATTCAACCCCCTCCCTCCCAATGCTTAAAAGGGAAGGGAAGTAATTTGTCAATATGCCAACAGAACACAGGAACAACAACCCTAACTTGAAAAGTCTAACTTAGTTGTATGAGGCTTTGTGCCCAAAAGTTTATTACGTTTCCAACGAGTTTAGAAAGTTGTGAAAAAGTTAGCAGGAGGGTCCTGTGGATGTAACGAAGGGTCCAGAAGACAGATGAAGAAGTTCACTGGTGAGTAAAAACCTTGTTCTGAACTGGCGGACATACAGGCACCCACGAGCAGAGCATATCGGATGCACCGGCACCATTTAACAATGGTGCCGGTGCATCCAACCTCCCCATTCCCATTGAACCCTATGAGACTCGAAGGAGAATGAGGAGCTTTTTTTCCATCGCCCAGGAATGGCCAATTACCGGGTCCGGCGGGGCCATAATGACACAGTAATTGCCTATTCCTGGGCGCCAAAAAAAAAAAGATACCAGCGGCTGCCGGCACGGCTACCGCCAGTATCATAATGAGGCCCAGTGTCCCCATAACAAGTGAGAAAAAGGCTAGTGAAGTGAAGCTTCACTGCAAAAATCAGGACATGTGTAAAAACAAAAGCAAAACGTTTGTGGGTCCATAAAATATGGAGGGAATTTTGCTAAAAGAGAAAATGTTCCTAAAAATGAGGAACGTAAACATCAAATATTGTTTATTTACTATCAGTCCAATTTTAACATTTTACAAGGGAAAAGTAATTCCTATTGTGCTTCATGGACAATTCTTACATGTACTGTTACACTTCTCCCTTGATAAACTGGAAAGTTATTTATGGAAATGAACTTTAAGCCTACCCTTTGGTTACCCATTACTTTAATCCGTAATGAATGGACTCTCCAATCACTGGATTTCATTGTTACATTTAAAAGATTAACTTTATGTTCGAAGATCTTGAACCCTCCAACAGAATCCTTGTACAGCAACCTTACTAACACAAATGTATGAGAACACCACGAATAACCCTGAAAATATTGGTTCTTACATGGAAGATCTAATGTTAAAGCCTAATAAGGTGAAACAATAAAAATTGCTCTATGGGATTGGTCTATGTAACATGACAATGTAAGGAAATATAGGTCCTGATTCATGGAATAATCTGTGTGTAAAAAGGGGAACTTTTACCGATTTTACCAAGCGCCCGTTTACTGATTCATGGAACACATTGCGCGTGGCTTACCTGAGACATGTGCGGAATCGGCGCGGGCTCAACACGTCACAGCGACACCGCGAATGCCTTGCGCGAGACGCATAATGAAGGCGCATACCGGCTAGTGCAGTCACCTAAAAAGGGGGCGGCACACGTGGAATGTGGAACAACAAGTGTAAATGTGGGCGTTACGTGGGAAGTACCACAGTAAAATACTCGCAATGCCCACATGCACGCTAACAACATGTATTCATGGAATCGAACAGGGCACACTGGCGCATGGAAAAAGACGCGCAAACCAGGAAACACGCCCGCAACGCAAAAGCTGGCATATTCGTCAATGCGCACCAAAAACAATGCATAAAAGTGCGCATGAAAAATAAACGCGCGTATACAGCTATGATGAATATATCATTTATCGCAACAGTGATCATGGGACACCGCAGGAGGAGGAGGAGGAGGATAGCCAGGGCCTGCATTTTCTTACCCAGGACCAGCCTTTATGGGATGCCTGATGACCAGGTCTATGGCAGGTATAGGTTTCCACCTCATATCATCTTAGACCTGGTCACTGAGTGGGAGGATGACCTTACATCACCCAGCCTGTGCTCCCAAGCACTGAGTCCCTTGGTAAAGGTGCTCAATGTACTGCATTTTTTGCCCACTGGGTCATTTCAGCGGACGACTGCCATAGTTGGGGGCGTTTCACATCCCTCACAGTCACGCTGCCTACACCAGGTGTTGGCAATCATGACTGCACGCCCCTCTGTCCGCAGGCACATATGCATGCCCAGAACACCCGCAGAAAGGCATGCCACGGTCCAGGACTTTTATGGGGTGGCGCACTTCCCCAAAATGCTTGGTGCCATTGATTGCCCCCAAGGTGGCCCTACGTCCACCTAGGGCCACAGAGCACATCTATCTCAATCACAAGCACTGCAATCCATCAACGTGCAGGTTGTATGTGATGCCAAGGGAATCATTACCTCTGTATATGCCAACTATCCAGGGTCCACCCATGATAGTTTCATATTCAGAATGTCAACCCTACACCGGGACCTGGAAGCTGGGAGGCATGGCAACACATGGCTCATTGGTGAGTACAAATGGCCATGCACATGCATGCATGTTAGACACAGACAAATAGACAAAGCCAACTATTGACAACCATTCTCAACTCCACAGGGGACAGTGCCTACCCTCTGAGCACCGACATGATGACGCCAATACCGAAACCCACCACACCACACCAGGTAAGATACAATGCAGCCCATATTGCAACTAGGGCCATAGTGGAGCACACATTCGGAGTGCTAAAGTCACATTTCCGCTGCTTTGACCACTCTGGTGGACAGCTACTGTATGCACCACCAGTAGTGTGCAGGATCATTGTGGCAGCATGTTTCCTGCACAACGTTGTAACATGGTGTGGCGTACCGGTGGACATGGTGGTGCCCCCACATCCCCAACCACATGCATACCCGCTGTGCATGGGAGGGGAAGGGGCATGTGTCAAGGCAGCCCGTACCCAGCTTGTGGCACAATTTTTCACCTATTTTCCAACGCCTGTGGAGTGCACACAGGCCTGGCACATTCCAGATGACAATCGATGATGACAAAGGGACAATCAAATATCCCAACCTTACCTCCCTGAGAATGTGTCCTTGGAAGTGCTACATTGTGTGCATCCCTAACTACTTAAACTAACCCAATCACATGTGAACAAAAGACACACATTGAAGAAACAGTATGCCACTAACCCCATGGAAAAGTACACATCTAAATGCTGGTATGCCACCTAAACCATCCCAAACTTCATGTCACCCGGTTAGCACACCATGCCATGGCATGCAATGTCACAAGTGACAAATAAAGGCCCACCACATAACACTACTGCCACAAAGTGCACTCCTATAAACTGAACTAGGTCAGAAATAACTCACTCTCACACATCAAAATAAAATTGTGCACAGAAACATCCATTGTCCAGCATCACATATCATAAACACAGGACCCAACAGTGACAATGTCAGACAGTGACCAATCACAACAGCACATGTGCCTCAATGTGACTAAACTACCACATGTACCCCTTCTATCTTGTCTGTATCTCTGCTAACTAAAGGGGGCAAGGAAACACATACAGCATGAAGGCCAACAATAATGGAGATAGGCAAGGTAATACATGAAGATGTAACATGAAAAAAGGACATTTATCAATGTCCATACAAAAAGGTATGCAAACCATGCACTGGACAAACAATCATGAATCCCCACTAGGGGTGTATACACAGGTTGGACTTCAGACTGGCCACAGAAATAATGGAAGCCCAATGCCTCTGTGTAAGCTACTTTAACACGCAGTACTCCTTGCAAGCCCATGGAAAGGGGAAGCAGGAGTGGCATATGTGTCTGGACCCTAAGGCACAAACAAGGAGTGCAGCAACATGAGACAAGCCTGTAAGGGCTTAGCCGGGATACACAGTGGATGCCTTTGGATGCCACACAAAGCAACACACTGTCACATGAATGCACAATAGACAAAACATCAAAATTGGCCATGGTGGACCAGAAGGGGGTGGGGAGTACCCAGTTGGGAGGAGATGCAGGGTACACCTCAACACCCACATGTGTGGAAGTTGAGAATAAACAAAAAAAACTCCATGGTTCATGGCCTGCACGGCTAGCATAGAGAGGGAGAGGTTTTGATGCTGTCATCACCCTCTGGTGTAGCATTAGGAGGTGTGCGTGGTAAGGGAGGCTGACCATGTGTAGCCCTGGTCTGCTCCTCAATGCCAGAGAGCATGCCAACCTGATAGGTTTGATTCTGCAGCATGATGGTCCGGAAGTCCACATGAACCACCTCACGGGATGCATGGAGATCCGCTTGCAAGACCTCACAGGATGCACAGATCTCCGCTTGCAAGACCTAACGAGTTGCATGTAGTTCAACAGAGATGTTGTGCATCAACTGCTCTATCTGCTGTTCTGCCTGTCTATTGCGGGATAACTCGAGTGCACCCAGAGTAGATTTGAGGGAGGTATTCTCTTCCTTCAGAGCAGCCCTGTGGGCCTCAGTCTCTGCAGATATGGCTGTGCACAGAGCCCCCAGTTCAGCCCGTCGGCTCCTATTGCTGGCCAACATGTCCAGCCTGTGTGAGCAGCATGCAGACAGCAATGCCTGCTGCTGGAGCTCCATCTATCTTTCAGGGGGAGAATGGAATTGGCCATCCTATCCATGCCATGAGACAACATCTCAAATGATGCCCCCTGCTGCTGTGCAACAGCATACATGGATTGCTCTGAGGGGCACACAGCCACCGTGTTGCCGGACCCCACACCTGCCAGACCCAAGGACACCTGGCCCTTGCTGCGATGGCACTGCCTGTGGCTGCAGGACTGCATTCCTCCCTTGATCAGCTGCCACATGAGCCAATACTGTGGAGCGTGACCCTGCAGCCGTAACCACCACAGATGGACATTCCAACACTGACTGGCCCTGTGAGGGGTCTACCCCCTGCAGGTGTTTGGGACAGAACAGCACCCACAGTAGAATTACTCACCTGCGACAGCAATGAGGGTTACATGTCCGATTCAGCACCAGAAGCATAGGCTTCCTCAGAGGTGTACTCAGACACACGCCTGGCCAGGATGGTCTGTAGTACCAATGGATTGTCATGGGTTACCACACCACGCCCTCCACTGGTGCCTGGTTGTGGCTCAGAATACATTTCCTCCTCCACCATCTCCTCCTCCTCCACGTTCTCCTCCACTGCATCCAGTGCCTCATCACCTGCACAAAATCAAAAAAAGACATGAATACACATGTGAATAGCATAGGCCACACACATAGGTATCACAATGTTGTCAGCCAACACATAAACCTGCCATGTCACACATGGCACAAACTCAGGCACACAAGCAGTGTCAATGTAAGTGATGGGTAGCATGAAAGCATACATGGATGTGTGTCAACGGGCAAAATGACACATGTACTGCATGGTGCCTAGCACCTGCTTCAAACAGAAGCATGTGACTGGCATAGTCCTCCCAGAAACATGACTGTTGCTTATACACAGATGGCATATAGCATAGCCATGCCAGAATGGTCAACCAGCCTCAGATGGAAGTTGAATACTACAGTCCATGAGCCATGTACAATGCATGTCAGATGACATTACATGAAAATCACAATTTCAAAACACACGTGTCACAGGGTGCAACGTCGCTAGGGTGGTGTAATACAGTGAAGGCAGGCACATTGATTCCATAATGCTAGGTCACATTGACATCACGCAAGTGAATATGCATGTTGAAGGGGAGAACAGGGTTTTGAAGTGTGAGTGTGCATAGCAGTACATGGGAATGGCCTCAACTATGAATAAAAAAGTAACCAGTAATGTCAATGTTGCAGCCTGATGGCAGTGTAAGGGTAAGTGCAGTCATCATGTGTAAAGGGTTGGTAGTGGGTTGTAGGGATACAGTAACGCCCCTGCTCCCAAGTGTGGGAGATTTCTGGGAGGCAGTGCATGGGTTAAAATGTTGTCTCAGAGGACCGTGTTGTAGCTCACAGTGTAGGCAGGTGACAACTGCATTCTCTCAGTCATCCGGGACTACAGCAGGGGAGAGGAGGACAGAAGCATAACACACGAGGAAGCATCAGAAGTGCCTCCAGACCCGGAGAAGCTACACCTCCAGTTACATAGAGGCAGGGAGGCTGTACCAGAGGGAGGCCACCGCCCAACACAGACAATAACCACAAAATAATTGCCATGAGGAGCAACTGATCCTGAGGGAGTAGGAAAGGGATGATCAAAGACCATGAGAAGGAAGTAAATATTGCAGATGGAGTTGAAGGAATTGCTGGCCCAGGAACCATAGGGCCTGGCTGAGAATGCACAGGGTTCAGATATGAACACTTGTAGCCACTGTGAGCCTGTGCCATCATCACAGTCCTAGGAAAATACCTGGCACCAAGCCTAAAGGACTATTCACACAGCCCAGGTCTGGCTGAGTTGCAGAGGGAAGAGTGTAGAATCACAGAAATCCTGGTAAAGCCTGTTGCAGTAGTCCACCATAGGAATTACCAGTCCTCTGGAGACAGTGAGCTGTTGGGGGAACGAGAGGAAACGAAGAATCCCTCTGAGGAGGTACAGCTAGCAGGGTGACCTCTCAGAGAAGTCAGACGTGTGACGATAGAAGGCGAGTGTTGAGTGGAGGATCATCACTGGCTATCCGATGCCACAAGTAGGGAGCAGGTGTGGTGATGAGGATTGTTTAGTGTACAGCACATCATTTGTATGCAGTCTGCATGACAAAAAGCATGTATTAGTCAAACATTACATGGGTCACACATGGCAGTCGTGTCAATGTAGTCTGAACTGACAGACAATCATAACACATCACCCAAGCAACATACACATGGCCTGGGCACACACGCATCACCACTCACCGGACATTGCCACATACATTGACAGGTATCCCATGCCATGGATCTGCTCCACTGCAATGAAAACACTAGCGATCTCTTCATTGTCCTCTGGTGGTGACCCACTGCCAGTCACCAGAGTAGAGGCGAACTTGGCAGCCATCTTATCTTTTGCTCGACGTCAGAGGTCATTCCAACGCTTCAAGACATCACCATCTGTGTGCCTCTCATAGCCCAAGGCGGTAATATGGTCCGTGTGGCACTGCCAGTGGGCAATATGCTGAGCAGGTGTATGTGTGCTCCCTGCCTGCACCAACATGTCACGGTCGTGTTTGAACACGTAATCCACAAGCATGTCCAGTTCCTGATCACAGAAACTCCTCTTTTGTGATGTGTGGGACACCTGTGCCATGTATGGGGTCTAGGCCTGCACTGCTAAAGCACACTTTTGCTTCTTGCGAGGTGGAGCAGACCCTGAGTGGCTTATACCATTTGGTTCAGTAGGGGCTGGAGTACTGGTGGACTGGCCTATGGCATCAGCCACTAATGTTACGACAGATGGTCGGCTTGCAGGTATCAGTACCAAGGTGCTGTTGCCAGGACCCTGTGCCACATGTGTCTTGCTCTTAGTGACAAGGGAATTGGCCCCTGAGTCACTCTGGCCCTGGGCCAGGACCAATACAGTCCGGGCTAGGTGACCCTGAGCCTGGGTGGTGGTAGCCGCAGCTACCCCCGCCGCTTCCACACCCTGGCTGCCAGGGACAGCAGATGTCACTGCTGGTGTGTGACCCTGGCTGCTGGAGATGTGAGCATCAGCTGCATCTCCCGACCCTGTTAGGTGGGGGGCATAGCTCTCCCCGCACAGGCCTGGATTCCTCGGACACCCTGCCCACCTTGTCCACCTCAGCCACCTTGGCCACCTCGGCCACCTTGGCCACCTTGGCTACCTAAGCCACCTCTGCCACCTCGGCCACCTTGGCCACCTCTGCCAGGTCGCCCACCTTTGCCTCCCTTTATTGCCCTCCAAGTCATGGCACTGGTGGACTAGCGCAATGAGAGGTGCAGCAAATAATTGTCCTGGGCAATTGGAGAGAGGGGGTAGGGTACGTGATGGAAAACGTACCACTGTGCTCCAGCAAGGCTCTATGCAACCCCTGGTGAAAAAATAACAGGTTGTGTAACGCTCAGGCACTCCAAAAACAAAATGTAACGTGTATGCGACCCCTCGGTAGCCCGCGTGTGAAGAAAAACATCCCGCAGTATGCTGTGGCACCCAGCAACACAAAAAATGCATGCACGAGGAACACGTAGGGTACTATGATCTCAAAAATGGGGTACGCGACAGACCGAGGCAACCACAGTATTATAAATGTGTGCATGACTTACCGTCTGCCTTGTAGAAAGAAAAAAAAGTACACGCGCATGTGCGCATAGGCAACTCCCCCACCAAAAGAAGAAGTACGCACTCAAACAGTAGTGAACAATTTGCGTGGGACCCCAAAATACTCCGCAGTCCACGCGTCCGTCTGCCATGAAATACACATACATTGTAATGTTGTCCTACGCACACCTTTATCCCGATCCTGAACACCAACGCCCAACGTTCAGTGCATGTCATGTAATTTACGGGCTTAGGGCCTTTCTTCTGATTCCACGCTAACGCGCTGTTTCCGCACATGCAGAGGCACTCTGTTTCTGGCTGGCCAGACGAGTAACACGGAAGACCCACGCTCCTGCCTACCAGTCAATTTATCTGCCTCCAACTGCCCCGAGCTGCCTCCTACGAGCCATCTGCTGCTGCCACCCCACTCTGTGTGCCTACTGCCCACATGCCCTGCATCTTGGTGCCTGCTCTGAAGCCATTGCCAGTGATCCTGTTGTTGTGACCACCTCTGCTGATCCTGAAGACTCCCGATTGCCATACCACCGCTCCACAGCCCAGCCCCAGGACCACCTTGCCCACCCACACCTGCCTCTGGGGTTGCCATGTCTGACACAACACCATCTGAGGCAAGTGGCAACCCCACGGCAGGGCTGCCAGCTTCTCAGCCAGGGAAGTTGGCATCCTGGTGGAGCAAGTCCTGGAGCATCATGATGCCCTCTTCACCGGCCCATCACAAGTCGGCAATGAAGGACCGAAGAAGATCTGGGGGAACATTGTGGGTGCCATCAACATGGAGGGGGTGTCACCCCGCGAATACCATCATGTCCACAAGCGCTGGGAAGACTTCAAGTCCAGGACCCACAACAAGGCCCGGCGCCTCCTCAATGCTGGTGATGATGGAGTGAGGCACCTGGGCCGGTTGACCACCGACGAGATGAGGATCCTTGAGCACTTCTACACAGCACTGTACGCCCAGGTCTTGGAGTTGGTGCTCCGTGTAGAGTCGACTAGCAAGTGTTCATGTATTCTTATCCACCATAGTGCATGTGCATGTTGACGTGTGGCTGGAGTGTGCACCTTGGCTTTCCTCCTGTACAGATGTCTGTGTGCATGTCCCTGACAGTGCTGGATGTGAGTCCATTCAAGCGTGCCCTACATCAATGGTGTCTGTGATGCAATGTGTGATGCACACCGGCATGTAACGAAGCGCACATGTTTGCATATCTGTGTCTGGACTGGGGCATGTGAGAGGTGTGACACATGGGTGCTTATGTCACCATCATGGACATGCATGGTGTACATGTGCGTGTGTCTGAGTGGTGAGTGTTTGACTGGCCAACACTCCGGGATGTATGTTACTTGAGTTCTTGATTTGTGATTGCCTCACGCTGCCAATTTGCCCTCAAGTGCACTGTGACATGATAGCTCCATGGCCTGCCTCATGACTGTCAGGTGATGTGTGTGACTGAGATGTGTATGTCCCATGATGTGTGTGAGCTGAATACCCAATTATGATCTTGTGTCAGTGTCTTGTCCAAGGAAGTGAATGGGCCTCATTACGACCCAGGCGTTAAGGTTGCGGCGCCGTTAACCCCTTAACGCCTTACTGCAAGGTCCCTTTGCAGCTCCCAACCTTAACGGCTGGTCTGTACCAGCCGTTAAGGTAGGGACTCGCAAAGGGACCTTAAAGGTAATTACGGTACTGCAATTTGCGGTACCGTAATTACCACCTTCCCCATTCCCATTGAGCCCTATGATGCAAAAATGGGAATGGGGAAGGGCCAATGGTAAATGGGGAATTACCGCCCCACCAACCTTGGAATGGGGTGGTAATTCCCCATTTCACCATGGCGGATTCGGTAAGTTACCGGCGTTAACCATGGCGCTAATAGCGCCATTGGTTAACGCCAGGGTCGTAATGAGGCCCAATGTCTGTTGTGAATGACAGACATGTTTGTGAATGTGTTTGAATGGCACTTCCCTGTGTGTAGTGGAGGTTGATGATGGTTGTGACCTTTGACAGTGCCACTGATGTACATTTGCATTGTGACAAACACACACACACACATATGTTCAGTAGCCTGATGTTTGTGATCTATGTTTCCCTATCCACAGCGACGATGGAAAAAGAGGGCAGAGAAGGCGCTGTGGAGCACAGCAACAGGGATGCCTCCACCAGGCACAGACGCAGGGCCCAGTCATCCTCCCAGGTACCATCATCTTCCGGGAGCGAGGACACTGGTGCCGCATCCACGACAACAGCCGCAGCTGCTTAGGGGAGGCCCAAGAGGGTGAAGTTGGTCGTGGGCTCCTCAGCAGTGGGAGGGACAGGTGAGCCCACACAGGGGCAATCCGATGCCGAAGACAGTGGGGAGGAATCCAGGTTGGTGAACGTGGAGGAGGAGGAGGAGGAGGCCACATCAGCCCAGCACATGGGGCCTGGCTGGGGTGATGAGGTAGGTGTGACTAGTGCAGTCCAGGGTCAGGGGCCAGAGGCAGTGCAGGTCAACGTGGAGGGGCCTGTGCCTGATCTTGTCCCTGGAACTGCACCAGTTTGCGCCTGCGGGCATGCCTCAGCCCAGACACATCCACAGGTGGCAGATGTATCCATGCAAATGGATCTACCACTACCTGCGGACGAAGCAATTCGTAACAGGGTGGAACCGTTGCTAGCCGTTATCGCGAGGCGTACAGGCACCATTCGTGATGATGTGCAGGCTTCCAACCTTTGGCTTGCACATCATCACATTGAGGCCTGTTGCCTCATGAACTGACTACCTCAGCTCCTGGTCAACAATTTGGTACTTGTGCTGGCCACTGCTGCAACCCGCTTCTCCTCCTTCTCTGTGCGCCAGTCGTCCTCCCTGCTGTCTTCCAGCCCAGATACCACCAGGGCCCCCTCTGTACCTGTCCCAACCCCGGCAGCCAGTCTGGTGGAGATCACAACCCTGCCACAGTCAGGAGTCGAAGGAGGATCACCAGAGGTGGTCACCAGAGCAACACGAGCTGTGGCAATGGAAGAAGTGCAGGCACCAAGCAGCAGGGCACGTGCACAACGGCCCCTGGTAGTGTCATCATACCAGTGGCTGTCCTTGTGGTGTAGGCACCAGGCATTTTGGCAGCAACAGGCTCAGGGTAGGAGGCAACAGGACTCGGGCATTCATCATCAGAGGGGCAGGTATTGGCCATCGGGCAGGAGGCAAACATGGACCTTACGACAAGGATGTCTTCTGTGTTGTAGCGTTTGGGCCAACAAATCGGGGCAGAGCGGCAGCGGACACAGGAGGCATGACTCACCATGGCCAGGTCAGAGAATTCACTGTGTTGGGCAGAGAGGCAGGCGCAGGTCCTCGAGGAGATTTGCAGGGAGTTCGAGCGGAGCATGGAGGAGTCCCTGCAAGCCCTCGAGAGGGAAGCGGAGGCCCGCCTAGTGGAAGTGGACACAGTGTTCGATGATGCGCTGGCAGGGACTATATGAGAGAGCATGGTGGGGAGATGGACTACCCCACTGCCTTTCTATATTGTTCTTTAGGAGTAGGTTTCATTGTTTTTTCATTTTATTTGCAGTTCCTGGACTTTGCTCCGCATCTTGTATATAGTTATTTTTGGATTTTATTTTAAGGATGTTTCTACGGCCCTCATTACGACCCTGGCGGAAAGCAACTGACCTGACCGCCATAGCGTAAATAGCGTTCCCGCCATTGCACGACGGAGTAAAGTGCGGCTAATTCTGACCCATCGGGCACGAGCACTATGCCATGGCGGAAGTGCAAAGTCCGCGATGGCGGAAATGTCCCCAAAACGCCCCTCACCGCCGTCGTACGGCGACCTAGGTGCAATTCCGCCACCGATCATAGCGGTCACCGTAATGAGCGGAAATCGGAAAATACGGTGACCGTAAATATACGGAAACGGAAGCAAAAACATGGTCCCGGAACGGGAAACAGCACGCCGTACACCTATAAAATTAGAATTTCCACACAACCATTAAAAATACTACCCTGAGACACATCCCAACCCGTCATCCACCCTAGTGAAACCAAAAACAATGGGAAAAGTAGAGAAAAAAGCGTGCGACCGCAAGCGGCAGGTCCACTTCTCCCGTGAGGAACTCACGGTGCTCACAGAGACCCTCCAGGAGAATGCTGCCGTCGTCTTCTCGACGCAAATGACCAGGACGGCACTTGCGAACAAGAAGGCCATATGGGCCCTGGTGGCACAGCGGGTAAGTGCGGTGGGGACCGCACCCCGCAACCCACAGCAATGCCGAAAGCGATGGGACGACTTGCGGATACGCGTACGGAGCATACTATCCGCCAACCGTAACATTGCCACAGCTACCGGGGGAGGATCGGAATCAACCCTCAAGTTGACCCCCTGGGAAGAAATCTGTGCCTCCACCATTGGAATGGAGACCATAGAGGGAGTCGGAGGGATGGAGAAAGGAGTGCAGACATCCGAAGAATCAGGTAGGTGTCCCAAATAAAACAATGCTAAAACCACAATGTCCAATCATGTGAAGTACCATGTGTCCACATAGTGCAACAGAAACACATGTCCAGGAGAACGTCCACATACATTGGCCTGATAGCGCACATTAAAAGTCACATTAAATAAATAAATAATTAAAATTCCTAAAAACACCCTCTACACGTGCAGCAGGCACCCCCTAACTGCAGGCTGCAAAACAACTGCATCCTCAATCCACACAAAAATGAAAACACCTCCAAGGCCCTGACCCAAATCACCCTCAGGTACCACCCCAATGCATGTGATACATTGCCATTCCAATTTCCACAGACCCATTAATAACGCTCGCCCTCCTTTACTCCACCACAGGGTCCGATTGAAACGACGAGCTCCAGGACACCCCTACCAGCACACCTGCAAAGAGGGCCAAGACCAACGGCCAAAGACCCTCCACCTCAGCTGCACGGATCAAGACACGGCAGCAGCACAAATCAAGTGGCAGCACACAGGAGGGGACTTCAACAGGCACCCCAGCACCCAGCATGGCCACAACAGCACCACCACAGGCCCCCCCAATGGATGCCACAGAAGGCACTGCTTCTGGTGGCAGCAGCACCATAGGTGACACTGCATTAATGGCAGCATGCTCCGATACAGAAAACGGTGATGTCGATGTAGGATCCATCCATGACCTGTCTCAATCCCTCTGTTTGTTTCATCCCGTACACCATGAGGATACCACGCAGGGGCACCCACAAGACGACGACTGGCCATCCCCCACAAGCCCTGTGTCAAGGCAACATGAGGTGATCAGCCCCTCTGTGACACCACCGCAAATGTCCATGGCCCAGCAGAGGCAACAGTCCCTCGACCAGGTGATCGTGCAACAGCAGCAACTGGCCACGCTCCTCAAGGACCATGCTGATGAATGTGGGGGTACTAAGGCAGCCATAGAAACATGTACAGAGACACTAAGGGCACAAATGGAGAGAAGCACCGAGAGCCTGAGATTACAAATGGAGAGAAGCACCGAGAGCCTGAGAGTACAAATGGAGAGAAGCACCGAGAGCCTGAGGGGGGAACTGCACGCGACGTCCAAAGACGTATGTGCTGAACTTGCCGCTGTGCGCCGTGTGCTCACTGAGCTCTCACAAACCCTTAGGGACATGCATGGACGTGAGCAGGCAGAGACATCATCCGTTGCAAGTTCCGTCCAGGGCAGCCCCCAACGTAGATCTGGGAGGAACCTGCGCTCCACAGGCAGGGGTGCCCCTGATACCCGGAGAGGGGGCTTGCAATAGCGTCTGCCCACTGACAATGAGCATCTTTGGACACTGGTGTTCGGGGGGGAGGTAGGAGGGTGGAGGGGGTGTGTTGGGCTTACTTGGGTGGCGGGTCGATGGGGTGTGTAACATAATTTCACATATGCGATAAACATTTCACTATCATCCAATGAGATGTGTGGACATTGAACTTTGTGTACGAGGCCATTATAGGCGTACAGTCCATATTGTGCATGTTCCAGACACACACAGTGCCACAAGTCCCGTGTCCATGTATCAGCCACCAGGCGTGAGTGCTAGAAGCATGAATCTATGATAATCTGACGAATTTCACGGCCCTCCTGTGCCTCGCGGACTCCTTGAGGTGCTGCCACATCCCCACCCTCATCATGACCATATTCAGGTGCTTGCAGTTCTGCGTCAGGGGGCATGGGCACATTTCTACGTACGCACATGTTGTGTAGCATGACACATGCCATGACCATCTTTGCAACCTTCTCATGGCGGTACAGGAGTGCCCCGCCAGACCTGCTGAGGCAGCGGAAACGACCCTTCAGTAGGCCGAATGCCTGTTCTATGACTACACGGGTACGTTCTGTGGGTTCCGGAGTGGTGTAAGGAGCCATCTCTTCAGTGGATACCCGGCATCACCTGTATGTGGACAATAAAGGATGTTTGAGGAATGCCATTGCTACGTAAGCACCCCCCCCCCTTCCTGCCAGGTCATTGCCGCATCACATACCCCACATTATCATGCATGAAATGAGACTCACCGAGTAGCCAGGATCTGTTCCCTGCGTGTCGCTCCATGTAGCGTGGTATTGTAGAGTTCCGTAAGACCATGGAATCATGGGTTGATCCAGGAAATCGGGCACAACAATGTGTAATGATCCTGTTGGAGTCACACACCATTTGTACATTAAGAGAATGATATTGTTTTCGGTTGCGGTACTGGGCCTCCATGGCATGTGGGACAACCAATTCCATATGGGTGCAGTCGATGGCACCAATGCAACCCGGTATGCCGCCAAGTGCATGGAATCCCACTTTTGTGTTTGTAATCTCCTGCTCCGAGCGTGGTAAAGAGATGTAGTCGTCTGCGTGCTTCAGGAGGGCATCGAGCACTTGCAATATTGTCCGTGACAACAGTGGCTGTGAAATGCCATGCAACTGTCCGACTGTGTGCTGGTAGGAGCCTGTGGCCAGGAAGTGGAGTACAGACACCACCTTCAGTAGGGGTGGGATGGCGGTTGGGCTATCTATCATGCTGACAAGGTCAGCGTGTGTCATGTCCACAATGGCGGTTATGGTGTCCCAGTCCAAACGGTAGAGGGTGTGGATCTGCTCATCAGTGAGGTTGAACGGATGTGCTCGGAGGCGTGGGATTGCAGGCTGCCTGCGTGGTGGTAGTGGCTGTGCTGGTGGGCCTTGCTGGCCCTGCCTTGCCCTCCTCCTCCTCCTGCGTCTCCTCTGTGCGGCCGGTTGTTGTGGTAGTTGGTGTTCGTCTTCTTCTTGAAGTTGGAGTACTTGCAGTGCTATCAGGTCCCCCAGGGCCAACATCGCTAGTCCTGCCGGTAGCATTTTGGAGTGGGTGTGGTTGTGGGAGGGGGTTGGGTGTGCAATTTATGTGTTTTCAAGCTGTATAGCCTCCACCTGTGGTGATTCATTCCACCTGTGCAAGCTGCAATCCCCTTTGGGCGAGCACGTCCCGCACACAACGCTGCAATTCGTCGCATGGGATCTTGCTATTACAATCATGTATTTCATCCCGATGGAAGTGAGATATTGGTTCATATGCTCATTATGCTATGGTCCCATTGTTTCACATACTATTTTTGCAGTCGCGAACAAACTTGTGAAGGGTCAGTGGAATGTAGTACTCGATTAACGGTGGACCCTCATGCAGCACTGTACTGCGGTTCACCGACGGGCGGGGCGTCCCATTTGTGAGTGAAGCCAGTTGCCATTTTCACACACTGCCGCACTACATGGATGAATTTGTGATTTCATGCGGTCACAGATGCATTTTCGATGTGATGTTGCAAATGAGGAATTCGAAGGACAGCGCTTTCGGTTTCCAGCTAGCGGCGAGGAGACGCCCACAGGTCTGACTGCAGATATAAAGTTCTATTGTTTAATGTCCTTGGGACAGGGGCCATGGCGAGAATGCAATGATTGATATGAATAGTATGGGATGCGCAATAGCGTAGTGGAGGATAAGGCAGGACGTTCCCAAATACATGTTACTTCACAACACTAGAATTCCGGCCTGGAGCACAGAGGATTTTGCAGACTGCATTACGCACAGACTCAATGGAAGTTTCACATGTTATGTGAGTAAATAATCAGGTGTTTTCATACAGGGATGAGGGAATGATGTATGGATGCATGGACAGATGATTTAATAGAGAGTCTGCCATGTACATGGCTTTTTGGAATCTATCCACTTCCCCTGCGCTATGTGCTGCAGGGCTGCCATAGTGGGACCATCGTCTATCTGCCCTTGTTGAACCCTCCCTGTCTCGACGCGCCTTCGGACACTTGTGTCTATGCATGTTACTAATCCCATCTAATGGATTCTGTTTTAACAGACGCATGCACACAAACACTCGTTTGTAATAGTGTTTTCACCTCGATTTATATAGTTATGATTCGCAAGTGATTTTTGTGTGCGATTGATCCTTTTGAGTGGGCTAGCATGCATATGGCTGTGGATTTAGTGTGATCATTGAAGTGAGTAATTCAAATGGAGTTCTGATGCCCATACTATTCTTTTTCATTTCATTTGGGTGTCAGGTATCTCCTCCCCTTTTGCCGCTGCCATCTGTATGCCACTCCTGCAGATGGCTTTTACTCCCGACACCTGCTGCTTCGTGTTAATCAGTGGAGCACCATTACGATCTTGTGGGACGATCGCCAATGGCCCACATGCCCTTACGCAGTACTAGTGGCTAGGAGCAACATTTCGACCTTTCAGCTGGACTAGTGCCTACCTAATGGGACGGCCCTGCGGTTCTAGGCGCTTCCATGTTGCCTTTTTGAACGTGAATGTAGCCCCTGTGTACCATGAAGGAACAGGGCGTCACACAAGAAGAAGCTGGTCATTTATTGCGGATGCAGCCCACAATAATGAAATATATTTTGGAGTTCATGACCTAATGGCTGTATGGGCCTGGTGATTTTGTTGTGCATTAAATTTTGATTGTGATATTGACCGTGTAGCGTTATTCTTTGCAAGTAATGTAGCATATTCCTATTTGTGGAGCAATGTATTGTGAGAAGATCTGCTTTGGGTTCAGGCTTCTGAGTATAGTTGCGTGGTACTGTACTGGGCGCGTTTGCCTACGAAGCCCAGTGAGGTCAGGGATAGGGCCTGCCATTATGACTATTTTAATGATGTCATGCTCATGGGAGGGGGATTAGCTTTTGTGTAACAGATGCCGGTCAGCCAGGTGGATTGGTGGAATGATGTGATTATCAGAAAATGGCTGGTCACAGGTGCCTGTGTTTGCGTGCGTTTCTAGGAGGGAGACTGAGGTCATGTCCATTGGAATAGCTTCTGTATTCGTGCCATCTGTGCCCTGCAGCTCCCATTGGCCCCTCTTGAGATGAGCCTGGCTGCTCAGTCACTCTGCCAACTTGTGTGGTACATGCTTATGCTGATGGTTGGTTTGTTTACTGGCAGGAGTACAGGGCTGGTGCAGTCTCACTCAGGATACTGCTTTGAATGTTGCCTTACACTGGTGTCAAGCGATGGGGGGCCTGTTTTTGTTTGTCTCAGTTTTCAGTTCATGTTGCTGTACTTGAAGCTTCACATGCCTGTGCTGCATCAGTACGGCAATGGTGCCATGGCTAATATGGATGGCCACTCACATGGCACTTGGAGCCCCTACATTCATTTGTTCGTTGGCATGCATGGGTGACTTGTACATTTCACTGGTTGCATTGTGTGACTTCATTAAACCTACGAGGAGTTGTGCAATGTGGCCAGGGAGTGGTGTACAGGCACTCTGTAGGGCCTTTTACGGTTGGTTCGCGATGCCGTACTTCTCACCATGGCGGAATGGTACCTTCCGCCATGCTTGATGGCGTTAGGTACATGTCCGCTAGGGTCAGAATTCCCGTACCGTTGCGCCATGGTGGTAATTATGGTTTCGCTTGGCGCGCGTGCGCGTACTTGGTGCAGTTAGCGTTGGCGTTCACTACGGTGTCGCTAATGGCATCGTACTTTACGGTGACGGGTCATAATCGCACCAAGCGCTATTCGATGGCGGTATTGCATTTCCGCCATCATTTTTCGATTTCCGCCAGGGTCGTAATGAGGGCCTACATGTTTTGGGACCATGGACCCTGTATCTTTGTAAATATTTGGATTTTACTTTGAACAGTTTTTTTCACCATGACGGAACAGTCTTCTTATGATATGTGATTTCATTTGTACATACGTTAAAGGAAATGGACCACATTTTTGAGTCTTTCATTTTTTACATCACATTGATTTTGGTTTTTACTTTCCTTTGGTTTTTGATTTGGTTCATGCAGGTTTCATTTGATTTTTTACTGTGTGTGACTTAGATACATGTTTTTTAATATATTTTTTGACATTGAAATCTAAGTGGTATCTGGTCTCAATGGTTTAGTTCATGTTTCACTCCTCCCTGACTCATTTGCGTGTCCCTGTTGTTAACCAATGTTGTTCATGTGTGTGCACACATGCATGCATGTGTGATATTAGGATTCACATGGCATGGGGCATGTACTAGGGAGCATGACCAATGGATGGTGTTGTGGTGCAGCAGGGGGTGCAGTGTGTGGTGGCATTTTAGTTGGCATGTGCTGCATGATTGTATGTTGGTCCAATGTGTTTTGGGGTAGTTGTGGGGCATGAGGCAGAGCCTGCCTGCAGGTTTCCGTCACAGGTGGGGGGTGGAGACATGTAGTGGGGCCTGCCTGCAGGTTGACATCGCAGGTGTGGGTGGGGACATGTGGCTGGGCCTGCCTGTAGGTTGCCGTCACAGGTGGAGGGTGGGGACATGTGGTGGGGCCACCCTGCAGGTTGCCAGTGATGGGGAGGCCATGTGGTGTGGGCTGCCTGTGGGGTATTTTCACAGGTGATAGTGGGGGTCCCATGTGGTATGGGCTGCCTGTGGGGTATGGTCCACTGCTGGGGTCTGACTGTCCCGTGAGGAGGCTTCTGCTTCCAGGTGATTTGTGCGCCTTCCCACGCGATTTAGCTGGTTTGAGCAGGGTGCATCATTATGCTGGGGTGCGGACGGGGTATGCGCAGGCCTTCCCACGTGATTTGGCTGGTGCGAGCAGGGTACGCGATTACGGTGGGGTGCGGATGGGGTACGCGCTGGCCTTCCCAGGTGATTTGGCTGGTGCGAGCGGGATACGCGATTACGCTGGGGTGCGGACAGAATATGCATGGCCCTTTCCACGCAATTTGGCTGGTGCGACTGGGGTACGCTTTGATTTTTCACACAATTGCGATGGGGGGCTGTGTGCTGTCCCAGGGATGGCGCGGGGCCTAGCACCGTAGTAGGCATTTCACTGGCTTTGTCCTGCACACGGGGGTGTGTTGGGGAGTTACTGGTGCTGCTTTATGTTCATTGCGCCACGGCTACTGCTGCCTCAGAGAATCAATGAACACGCGCACGCTTCTTCTCGGCACACGGCGCTTGCGCTACTTCTGCACTGGATTCTATGAATTGGGCACATAGGAATTATTGTCATTATAAAGACCTAATAAGACAATTTAATACCTTGCACCCTATTTGGTTATTTTCCCAGGCCCACGAATACGGTCGACATTTTTGAGGTTCCGGTTGAATACTCTTTGCACCTTGGATGTCATGGGTTCCCGAAGAGGCAATACTAACTTTTTGAAAATGTTGTAGATTCTGCAAAAATAGGAACGCTATGGATAATTGAAAACATCTGTTGCTCCAATGTGGTGATACCTTGTCCATCAGGTCTTGCTGGTTTGGTAAATATAATTGCAGATCAGGTACTGGGAGTAAGGAAATATTGTGGGTCGACCTTTTATTAGGATCTCACAAGCCTATAGTAATCGATTTAGTATACTCAAATAGAGATGTATAGTATGCTGGGTGAAGGATATATACATGATAACTAATCAATAGTTGTCAGTGTTTATGAGGTGCATTATATCTATATCCAGTCCTGTGTTTGACCACTCTGTGATGATACAATTAATTCTCCAACTAAAATGATGAAGAACTGCAAATTGTCTCAATTTATGACACTTAAGTATAACATTGTATTATATCTTATTTTACATAACCAAGCTCTGATTTGACAGTTCTAATTATGACGATGAACTGTGAATTGTTTTATCAGGATAAGGAATCATATTTAATTATATTTTATATTACAAATTAAAATGTGTAAGTATTGTAAAGCAAATCACACAATTAAAACAAATGTTTAAGTTGATACTTTTATGTGCCGACTCTCCCAAATTTACTCTGCAAATAAAAGCCTGATAGGACCCAAATAAATACTATCCCCAAAGAATAAGCACTTCTGATATGTGGCAAAGCCAGATATTTTGGAGGTTTGGAGAATGTGGTGGTTTAGCATCACACAGCAGCCAAACAATCCTTATGTAAAGAGAGAAGAAAGCGAGTCTTCAGAAGAATAATATTTGGTTGGCATGGCAACTGGCAATGCTTTTGGCATGCATAGACAGAAGTAGCATTTGTTTATTTTGTGTATATTCCACCAAATAACCATGTGTGTCGTTGTTTACTAAAAGCCTGCCATTCAGGAGTTAGGATGTAGAAATGTTCACCTTTCTTGTTACTCCCCATTCTTGTGGCTGCCAGCATTTCTCAGTGAACAAAGGAGTAAGCAAAATAATACTGCAGCACAGTCTGCGAACTATTGCCTGCTGTTCACAGTACAGGAGGGTGCATGTTCCCTGCTAAAGACCACCCCCCTACCACAACACGATTAGTGGCACCGGGTGCAAAGCCCCACAACTGCCTGAAACGTATGGAGTATCTCACAGTGTCTTAGTCAATGTCAGCATCCCAGTCAGTCTCAGTATCTCAGGGTCAGCATCTGCGCATAAATGTCTCAGTCACTGTGTCAGTGGCTAAGTTAATGGGGGTCATTCCGAGATTGGAGGTAAGTACTGGGCTTTACCGGCCGGAGCAAACAACATATCCGATTTGGTAACAGACCGCTAATTGTGGCCTATTACGACTTCGCGGGCACAAGCTTTGCGCCATGCCGGTAAAGTACCTAGCGCCATGCCGCAAAATGGTTCGAAAAAGCCCTTACTGGCATGAAGCGCACCATACTTAACAATACCGCCATAGAACAAAGTGAAAACAGAGATTACCGTTAAATAACGGAACCGGAAATATCGTCATCGCACAGGAACGGGAAGGAGCATGGCGGCCATCTTTAAAAATACAATACATTGCCATCCTCAACAGGCAGCACCCTTGGGAGCATTTTGAACCCTTGAAAAGGCCATTAGAATCTGGAGGAATGCCAAAAGCACCTAAGAAGACAGCAGACCGGCTCCGCAAGCAGCAATTCAGTCCGGATGAATTGCAGGCCTTGGTGGACACCCTTGAGGAGCACGCTGACATCGTGTTCAGCGGGGACATGCGCAGAGAGCCGGTGCTCCGGAAAAAGAACATCTGGGCACTAGTGGCCCAGAGGGTCAGCGCAGTCGGCACCACCCCCCGCACCCTCAAGGACTGCCGCAAGCAGTGGGATGACCTGCGGCTGAAGGTGAGGAGCATCCTCTCTGCCAACCGCCTACAGGCCCAGGAGACTGGAGGGGGCCCAAGTTCCCCGATTAAACTTGTGCCATGGGAGGAGATGTGTGCCGGCCTGATAGGACAGGAATCGATAGAAGGCGTTGGCTACATGGATTGTGGGGCACTGTCGTCCGATGATGGAGATGAGTGTCCAAAGTCAACACTGCCAATGCCAATTCCATGATATACAATCCCAAGGCCCACACAAGGAATCATGACACGGTGCCCCCCCCCCATCAAAATCATGCCGAACCAACTATGACCCATGCAAGTTCCATGTGCAAGGGCATAACGCACATCACACATAGTGCACAAACTGGCACATCCCATGATGCACACTGTGCAGCTGATGTGGCCAGTGTGCGAGTCAGACTGCACAGTACCCGGCCAGGATGAGTGACACCGACACCTGCATACATATCACACCCATAAATAGAATGTAGTGCTGTTGCATACACAAATGCCCATAAATCCCAAATGACTGGATATGTGAATATAGCCATGAATGTAAGTTGTGTCCCAAATCATCATTCATGCCGTCCCTCTCTTCTACCCCCACAGGCAGTGAGCATGACAGCAAAGACCACGACACCAGCTGTCCCACCACTTCCAGGGGCAAAGGCAGAGTCCACCACATCCCAGCCAGGAAGGACACACCTACACCGGCTCCTGCGAGGCCCATGGAGGGTGCACCCCTCCCACCCCCCCTGCATTGGCGGCAGGTACATCGTCCACCCCAAGGTCCGCAGAGTCCAGCATTGCTGGGGAGGTAGCAACCACGGCCCCCATGGAAACCGTGGACAGCCCCTTGTCCATCTGTGGAGCGGCAGAGGAGGACTCATACCCAATCGTCCACACCCCAGAGCCCAGCAACTACCCACAGGTGTCGTGCAGCGACTCAGGGGAGCCGGACACACCTGGCCGATGTGCATGTGGAGAAGCACGGGAACAGGCCAATCCTGTGCCCAGTCCCCCTGCCGAAACCCTGTCAGGGCATGGAAGCCCAATCCCCTGCAGGGATGACACCCCATCCGCTGATGCACAGGGTGCAGCACAGCTTACTGCCCTCATCACAGAGGTGATGCAAGACAATCGCCAGGGCAGGAAGGACTGGCGGGAGGAATTAAGGGCAATGCGGCAGGTGGTGACGGACAGCCCAAACCGCCTGTGCGAAGTCCTCGGACGCATTGCTGATGCCCTTGAGGCTGCGCGTCCTTCTCAGCCAGCTCAACAGGAGGACACCCCCTCCACCAGTCAACCAACGCGGACAAGCTCACTGCGACGTTCACTACGTTCCCAGAACTGCGGGGACATGGCTCCCCCGGGCCCCGAGGGCACGGAGTGACTTGCATACCTGCCACATGTGGCCTGGATGGACACCATGGGACTACTGTTAGGGAGTTGGGGGGATGGGAGGAGGGTGAGGGTGTGTTGGCGAGTTTGGGGGGTGTGGGGGGAGGATGTGTTGGGGAGTTTGGGGGAGGGGGAGTGGGGTGGGGTGGTGCAGGGTTTTTTATACACGTATGCACGTACAATTTCAATACACCGTTTGTGTTGCAAAGGTAAACCTGTGTGGGCATTCAGCATTGAGCATGTGTATTCTGATATCTGACAGTATATGGTGTATATGTATCCCCACACCCAGTGCCCTATGTCCCCATGTCATGATACCCTCTGCTGACTTGCGTTACAGTTTTAATGTCCAATCAATGTTTGCCAGACGCCATGTCCCTCCTGTGCATCGGCACCATGATGCTTTCCTGCCCCTTCCTCCTCCTCCTACCCTTCATCATCATCTGGTGGTAGCAGTCACATGGCAGGAGACAGGGGCACGTTCCAAGGGATGCACATATTGTGCAGCATTACACATGACATCGGGGGCTTGGACACCTTCTCATTGCAGTAGATGGGTGCCCCACCGGACCGGCTGAGGCGACTTATTCATGCCTTCACCGGGCCAAGTGCCTGCTTCATCACCACATGTGCACGGGTATGGGCAAAATTGTAGGCCTCCTTGGGCCTGTTCAGTTGGCTCCTGACAGGGGTCCTGAGCCACGGCGTGAAGGGACAGCCACTATCACCTGCATGTGTAGGGAATGAAGGTAAGTGTTTGGACTTTCATGGTGGACAACTGAACCAGTCTTACATGGCAGCAGGTCATTTCTGCCCATACACACATGTCCATGGATGCATTGACCCCATTCCTGGCCCCGCTATGTGTCCTGTGCAATGGAATAATGTAGGGGTAGCATCTTCGAGAAGGTCTATGGACTATGGCACGCACATCTTGTGGAACAAGCATCGTTTGTGCATGCAGCACTCTTGGGGTAAGATCCTTGAAGTGCTCTGTACTGTGAGATTCCGTAGTTGGGTGTGTTGGCTGTAGTCAGTAGCATAGTCATCATACTGCACTGATCCGTACTATGGTTACTTCCAGCACTCCTATGGGTGTGCCGAACCGGTGATGCGGTGTGGTATCCCCGCTGACCTCAGTTCAATCCACTCCCAGGGATAAATCTCCGGTGTGGTGATATGCTGGAGGCAGCCACATAGTGCATATGCGGTGTGTTTTCCTACATGCCCTTACGGTGTGTGAGGGCTGTCGATGAGTGTTGCATGTGTTCTGGGATGTGGCCTTGTCACCTGTTGGTCATGTAGTGTTAGGTGTGGGCCTTACTTCATCAATGTGGGATTCTGTAGTCATGTGCCGTTACACTGGCTCTGTGGCACAGTGTTTGGTGGGGTGCACATGGTGCACTGGCGTCGACATTTCCACCCGGTTTGAGTATGCAGGCACCCACCTCATGACACCGATGCACTGCCATGGCACAGTCAGGCAACTCACCAAGCAGCCAGGCACGTCGTCATGCATGTCGCTCCATGTAGCGAGGTGGCGTGGAGTTCAGCAGGTCCATTGAGTCATAAGTTGATCCTGGATGTCGTCCCTACCCATGGATGATTTTGCTTGCATTGCATACCATCTGCACGTTGGTGGAGTGGTATTGCTTGCGGTTGCAATGCGCCACCTCCATGCCATGCGGGGCCGCCAACTTCACGTGGGTGCAGTCAAGGGTACCTATGCAATTTTGCGTGCCTGCCTGTGCATGGGAGGCAACTTTTGTATCATATATCTCCTGGGTAGTCCATGGAAGGGGAATGCAGTCCCTAGTGTGCTTGAGGAGGTGATCCAGCACTTGGTTCAGTGTCCGTGAAATGAACGGTTGTGATGTGCCATGCATGTGCCCCACTGTGTACTGGTAGGTGCCTGTGGCATGGAAGTGGAGCACTGACACCACCTTCAGTTGAGGGGGGATGGCGGTGCATATTTCTATGATGCTCACTGTGTCGTCATGTCTCAGGTCGACTATGGTGGTGATGGTGTCACAGTCAAGCTGGTACAGGGTGTGGATCTGCTCAGGGGTTAGGTTGAGGGACTGGACCTGATGTGTGGGATTGGGGGCTGCCAGGGCGGTAATGGTGGCTGCACTGGTGGTGCGTGCTGGGCCTGTCTCACCCTCCTTCTCCTCCTGTGTCTCCTCTGTGGTGGGGCCTGGTGTTGTTGGTGTTGTCATTGTAGTTGAGGCCTTGCAAGCAGGGCATCCTGCTTCAGTGATGCTACCACTATTGGTATCATCTTGGTGAGGGAGGGGGTGTGGTGTGTGGGTGTGATACTTTTCTGCTGTGGCAGACTCCATTGCCTACACCTGTGCTGATTGTGTGCACCTGTGCCTCGGACAACCACTGCTCAGGGTTCTTAACACCTTCTCTGAGATGCCTGTATGTACTCCATGCCGGTAAGGAACTTTACGGGCTTAAGGATGCCGTTATTTACATGTGCACATTACTTGTGATCAGCTCTGCTTTACGCCATGCCGTGCGCGACCTAAGGCCACTATTTACTGCATCGTACTTTACGGTGCCGTAAATAGCGGTCTGGTTGGTCAGAATAGCCCGTAGCAGTAAACGATGCCGGTAATCCATTACCGGCATCGTTTTTACCTTACCTCCAACCTCGGAATGACCCCCAATGTCTATTTCTCTGTCAGTGTTTCCAGGTCAATGCCCGAATATCAGTGTCAGTGCCTCAATCAGGATGCATGTCATAGTGCCAGTGTTATAGTGTCAGTGCCTCAGGGTTTCAATAACTGTCAATGTCTCAATCAGCATCAGTGTCTCAGTGTCTGTTTATAAGCAAACGTCAGAATCTTAGTGCATGTGAGTGTCTCAGTGTCAGGGCAAGTGTTCATGTCTGTCAGTCCGTCATCATTTTTAAGGTCTCGGTCACTGTCAGTTTCTCAATCGTTGCCCGTGACTCAGTCAGTGTTGCTGTCTCAGTGCTTTAGGTCCAATATCTCACTGTCTCAATGTCTTAGATTCAATATCTCAATTATTGTCAGTTTTAGTGTCTGTTACATATTCTCAGTCCCGTGTCTGAGTCAGTGTCAGTGTCACTGTGTCAATGGGCCTCATTACACGGAGGGCGGTAAGGGTTTACTGGTACCAGTAAGGGTACCAGTGCCGGTAAACCCTTACCGCCTTACTACGAGGTCCCTTTGTAGGACCCTACCTTAACGACTGGTTTTACCAGCCATTAAGGATGGGACCCGCAAAGGGACCTAGGAGGTAATTACGGTACCGCAATTTGCAGTACCGTAATTACCGGCTTCCCCATTCCCATTGAGCCCTATGGGGGCAAAAATGGGAATGGGGAAGGGCCATGGTGAATGGGGAATTACCGCCCCACACACCTTGGAATAGGGCGTAATTCTGCCATTCACCATGGCGGACTCGGTAAAATACCGGCAGCAACCATGTAATGAGGCCCAGTGTTTCAGCTAGTATCAGTATCTCTGTGTCAATAACCTAGAGTGCACTAAGACAGTGACTGCAAAGGACTGAGACACAGAAACTGACAGTGACACTTACAGTGAGACTCTCTGAAGACACACTGACACTGACTGAGACACTGACACACTGACACAATGGGACTGAGATATTGAGACAATTACACTGAGACTCAGATACTCTCTGAGACACTGGCACTGACACTGATTGAGACCACATCTGTTTTTCTCTACCAGTGTCTTATCAGGGTCTTAATCAGTGTCTTAATCAGTGTCAGTGTCAGCCAGTTTCACTGTCTTGGTCTAAGTATCTTAGTGTGTCAATGGGCCTCATTACACAGATGGCGCTAAGGGTTTACCGGTGCCGGTAAGGGTACCAGTGCCGGTAAACCCTTACTGCCTTACTACGAGGTCCCTTTGTGGGACCCTACCTTAACAGCTGGGGCCTTGGAGGTAATTACGGTACTGCAATTTGCGGTACCATAATTACTGCCTTCCCCATTCCCATTGAGCCCTATGCGGGCAAAAAAGGGAATGGGGAAGTGCCATGGTGAATCGGGAATTACCGCCCCCACACACCTTGGAATAGGGAGGTAATTCCGCCATTCACCATAGTGGACTCAGTAAAATACCAGCGGCAACCATGGCACTAATAGCGCCATGGTTACTGCCGTCCGTGTAATGAGGCCCAATGTGTCTCATTACGAGTTTGCTGGGCCAGATACAATGGTACCGGTAAGCTTACCGGTACGGTTGTATCCGGACAGGCAAACTCTGGGTTGTGCTCATGGGTGCCTTTCATTCTTCCAGGTCTAACCTGGCGGAATGAAAGGCACTCGTGAGCACAGCAAGACTGTAGCACCGGCACGGTAATGAGCTGTGCCAGTGCTACAGGCATCCCCAAATGGGAATGGGGATCTACCGGCTCCGGCACCCACGAAAGTGCACTTACCAGGTCTGGCGGGTCCAGAATACCCCGGTAATTGCCCATTTGCGGATGCCGGACCCTGTTGCAAGTTTGGAAGTAGCCATTCCTGTTTTACCGGCAAGGCTTCCTCCAACCTTGTAATAAGGCCCAATGTCTCAGTGTCAGTTTGGGGAGATCCAAAACCAGAGACAAGTAGGTGCTAAACGTGTGTGTTTATTGTATAATCACACAGAAAGTGGTACGTGACTGCACAATTTATTTTACATTACTTCCGATAAGCACGAAAGGTGTTTTAGAGAGGACGGACAGAGTGGGTCACGCAGTGGTGACACAGGTGGGTGCAAACCTCTGGAATATCGAGGTCAGCATTACATTGAAAATACAAGTTGCCTCGCATATCGAGGAACAAAAACACAAGGTGCACACAACAATCTTGAAAGTGAACAGGTACAGGTAGTGATGCAGTTGTGATGAATGGTTCGACACAGGGGGTGACACAGGGTGTGTTTCGGCCAAAAAAGTGGCTGGGAAGTCGCCGTCTTTGTGCTGGCCTTCGTCAGGAAAGAGGCACCAGTAGTGGTGCTGTCCGTGGTGTCTGTGGGTAGAACAGAGCTATTAGGATCTCGGGTGGTGATTCAATAAGTACTTAGAGTATTTAATACGGGCCGAATAAATGCCCAAGTGATACACCATATGGAGTATCTTAAAAAACAGCTTACCTGCCGCCGGAGGGGAGCAGGTGGGTGCTGTCGGGGAAGCCGCGAGGAGTGCGGGTTGACCGGTGCGGTGTATGGCACAAGGTGGAGGGCTATGATTGCCTTCGAGCCAACGTGGTCAAGAGTCTCACGAAGCAGGAGTGGGGCGTAAATAGACCCAAGTCTAGAAGGAAAATTAAAAAGGTTTTAGTAACCTGTGTGAGTCGAGTGTTTCGGGAAACATGGGCTAGCCCGCGTTTGGGTGGGGGGACTTACTGTGGTCTGGGTGGTACGCTGCCGTGCTGGACGTAGACTGGTGGGAGCCGGATGAGTCGGACACCGAGGGTGCCGTGGAGGACAGTATAAATAGCAGCCTGTGGCTAAAGGCAGACGAATGGGATCCCGCGGTCCCGGGGCGGCAGTCTGCTTGGGCCAATCCAACGGCTGTGCGCCGTGTTCCAATGGAAAAGCGGTACTACGTGTGTGATGTTGGGTAATGTAGTCCAGTGGGGGCAGGAAGGACATCGGCAATAGGAAGTTCGCACAGTAAGACGGGCATGCCACATGGAGGCTGAGACGGTCATGTGATGGCATAGTTACCGCAAAACACTGTGGATGGTACAACACAATGACTCTGGTGTGCAATAATCATCACAAGGAGACACCATTATATCTCGAAGATGCACAGAGGGATGGTAACAGTGCACGAGCAATTCTCAAGGTAGAAAAAACATAGGTGTAAAATGTACACATTTAGATCAATCTAGTGTAATGGACACTAGTCCGTTGCCAGAGAGGGGACGTCGGTGACTGATGGCTAATGGCAGTTCTAAAAATGTTTCCATTCAACGGTTATATTGAGGCCGTCTTGGACGGAGTTCAATCTGTGGACCCACTTTTGCTCGAGTCTAGTGAGGGCAATGTTGATGTCGCCTCCTCGTCTTTGAGGCTGAAGTTGTTGGATCACGGTCCACGTGAATTCTTCATGGGTATGTTTCTTCTGGCTAAAGTGTTCGACCAGAGGTTTGTCCTCAACTTTGTTTTTGATGCAGGATCTGTGTTCGTTGATCCTTTGTTTGACTGGTCTGATGGTTTTGCCGATGTAAATCAGGTCGCAGGGACACTTGATAGCGTAGATCACGTGCTTACTTTCGCAGTTGGTGTGACTGTTCTGTTTCCATACTAGGTTCTTATGGATGAACGTTTTGCTGTTCGTGGTAAAACGACAGGCGACGCAATGTCCACAGCTGAAGTGACCCACCACTGGTGGAAGATTCCACAGCGTGGTGACTGGTTTGGTGGGTTCTAGGAAGGTGTGGACTAATGAGTCTCTAAGATTTCTGTTTTTCTTGAAGGCGAACAGTGGTTTCTTCGCCAGGGTACCTTCATTTTTTACCAGATGCCAGTGTTTGTTGATGGTATTTTTGATGAGGTTACTGACTGGGTTGTACGTGGTGACGCAGACAGTTCTATCGTTAGGGAGTCTTTCTTTAGTGGTTAAGCAGAGGGAGCGGTCGGTGTTGGCCGCTCTTTTCTTAGCTGTCTTGATGGACTTCCTGGGGTATCCTCTCTCTCCAAGACGTGTTTGCAGTTGTTGTGCATGGTAGTTGAATCTTTCTTTGTCAGAGCAGTTTCTCCGGATGCGCAGAAACTGACCGTAGGGGAGATTGTATTTTAAACCTTGTGGATGGTAACTGGTGAAGTGGAGAAGGGTGTTCCTGTCGGTAGGTTTTCTGAAGAGTTCCGTCTTCAGCGCATCTCCGGACCGGTAAATGTGTAGGTCGAGGAAATTGATCTCTTGGTAGTCCCATTCAATGGTGAACTTGATGTAATCGTTCCGTGCATTGAGCCATTGGTGGAAAGCTAGTAGTTCTTCAGAGCTTCCTTCCCAAATGAGTAAAATGTCATCGATGTATCGACGCCAGACCTTGATGTTTGGTCTGTGAGGATTGTTGTCAGAGTAGATGTGATCTTCTTCGTATTGTGCCATGTACAGATTGGCGACGTCCGGGGCAAAAGTGGCGCCCATGCTCACTCCTTTAATTTGTTGGTACATTTGATGGCCGAATAGAAAGAAATTCTCACCCATGGCGATCCGAATGCACTCCACCAAAAAGTTAGTAGGTATGGTAGAAGTGTTGGCTCGTTTTTCAAGGCAAGTCGCCAAGGCTTGTAGGCCCTCTGTTTGTGGGATGGAGGTATACAGTGCCTCAACGTCCATGGTGACCAAAATGGACTGGGCAGTCAGATGTATGGAGTCCAAAATCTTGATGGTTTCGGTACTGTCTTTGAGGTAAGATGCCATTTTACCTACGAACGGCTTCATAAAAAAATCTGTATATAGAGAGAGGGGTTCCAACAGTGAATCACAGGCGGAGACAATGGGTCTGCCCGGTGGTTTGGTGGGGTGCTTGTGGATTTTGGGTAGAATGTAGAAGGCCGGAGTCCTCGGGTGAGTTTTGTTGAGAAAGATCCTTTCTTCTTGACAAATCCACCCCTGGTCTTCGGCATGCTTGGTGAGGTTGATGATCTCTTCTTGCAGTCGTTGTGTGGGGTCCCTGTTTAACATTTTATATGAGGTTCTGTCGCTGAGGAGTCGCAAGCATTCCTGATTGTAATCTGCGGTGTTCATGATCACAATACCGCCTCCTTTGTCTGCTGGTTTTATAGTGATGGTGGTATCCTGGTGGAGGTCCTTCAGGGACTGTCGCTCCGTTGGTAGCAGGTTGTCTTGATAAAAGTTTTTTTGTCTTATCCCGTCGGTGATTGTTTTCATGACGATCTTCTCAAAAGTCTCAAACTCACTCGGGATCGTGTGAGGGGGTGGTAAGAAGGTGGATTTGGGTTTGAACCCCGTGATGTTGTCTTTAGTCCTCTCTGGTATCTGGTTGATGGAATCTTGTTTGCTGGGTACGTGTATCTCGAAAAAGTATTTCAACCTGAGGGTCCGGAAAAACCTTCTTAGTTCTGCTTCCGTGTTGAAGGGGTCTGCTTTGGTAGCTGGAACAAAGGAAAGGCCCCTCTCGAGGAGTGTCTGTTCAGCTTGAGCTAAAGGCCTGGAGGACAGGTTGAAAATGGGAATTGTCTCTAGGGCTGGTTCGAGTACCACTGGCGTGTCCTCATGTATTGTCCGGTTTGTTGAGTGCGCCTTCTCGGGCGGCCTCGTTGGCCCCCTCTCTGAAAAAACGGATGTTGTGGTGGTTGGTTTTGATTCCCGTTGGTACCGGGGGAGCCTGGGGTACTCCCGCCTGAGGATCCCGAGCTACCTGAAAAGTTGACTACCCGGTTCCGTCTATTGTAGTTAGTTTTCTGTTGTTGCTGGAGTTCCTCGTAGTATGTTTCTTTGAGATAGGGATAGGTTTTTTCCTCTGCGTAGTGGTTGAGATCTTTCCTGAATTTCTGTACTTTGCGTTCCACTGTTAGTTGATTAAATTTAATCACTTCTTCTTCTAATTTTTGTAGTTTTTGTTGTGCGTCATTGTGTCATTGTGTTGTACCATCCACAGTGTTTTGCGGTAACTATGCCATCACATGACCGTCTCAGCCTCCATGTGGCATGCCCGTCTTACTGTGCGAACTTCCTATTGCCGATGTCCTTCCTGCCCCCACTGGACTACATTACCCAACATCACACACGTAGTACCGCTTTTCCATTGGAACACGGCGCACAGCCGTTGGATTGGCCCAAGCAGACTGCCGCCCCGGGACCGCGGGATCCCATTCGTCTGCCTTTAGCCACAGGCTGCTATTTATACTGTCCTCCACGGCACCCTCGGTGTCCGACTCATCCGGCTCCCACCAGTCTACGTCCAGCACGGCAGCGTACCACCCAGACCACAGTAAGTCCCCCCACCCAAACGCGGGCTAGCCCATGTTTCCCGAAACACTCGACTCACACAGGTTACTAAAACCTTTTTAATTTTCCTTCTAGACTTGGGTCTATTTACGCCCCACTCCTGCTTCGTGAGACTCTTGACCACGTTGGCTCGAAGGCAATCATAGCCCTCCACCTTGTGCCATACACCGCACCGGTCAACCCGCACTCCTCGCGGCTTCCCCGACAGCACCCACCTGCTCCCCTCCGGCGGCAGGTAAGCTGTTTTTTAAGATACTCCATATGGTGTATCACTTGGGCATTTATTCGGCCCGTATTAAATACTCTAAGTACTTATTGAATCACCACCCGAGATCCTAATAGCTCTGTTCTACCCACAGACACCACGGACAGCACCACTACTGGTGCCTCTTTCCTGACGAAGGCCAGCACAAAGACGGCGACTTCCCAGCCACTTTTTTGGCCGAAACACACCCTGTGTCACCCCCTGTGTCGAACCATTCATCACAACTGCATCACTACCTGTACCTGTTCACTTTCAAGATTGTTGTGTGCACCTTGTGTTTTTGTTCCTCGATATGCGAGGCAACTTGTATTTTCAATGTAATGCTGACCTCGATATTCCAGAGGTTTGCACCCACCTGTGTCACCACTGCGTGACCCACTCTGTCCGTCCTCTCTAAAACACCTTTCGTGCTTATCGGAAGTAATGTAAAATAAATTGTGCAGTCACGTACCACTTTCTGTGTGATTATACAATAAACACACACGTTTAGCACCTACTTGTCTCTGGTTTTGGATCTCCCCATCCCGATTATCTCTGTTTATTATACGTATACCCACCTGGGTAAATCGGGACCTAGCCAGGTGCCCTAAAGATTTAAATTCAGTGTCAGTTTGTCAGAGTGTCAGAGTGTCAGTGCCTCTGCAGAGAGTCTAAATGTCATTGCTCAAGTCAGTGTCAGTGTCTCAGTCATTTACAGTTGCTGGGCATCATTACAGCCATGTCGGTCTGGTAACAATAGTGCCGATAAGTGTATGGGCACCGTTGCTACCGAACTGGCATAGTATGACTGCGGGCGGGTGCCGTCCCGCCCGCCAGTGTCAGACCTTGTGGGCGGAAGGGCACCCGCCCGCAGAGTTTCATGGAAGCACCGCCACCGTTATTATTGTTGGAGGTGTACCCGTCGTCCCCATTTCCATTGAGCCCTATGGGACTCAAATGGGAATGGGGTATTAACATTTACATGGCGCCTGACTTCCCAGAGCACATGGGTGGTAATCCCCAGGTGTTTCCGGCAAGCCTGGTGCTGTTAAATATTGCAAGTCTGGCGGCAACCCGCTGGTAGCAGCAGCAGGCTTACTGCCGGACTTGTAATGAGGACCACTGTTTTAGTGCCCGTGTCTCTTTGTCAGTGCTTCCATGTCACTATCACAGTCAGTGTCAGAGCCAATGTCTGAGTGTCACTTTCTCAGTGTCTCTGCATTAGTGACCCAATCAGTGTCAGTGTCTCAGTTAGAGTCTCAGAGTCTCTCCCCATTAGTCCTTTTGTCTCTCAAGCTCAGTGTCTCTGCTGTCGATGTCGCCATCCCTCACTCTCTATGCCAGTGCCCTTCTCTCCACAACAGCCTCTCTCTGTCTCAGTCACTCTGTCACAGTCTCCCAGTCCCAGTCCCTAAATTGAAATGTCAGTTAAAGTCTCTGAGTTAGTCACTATCTCACTCACAGTCTAATCATCACTGACACTTGCTCTCTCCCATCTCGTTCTCTCGTTCTCTATTTTCTTTGTCTCTCTCTCTCCCGCCTGTCTCTGTCTCCTTGTCTTCCTCTTGCTCTCCATATGGATTGCTTCATCTATCTTTTCTTCTTTTTTCCTTCTTTACATGTGTTTATTTCTCTCTCTCTCTGACTCCCTTTGTATCTCGCCTTGCTTTCTCTTTGGTGCCCTTTCCCTCCCGTTCACTGGGGAGTATGGTGCTGGTCAGGGAGAAGGCAAAGAAGAAGTTCAAGGCCACATGGAGACATTGGAAGGGTGTTGGACACAAACAATGCAACGCAATCTATGTGCTTTCCACTCAGTTGTACTCGAGCAGCCCCCTTCCCCTGTATAAGGATCTACCTGTGGGTTTCAATGTGAGCTGGTGCCTATTATGAAAAGAAACACCAAAGATGAACTTCATGGCTACCCTTTATGATGCATGCCAAAAGGCATGACATATCTGGGGTTCCATGTGTTAAAATCCCTGCAAAAATATTGTCATACAAAAATATTGCCATATTTTTGCGGCAATATTAAGGCATGCAACCTGTGGGGGACACCCCCGCAACCCTCGCATTATTTTTAAAGGAGCGGGGGACAGCCCCACAACCCCCGCTCCCAAAAACCGCAAAAATGATCCCCCAAAAAATATCGCCTATGGCCGTTCCAAATGACCATATATACGGTGATATTTTTGGTGGGGATAATATGTAGTGATACCATATCTGGCCAGTATATTAATTCAAGTTCTTCATTGAATGGTGTCAGATAGTTCACTACCACTATTGCCACGTGTATAATTAGGTATGGCTTGGTGGCATACATTAAACCTATGCCTTAAGGACAGACCCAACTAGTTCAAATGGTAACAGCCCCCAAGTTTAATGATGCCCTTTCCTTCGCGTATGTATCTGGCAGAGTGGCAGACACAGAGATTAAAACATTTATTTGAGGATCAATGACACCCAGGGCGCATATGAATAAACTTTAAGCTGACACTCAAAAGCCTGGACTTAATGTACCCGTTATGCAGCTTTACCGCCTCTCATTTCACACCTCATCTCTTGCAATAATGTCAGTGAAATATCAAAGCAAGCCCACCTGGTTCCAACATCATTTCAGAATTTCTAATGCTATATAGATAGTCCCATCATAGCTTGCAATGTAGGCATCTGGACGAGAATGCATATTCTTATTCTGACAGCGCCCTATGTTCACGAGGACACCCGCGAATACCGCTCAATACGATTACAGTTACCACATGCAGTAATTACCCAGTGACCCGGCAGGTCTGCATGATTGTGAGTCACGTGAAGCATACTGTTATTCCCCATTTTGGAGTGCCATAGGATTCACTGGGGAGATGGTAATTACCACATGCGATAATTCCACATCTGGTAATTACCGCATATGGTACTGGTTTTGTGTGGCGCTAAAATCTGCCACACAAAACCAGCCGTAAAAAAGAGTTTCAAAAGTGAAAATCATAAGTTGGTGTAGTGTTAAACAGCAATTACCAGGTGTTTTACCACTACCACCAAACCCATAATTAGGCCCTTAGAGTTTCATTAATAGTTGGATTATAATGGTACATTTGGTCAGTATTACTCAAATACTGTCATAATTACTAGTGGTCCAATTCAGGGTTGTGAGTTATGCATATTTATCTCCGGCGATGTTCCAAAAGACTTCCACTGGTGGTAAATTAGACAGATTTTCAATCAGAAAATGTGCCTGTTTTAGCTCCACCTGAGAGGTAGTGATAAAAATGACAAGATGCCCCAAAAAATATTTGTACTGTTTTGAAGGTAAACACAGGCACATCTCTCTAATACAGTAACATGTTTTCGAATGTGCCATGCTAAGGGCCTCTCTGATATGTACACATTTTAGGTTAGAATAAACCAGGAGTTTGGCAGGACCTCTAGTGCATAATCAAATATAGTTCATGGATTCAATTTACTTATTTTTCAAATACCTTATGCATGGTCCCTGATATATTGTTCTGTGCTCTTTCTGAGAGATTTTAGTCGAGTTTTCAACGGAGTAGCCATAAAATAAATATTTTATTTTCAAAGACACAGGGCTCATTCCGAGTTGGGCGGTAGCCATGTTGCTATTAGCATCATGGCTGCCTCCCAAACCGGGTCCGGTTCCGGTCTGGTTGAATGGGTACTTACCAGGACATTCTGACCTGTGCGGACCCGGTAAGTCCCCATTCAACCAACCATTCCCCATTCCCATTTGAGCCCCCATAGGGCTCAATGGGAATGGGGAAGGCGCTAATAATGGGCCCGCGAATAGCAGACCTGTTATTAGCGCCCTGGTCCCTTAGCGGAACCCGTAAAGGATGTGTTGTCAGACCAAACGTCCTTTACGGTTCCCGCTAAGGGACCTTGGAATTGGGCACCGGTCTCCTTACCGCCCAACTTGGAATGAGGCCCACAGGCTCTAAAAAGTCTAGTGCATTTCATTCTAGGCGACCATCTATACGGACCGCACTATACAACAACATTGTAAATAAATGTGACTAGTAATACTATGTAAATAAAACAACTTTGTATACCATATCTATTTTTGAACATAGTGGATTCAGTTTACCTGCCTGATGAGTCTTTTTTTGTGGCGCAACATCACACCAGTAGCTTGGTTTATGTGACGCTGTGTTGGCTTGTTATACTAGGATCTGTGTTCCAGTTGTAGTATCCACATCTATCACATAAACTTGCAAAGCACTGTTTTAAATCTGTTTCTCCCTGGCTTGTCACATTTCTATTCTTCCATATCATACATGCTTTTTTTACAGATTGGTTCATACCTCGTGGAGTCAGGTCCGCAACGGCACCCGCGAGCAGATCTACCCGGTAGCGCTGGCATCGTTATTAATGGTGAAGGTGCTACCGGCCTCCCCATTCCAATTGAGCCGTATCGGGCACAAATGGGAATGGGGAGTAATAAATACCGGCACCCGGCAATGGCCAATTACTGGGTCCAGCGGGGCTGGAATGCCCCGGTAATTTCCCATTGCTGGGTGCCGGTAAAAAAACGACTCCGGCGGCAGCCGTGCCGGTGATTACCGGCACGGCAACCACCATAGTTGTATTGAGGCCCACTCTCTGTTTTCACATTTGTACAATGCTTATTATTCACTCACGTGAAATTTCTTTTTTTTCTGCTTGTTGGCACACGTGGACCGCTGAGGGAGCAGATCCACGTTGCCAGCTTCAGTTTTATTTTTGAAAATGCCACCGGCATGCGCTAACATGATGACATCACCGTCCCGGTGACAACATCGTGTGCCGGCCGCCATTTCTTTTGTTTTTTCAAATGGATAGTCATGGAGTTTTGCTTATAGTTGTGCATGCCCCAGTGGTGTCATCTTGGATTCTGTTGCTGCCATTTGAACATTATGAAGTGCAGTCTCATCTGCTTTGCTGCGAGACACATGTCACCATATTTGTGTGTTGTTGTTTTTGAGTACAAACTAAGGATGAATGCGGCGAGAATTGTACAAACATATTGAAATTACAAAAAATACAGAAAATGCAAAAGGTTTTTAGTAATATATATACATGTAATACCTGTTTTTGAGTCAATTATGTGAGCCAATGTCAACGAGTGCACCCATATTTCCATAAACCTGTTAGTACAATCTGATCTTACAATGATTACAGTTTTCGTTACATCTTTTATCTTTATATGTGCATAGATGTTCTCATTATCCTTAGTTTATATAACGCATGTTCGCATGATTGGCAGACATTTCTAAATGTTCAACTGTTCCATTTTTCATACGTTTCTCTACAAGTCATTGGTATATTCGTACATTTCTCAATGGATATGCTATTGTCTTGTGCAATTATCTTCTTACTATATATTCACATGTGATACATGTTCAACACATTTATACATCTGGTGTGTTGGTGCATAACAAAATTGGCAGTATGGTAATATACATCTGTTGCATTCTGCCTGCAACATAATAACTCATTGAAATCTCTGGGTTTGTGTCCACCGTGTAGTCTGATTTCCTTGGGTGCATTGATATATGACCATTCTGATATGATAGTTGTATTGGTGGTATGTTTCATTTTGCTCACAACATTTAATGTTTTTTTTTTTTTTTTAATAAAGCATGCAAAGTTGCATTCCTCGTTCATCCCACTTGGGTATAGAGAATGTAATCGGTCAACCCAATATGTTTTTTTTTTGTCCAATAGTTTGGAGATGCTGCATCCCCGTTGTCTTCTTTCTACTGTCTTCAGAATTTGAAACCTCATTTGTGACACTTGGATGTTTTGCCTCCTGAAAATGTCGGGTTACTGAAGATCTTGTGTTCCCTGTGTGCACATTTCAGTGATGCTCAATCTGTCGGAGCTTGGCCTTCTATGTAGATTGCCCAACATAGTACTTCCCGCATTGGGCACCTGATGCTGTATATTATATTGCTGCTGTTGCAAGTACCACAACTTTTTAAATAGATCTTTGTTCCCGAATATTGGTGATATACAATGTTGCCTTTTTGTACGAAACTGCTGTTTGTGCATTTGAGACATTAGAATGTCCCACATTTGGTAGGTTTTTTCAGGGGGCTGATGCTGTCACTCCTAACTAACATATCCCTAATGTGACTGCTTCTTGTGCATGCGAACACTGGAGGATTGTAATATAATTTGCCTAATGTCTTGTGCCAGCAAGTGCCACTATTTATTCACAATCTTCTTGATTATCTGGCTCTGTATGGAATATTGGTATACATAGATTAATGGTGGTTATGTTTTTGCACTCGCATTGGACAATATGGCTGCACTGGTGATATTTTCTACCTTGTTCAAGGAGTTTTCAATCTCAGGGTCTTGATATCCGTTTGCTTTGAATCTTTCAGTCATGTCTTTGAGGTGTTGGGCACAGTCTGTTTTGTACTGTTCAATCCTTTTTACTCTTAAAAATTGGCTATAGGGTAGGCTCTAATTGTGCTGGGTGGATGACAGCTAACTCTATGTAGCAAATTGTTGTGGTCGGTCGGTTTACGGTATAGGCGGGTTTCAAGTCTGTTTCCTATGTGCTTGACAGTCACATCTAGGAAGTCAACGGTACATCTGTTGTGTATGGTGGTGTATGTAAATGCATCCTCTGTTCCTGACCAAATTCAAAAAATGTCATCTATGTATCTGCCCCATTACTTTACATAATTTTGCCAGACTTGAGGTTTTAGTATGTGTTTGCTTTCGAATTTGTACATAAATGCGTTTGCGTAAATAGGGACCATGTGGCACCCATGGGTGCACCTGATATCTGGAGGTAATGCTGTTTTTTAATCTGAAATAAGAATTTTGGGAAATATACTCTAGTAATGACATGAGGAATTCTTTGAATGCCTTTAGATCACTGGCTTACAAAAGTAACCACTCAACTGCTTTTTGTCCCTGGTTTGGCGGTATGGAGGTGTATAGACTCTGTGCGTCTGCAGTGAAAACTAGATTGTTGTGGTCTAAATTCAATGGGCCTCATTACGAGTTTGGCGATAGCCGTGCCTTATCGCCAAACTCGTTATCGGCCCCAGGACACGCGAATGGGACATAACCAGCCCATTATGAGATGAATGGGCCGGTAATTGCCCAATCACAAGTTCTGCTTGCAGGTGCCGGTCTGCACGCCTGGTCAGACCACGCGTGCAGTCCGGTACCGGCAAGCAGAACTCATAATGTGGTGGAGAGGTAACAACGGCACTGGTAGCACTACCAGCGCCGTTGTTGCCTTTCCGCCACATTCGTAATGAGGCCCAATGTGTTGAGAATATTGAGGATGTGGGTGGTGTCCTTGATGTATGTCGGTTTCTTGGATGAGCGGTTGTAAAAATGAGTCACGGTATGTCCACCAATGGCTGATGAATGCTGTTGGTTGCTTATACGACGGGACTTCCTGGTGGTTGCAATCGCTTCTTATGGTTTTTCGATAAAGTATTGAAAATTGGTGTGCTTGGATTAGGTGCTGTGAGGTAATTGTGTGTTTTTTCTGAAATCCATCCTCTTTCTTCGGGTCTCATGAGTAAGGTGTTAAGGTTCTTCGGAATTTCTGGTGTGAGGTCTGAATCTATTGGAGCATAAACATTCCTATCATTTAGTTGCATTTTGCATTCTCTTTCGTAGTCTTCTGTGTACAAGATTACTAGACCTCGACCATTTTCTGCTGGTTTAAATTATAATGTGGTGTCTGCAAACAGAGCTTTGATAGTCTCTATTTAATTTCTACTAAAGTTGCTGTGTTTGGGGCATTTATAAGGTAGTTTGTATAGGCCTTCTGTCACCATTCTCTGGAATAAATTGATGATGGGGTATAGAATGGGTGGAATAAATGTACTAGTGGTCTGATTCTGTGAACTCTGCTTCCTCCACTGGCTTGTGAAGGTTTCAAAATTCTGTTGAGCAAAGAAAGCTTTCAGTTTCAATTTCCTAGTGAATCTATTGTCAAACAAATTAGAGCAGTATGTGGGGACAAAATTGAGTCCTTTTGTAAGAGGGTAAGTTCAGTGTGTGTTAGATGTCTCTTTGATAAATTGATTACTAGGTTTCTGCCTTGTTGATGGGCATGTCCCATCTCAAGTTATTAGATGTACATAGTATTACTAGTCACATTTATTTTCAAATTTGTTGTAGAATACGGTCCCTGAAGATTGTTGACTAGACTGAAATTCATTGGACTATTTAGAGCCTGTGGGCCTCATTCCGAGTAGGGCGGTAAGGGATACCGGGCACCGTTAAGGAGACCGGTGCCAGTAATCCCTTAACACCCTACTACGAGGTCCCATAGCGTGTCCCTCCTTTAACGCCTGGTCTGACCAGGAATTATGGACGGGACCCATTAAGGGACTTCAGAGCTAATAACGGTACCACAAATTGCTGTGCCGTTATTAGCTACTTCCCCATTCCCATTGAGCCCTATGGGGGCACAAATGGGAATGGGGAATGGAATGTTCAATGGGGACTTACCGGTCCGGCCATGGTTGGACTACAACGGTAAGTCCCCATTGAACGAGACCGGTGCCGGTACCGTTATTGGAGGCATCATGGCGCAAATAGCGCCATGACTACCTCCAATCTCGGAATGAGGCCCTGTGTCTTTGAAAATCAAAGATTTATTTTGTTGATACTCTGTTGAAGAATCAACAAGCATCTGTCAGAAAGAGCACAGAACACTATATCAGCGATCATCTATAATGTATTTAAGGAACATGTAAATTGAATCCATGAACTCTATGTTATCATTCCAAACTCCTGGGTTATTCTAACCTAGGAACCATTTGTACATATTTTGACACCTCACAGTGGAAGCAAGGGTTTTTTGTGAACAGAACCACAGAAAGTACAGGAACAGATAAGTTAAACCAATTCCCTAAAAGCAATTTCAAATTAGTGGTACCCACTCATCCTGACTTCCCTCAGAAGGGCCTCTGATGCCTCCTCAGCATCTTATCATGTAATGCTTAAAAGGCTCTGTATTAACCCTTTTTGCATTAAAAAAATGTACACTAGTGCTATGAACCACTACTGTACATTTTCCATTTCCACTATCAAATTGAAGTTCGAAATTGACATTAAAAAGACATTTAAAATTACTTCTTAGCTTAACACTGGCACAGGTGGCATTTCCAGATTACCATTAGCAGTAATCTTGAAACTAGCTGTTCCCGGCATAATATACGCCACTCTAGCATATCTTAAATGTCAATATCAGTTAGTAATTCATAGGGTCAATTCTGTTCCCCTTCTTAAATATTGGGATTACCACTGATCACTTCCAGGAAAGGGGCGTAGGTCCGCTGTGACTTATTAATACTCATTGAAAAGGCTAAACATATAACAAACTCTCTTCTTCTGAATTTGAAAGGCATATTTGTATCAGATGGAATGAGATGTATGCGCTGTATAAGAACAGTAGCTAGGTTTAATCCATTGATAACACAGGCCTCTATGATGTGTCTTTATAAAGGCACAATTGTCAAGTCCCTTTGATGGCATAGGATTGCACAGTAGCATAAAAGCAGCACCTATTTTCCGTTTTAGCTTGTGAGGAGGTATTCATCCTACAGTGTTTCACTCTTTGGAGACTGAAACATTGAGATGATAATTAACTGTTCATTGACACTGGAACTGCCATGCCCTGTGTGAAGGGAAGTGCGGTTGGATAGAAGTAACTTGAAAATATTCCAAATGTTTAGGATAGTGGAAGGTGAAAGTGACCGTGTAGAAGCATGTTCATTCTGTTTGTTAAAATGATAGCTCTTTTTGAAGTGGAAGGGCACGCAAAGGTACACTTTGCTATTTGAATAGCAGAGGACATCCTAACACTGAGAAATAGCATCAGCTGAGTACGGAAACATACCTAAGCGTTTTATATAGATAGATATATACCACCTGTACCAGTGATAATCTCTGAATAGGGCAGATTTGCAGAAAGGCCACAGCAGTGCACCAATGTTATTTCTGTTAAAAAGTCAAGCCAACTTGTGATGAATGCCTCAATTTAAAAAATTGACTTGCATATGGTATTTGTACATTCTGAAATTTGGGTCCTCAGGTGGTTGGATGGTTGGATGAATGCATGGAATTCATGTTCCGCTATTAAGTATGACATTTTCAGGCACGCACTGTGACCAGCTGCTTCAGTTATTCCAGAGGTAAATGCCAAGACATGTATGCTGCTTCAAAGTTTCATTGCCAGAAATGGGTGTATGGCCTTGACGCCATGAGATGTTACTTACTTCGACTATGCGTAGCAGGTATATGTGCATGTCGATGGCCTTGTTATTTTGTCGTGGCTGAATAACTGATGCCGGGGCTTGCTATATCACAATATACTTATCTTACAGCAAACACTGATTTACAAGCAGTACATGCCCTCAACGGTCTCATATAACAGGTATGTATGTATTCTTTTTCAGAGTGGTACAGTCACTTTTTTGGTTATGTAGTAAATAGCCTTTTAGGTTTTGCACCGGTCTGTCAAGCATTATTTACAACCTTTGGTAAGTGGGGGTTGGAGGTGTGGTTTCACATTTTTGATGATTTCATGCCAGATAAAATATAAATCATTTTAAGGTCCTTCACAATAGGCTTTATGAGCTGAAAGGTCTGTGCCTCAGTTGCCAATTCAAAATGTTAGAAGTATTTAATTAGCCTGCAGAGGCTAACAGTTCATGTAACAACAGTCAGGTGCATGGGCGTAGGACATGGGAGGGATAGGGGGGACAAATCCCCCCCACACAATTCTAAGTGGGGGGATAAAATTGTATGTATCCCCCACTCCAGTTTCCCCCAGTTTGTGTGTCTCTCTGCTGCACCCATTTGTGTGTCTGCAGCGTGTCCCTGTGCAGTGATGCATGCAAACTTCAGACTCAGAAGTTTGCACACAGATCAGAAACTGCCATAACAGCTGCCCCCGCAGCCCCCCCCCCCAGTGCAGGGATCACCTCTAGCAGATGTCCTGGGAGATGCCCCCCTGGAGAAAAAAATGAAACAATATATATATATATATATATTTTTTAAAAATGTTTCTTTTTGTAGTCACTCTGCATTCATAAAGAAATTATTTCTATAACAGAAATAATTTCTTTATGAAGATAAAGTGACTACAAAAAGAAACTTTCTTTTTGAAGACTGAGGGCTCTCCCCACCCCATGACATGGGAGACCCCAGGCTGTAGGCCTCCATGTCATGGGGCGGGGGAGCCCTATGACTTCAAAAAGAAATAGTTTATTTTTGAAGGCACTCTGCCTTCATAAAGAAATCATTTCTGTTATGGATCGGTCCTTAATGGAAATAATTTCTTTATGAAGTCAGAGTGACTTCAAAAAGAAACCATTTCTTTTTGAAGTAATAGGGCTCCTCTCAACCCCATAACGTGTGCGTGTCTCAGTGTATTATGAAAGGGTGTACACTTAAATGTGTAGGTGACTTCCTATGTTAATTTATGGTGAAAGGGTGCACAAAAATGTATGGGTGGATGGGTGTGCGTGTGTGCATGTACGGTGAAAGGGTGCACACTTGTATGGGTGGCTGCCTTAGTTTTCCTGCATGGTGAAAGGGTCCACACTTAAAAGTATTGGTGGCTGCCTGTGTGGTTGTATGGTGAAAGGGTCAAAAAAACTTCCAAGAAACAAAGTGTATCCACTAAGTTAAGAAAGGCGCATCTCAGTTTGCCCCAATTTGGTTGCTAATATTCAGTCACTGATTTATGATATGGAAGTAATAGAGTTCCAATAAATTCTTTTGGCAGGAATTGTTTAATTCACATTCCTATATCGTTTGCCGCCAATGGAAGTTTAATTTTTATACATCACACAATGAGTTCTCATCTCAAATTGCCCATAATACTTTGGTGCCAATGCATTTCGGATACAATCCTTCTTCAGGGCGGTATTATAGCAAAAAGCATAAAAATTAGTTTAACTAGTAACAGTATATGTATATGCAAATATAGTAATTATAACAAATATAACAATTATTGCAGACATTTGTAGAGAGTTATTTCGAAAATCACATACCCATCCACGAGTCATGTTCATTTGGAGAGGAAATAAGCAAAACAAAACGGTATGTCAATTAGTTGACTAAAGTAGAAAGACATTCTATCATTATCTTTTAGCTCTATATATTTGTCATACCTCGGTCAAGCCGATCTCTGGACTCGAGTCGTTGTACGTACGTACAATCAGATCTATAAGCAAATTAAACAACAATTTTGAGTCATCCTCAATCTCTTACGTGGGTATGTTAATCCTAATCGGTACTGCTGTACTTACTCAGCTCCTGCCGTGCACAACGTGTAGCTGCAGACTGAGCCGCTTGGAACGCGCTCGTGTAAGTTTACCTTTCGTTTTAAAGGTCACCATGGAGACGGTACGAGGCGTCGTGGACCGTCCTGGTGCACGTACGCCTCGCGCCCCACCCCCGAGCGTTAGCCCGGGGGCGGGGATGTCTCCATGGTGACCAGCACTCTGTGAGACAGTGCAAGTAGTTAACTGTCTACAGCATCAATTGGCGCCGTAGCTGTAGTAATTGGAAAATTAGCAGCGTGTGTCAAATTTTTTTAAATTTTTTGTCGTAGTAGTGTTATGTGCAAGACATAAGGTCCGCATTAACAATTGAACATATGGAAGAGATAAACAGTCTAGAGCATTTTCGCTCCGGAACATATTTTCTGTCGCTACTAAGTCAATAGAGCAATTTGGGGCAAAAAAAAGCGGAATAATACAACTAGAAAATAAATTGTGACAAAAGGATAGCAGATATATGACAGATATTTACATGGAAGGTGTAAATCTTCTTTAGATAAAAAATCGAAGAGTAAAGAAATTGTTAAGTTGACAAAAATGCTTTTACAAAAAGCATATAAAGTTTATTTCTTCATTGAGCCCCTTTGGAGAAAGGGAGCTCAGCCGGTCTATCCAAAAGGATTCTCTTTGGTCCATCCTTTTTTGGAAATTCTCGTGGATGTCTCTTTTTGAAACCACCTCTAGGATGACAAAACGGATTTGGACCAAGTTGTGTTTCTTTTCATCCCAATGTCTTGACACTGCTGAGTTAGGATTATGGTTTCTTATGCACGATCTGTGTTCATTCCACCTAATTTTTGCTACTCGCAATGTCTGACCCACATAGTACAGTCCACACGGACATTTGATAGCATAAATCACGTTGGTTGAATCACATGTAGCAAAATTTCTCAGTCTGATTGTCTCTCCTGTGTGTGAATGTTTTATTGTCTCTCCTCTCATCACATAGCTGCAATTACTACAACTTAAACACGGAAACGTCCCAATTCTTTCTGTAAGCTTCTTTTTAGGTGCTGGTTTAGTTTGAACCAGTCTATCTTTTAGGTTTTGACTCCGTTGGTAAGCAAATGTAGGTACTTCCTTAAATAGATGTTCAACTCTCTGATCGCATAATAAAGTATTCCAATGTTTTTGAATAATGCACTTAATGCGATTACTTTGTCGTGAGTATCTAGACACAAACACTAATGGTGGAGCTGATTCCTGTCTGGTTTTTGTCTTCAATAGCTCTTCTCTGTTTTGTGTAGCTACTCGTGATTCTGCTGTGTTTATTTCCTCTTCTGTATATCCTCTTTCCAGGAACTTTTTCCCCATCTCACGGATAGCTAGCTTGTAGTCTTCTGGGTCACTTACCAATCTTTTCACCCTGAGCATCTGGCTGTATGGAAGATTTTTTATGAGGCTCGGTTGATGGAAGCTGAGACGTTGTAATAGATTGTTACGATCCGTGGGTTTTCGAAAAATGGTAGTCTGATATCCTGTGTCAGTAATCTTAATGTCTACATCCAAGAAGTGTATGTTGGTTTGGGAGTGTTCTTGAGTGAATTGGATACGAGCATCTATGCTGTTCAGATGTGCGAAGAACTACAAATGTCTGCAATAATTGTTATATTTGTTATAATTACTATATTTGCATATACATATACTGTTACTAGTTAAACTAATTTTTATGCTTTTTGCTATAATACCGCCCTGAAGAAGGATTGTATCCGAAATGCATTGGCACCAAAGTATTATGGGCAATTTGAGATGAGAACTCATTGTGTGATGTATAAAAATTAAACTTCCATTGGCGGCAAACGATATAGGAATGTGAATTAAACAATTCCTGCCAAAAGAATTTATTGGAACTCTATTACTTCCATATCATAAATCAGTGACTGAATATTAGCAACCAAATTGGGGCAAACTGAGATGCGCCTTTCTTAACTTAGTGGATACACTTTGTTTCTTGGAAGTTTTTTTGATCATTTTTGTCCTAGTGCTACAGGACCTCTTTTGAGATTGGCAGCTCCAGGCGAGAATAAACCATACAAACTACTAATTATCATATCTATGATTTCTAAAGGACAAACTGTGAACTACAACATGTAGTGCCCTTCTCATCCTCTTTTTCTTAGATTTCTCACTTAGCACAATTAGAGGAGGAGCACACAGGCCAAAAAGAATAATATAGATCATTGAAGCATTTTTCGTATAAAGAATGTCATACACTGACATCGAAGCCCTGACCACTAACAGGGCAGACACACTGGGTTTTTCATCTGAAGAAGCAGAAGCAATATTGGGTTTGATAAAAGACAGCGGCTTTGGAAACAGTAATAACAAACAACAAGATCCTAAACAACAGATAAAACAACTAGAATATCTAATTCGAAAGGAAATAAATCGCAAGCTACATGCGATAACCCTAGGCAGATACCATAAAAGTCAACGGATACCGAGAGGATTACGAATCCAGTTGCGTCCTACATTGTGTAAAGAAAACAAAATCTTTGTGAAGAAATGGGAAGCTATACTTAACAAATGTTCTCTGGACCTTATATTACTGACCATACAAGAATTGGCAAGGGACATATCAGATTTAGGCAAAGAAATTAAGGAAATAGAAGTAGCTCTGGTAACAACACTGAATAGAGAAGAAGTTGATTCTATCCTCCAAGAGATAAATGACAAATTGGAAGACTACAAAACAGAATTAGAATCCAAGAAAATTCGCAAATTCAAAAGAGACACCTATGATTACCTTAAAGATGAAGTTTATAACTGCATGGATAAATATGCTCCTCCACAAAGGAAACCAAAGCCTACGAATTTGAGTGAAACATCAAGTTCAGGAACCGAGACAGAAAGGGAACCCCCGAACCAAGAAGAAGCAGGTACGCCAAGTACTTCAGGCCTTTCGCGAGCAAGAGAAGATACAGCGACTTCTTCTTTTTTAGACAAAGGAAGAAGAGAACGAGACGGGGGAGGAGAAAGACCAAAAGGAAAAACCAACACGAGACTACAACAGAAGAAAACATAGTAATAAACTTATCATCCAGAGTCTTGACTGGGAAAGAAATAGAAACCTTACAGAAAGGCCTTAGTTTCGTTCCTACCTATGACAGCACACTATTTGATTCCAAAATAGAACTCTTTAAACTTATTAGGAAGATGAAACTGAAGGTGTTTTTCAGTGAACTAGAACATCAAGAAGCCAGAGAAGAAGCAGAACTTAAGGAATTCAGAAGTAAAAGTACCTTTATTCCTCCAATAAGTATACCTTCAATAGAAATCTTCGAAAAACAAGTCACAAGAGACTTCGAGAAACTTAAGTTCAAAAGTCAATCACCTCGAAACATGAAACCTCACGAACTTAAATTGATACGTGATCTATATGGAGACCATACAATCACAATAAGGGCTGCGGATAAAGGAGGAGGCTTAGTACTACTTAACACAAGGGAATATGAAGAAGAATGTGAAAGACAACTAAGCAATGGTAATACTTATGCCAGATTGACACAAGATCCCACATCGGAGATTAAAGAGAATTTGAAGACTTTGTTGGACAAGGCGGAGGAATTGGAGTGGATTAATCACCACACAAAGAAATTTTTGATTAATACACACCCTAAGATACCACACTTTTATACCCTTCCTAAGATACACAAAGATCTCATCAAACCCCCTGGAAGACCAATCGTAGCAGGGATTAACAGCATACTGGAACCCTTAGGGAAATATGTGGATTACTTCTTACAACCACTGATTCAAAAAACCAATACATATATCAAGGACTCGACACATTTTTTACAACTCTTGAACGAAACTGTATTCAATTGCAACAACATATGCTTTACTATCGATGTTAAAAGTCTCTACACATCGATCCCGCACGATTTAGGGGGTGAAGCGGTAGAATGGATGCTACTCAATGCTGAAGAGATACCGGCTCAGAAAGAATTTATAATGGTTCTTCTGGAGTTTATTAGTAACAACTCATACTTTCGATATAAGAATGAGTACTATCTCCAAGTGGCTGGGACAACCATGGGAGCCACCATGGCCCCCTCTTATGCTAATTCATTCATGCATAAATTCGAATCCGAACATATACTACAGAATGAACATTGGTTCCCGAAACTAAGACTCTGGATCAGGTACATTGACGATATATTCGGAATATGGAAAGATACGGAAGAGGAATACCTAAAGTTCTTCGCACATCTGAACAGCATAGATGCTCGTATCCAATTCACTCAAGAACACTCCCAAACCAACATACACTTCTTGGATGTAGACATTAAGATTACTGACACAGGATATCAGACTACCATTTTTCGAAAACCCACGGATCGTAACAATCTATTACAACGTCTCAGCTTCCATCAACCGAGCCTCATAAAAAATCTTCCATACAGCCAGATGCTCAGGGTGAAAAGATTGGTAAGTGACCCAGAAGACTACAAGCTAGCTATCCGTGAGATGGGGAAAAAGTTCCTGGAAAGAGGATATACAGAAGAGGAAATAAACACAGCAGAATCACGAGTAGCTACACAAAACAGAGAAGAGCTATTGAAGACAAAAACCAGACAGGAATCAGCTCCACCATTAGTGTTTGTGTCTAGATACTCACGACAAAGTAATCGCATTAAGTGCATTATTCAAAAACATTGGAATACTTTATTATGCGATCAGAGAGTTGAACATCTATTTAAGGAAGTACCTACATTTGCTTACCAACGGAGTCAAAACCTAAAAGATAGACTGGTTCAAACTAAACCAGCACCTAAAAAGAAGCTTACAGAAAGAATTGGGACGTTTCCGTGTTTAAGTTGTAGTAATTGCAGCTATGTGATGAGAGGAGAGACAATAAAACATTCACACACAGGAGAGACAATCAGACTGAGAAATTTTGCTACATGTGATTCAACCAACGTGATTTATGCTATCAAATGTCCGTGTGGACTGTACTATGTGGGTCAGACATTGCGAGTAGCAAAAATTAGGTGGAATGAACACAGATCGTGCATAAGAAACCATAATCCTAACTCAGCAGTGTCAAGACATTGGGATGAAAAGAAACACAACTTGGTCCAAATCCGTTTTGTCATCCTAGAGGTGGTTTCAAAAAGAGACATCCACGAGAATTTCCAAAAAAGGATGGACCAAAGAGAATCCTTTTGGATAGACCGGCTGAGCTCCCTTTCTCCAAAGGGGCTCAATGAAGAAATAAACTTTATATGCTTTTTGTAAAAGCATTTTTGTCAACTTAACAATTTCTTTACTCTTCGATTTTTTATCTAAAGAAGATTTACACCTTCCATGTAAATATCTGTCATATATCTGCTATCCTTTTGTCACAATTTATTTTCTAGTTGTATTATTCCGCTTTTTTTTGCCCCAAATTGCTCTAATGACTTAGTAGCGACAGAAAATATGTTCCGGAGCGAAAATGCTCTAGACTGTTTATCTCTTCCATATGTTCAATTGTTAATGCGGACCTTATGTCTTGCACATAACACTACTACGACAAAAAATTTAAAAAAATTTGACACACGCTGCTAATTTTCCAATTACTACAGCTACGGCGCCAATTGACGCTGTAGACAGTTAACTACTTGCACTGTCTCACAGAGTGCTGGTCACCATGGAGACATCCCCGCCCCCGGGCTAACGCTCGGGGGTGGGGCGCGAGGCGTACGTGCACCAGGACGGTCCACGACGCCTCGTACCGTCTCCATGGTGACCTTTAAAACGAAAGGTAAACTTACACGAGCGCGTTCCAAGCGGCTCAGTCTGCAGCTACACGTTGTGCACGGCAGGAGCTGAGTAAGTACAGCAGTACCGATTAGGATTAACATACCCACGTAAGAGATTAAGGATGACTCAAAATTGTTGTTTAATTTGCTTATAGATCTGATTGTACGTACGTACAACGACTCGAGTCCAGAGATCGGCTTGACCGAGGTATGACAAATATATAGAGCTAAAAGATAATGATAGAATGTCTTTCTACTTTAGTCAACTAATTGACATACCGTTTTGTTTTGCTTATTTCCTCTCCAAATGAACATGACTCGTGGATGGGTATGTGATTTTCGAAATAACTCTCTACAAATGTCTGCAATTATTGTTATATTTGTTATAATTACTATATTTGCATATACATATACTGTTACTAGTTAAACTAATTTTTATGCTTTTTGCTATAATACCGCCCTGAAGAAGGATTGTATCCGAAATGCATTGGCACCAAAGTATTATGGGCAATTTGAGATGAGAACTCATTGTGTGATGTATAAAAATTAAACTTCCATTGGCGGCAAACGATATAGAAATGTGAATTAAACAATTCCTGCCAAAAGAATTTATTGGAACTCTATTACTTCCATATCATAAATCAGTGACTGAATATTAGCAACCAAATTGGGGCAAACTGAGATGCGCCTTTCTTAACTTAGTGGATACACTTTGTTTCTTGGAAGTTTTTTTGATCATTTTGGTCCTAGTGCTACAGGACCTCTTTTGAGATTGGCAGCTCCAGGCGAGAATAAACCATACAAACTACTAATTATCATATCTATGATGTCTAAAGGACAAACTGTGAACTACAACATGTAGTGCCCTTCTCATCCTCTTTTTCTTGTATGGTGAAAGGGTGCACACTTAAATGCATGGGTGGGTGCCTGTGTGGGTGTGCCTCTATGGTGAAAGGTCGCACACTTAAATGTATGGGTGGCTGCTTAGGTGTGCCTGCATGGTGAAAGGGTGCACACTCAAATGTATGGATGGCTGCCTGGGTGTGCCTGTATGGTGAAAGAGTGCACACTTCCTTGCACTTCCCCTCCCATTTCTCATTCTCGCACTTGCACGATCTGAATGTCACATGGCCTAGTAAATTCTTTGTCTTGTTCTCCCTCTATCTTCCCTCCCTTGTCTTATCATGCCTAGAAACACTTGTGTACAGGCCTGTTATAAATGACTTGTATCATACCATATCATTTTATCACCGATGTCCAGAAAAATATGCATTGCCACAGTAAGAAACGGCTAGACTGGAAGCACCCAAATGCCAATCTAGCCAGGTAATTACACTTAGCAGGTCTGCTTTATCAGAAATGTGCAATAACAGAAAAGTCATATCAAACTGAGGAATGACTAGGCTGGCTGCACCAAAATGCCTCTCTAGGCACTAATAGCACATATCATGCCTGCTTAGCCTGGACATGGTCAACCATTATGATTTATCGCACAATCCCGACCCCCACACATCCCCTCTCTCTCCCACCTCCTACCCCATCCTCAGCTGAGATTTCTGGGCTGGAGAGATACAATCCCTCAGCTTGCGGCCAAGGATAAGTCTCTCACTCCTGTTCTGGATTAGTTGCAGAGGGCGGGGAGTAGAGGAACGCAGATTGAGAAAGAGGTTGTTGCAGTAGTCCAGCCTAGAGTGAAACAGGGCTATGGAGACGGTGAGCTTCTGGGGGAAAGTGAGAAAGGGAAGAGTCCTTTTGAGGAGGAGCAGCTAGTAGCGGGACTTCTTGGTGACGTCTGAGATGTGAGGAGAGAAAGAGAGAGGTTTTTTGCCTCGAAGGAAGGTATGATATGATATTTTGTTCATATCACACTCTTACACAGGTGTATGAAGGAAGAGGGCCCAAGGTGGGCGGCCAGAGTGAGAGAGGGAAAGCAGGGGCAGGGGTCCCAATGAGAATGATCTCCATCTTATTGGCATTAAGGCAGAGATCGTTGGAGGTGCACCAATCCTGAATCGTGGAATGAGCGGAATGAGCGAGAGAGGAGAGGAGCTTGAAGGAAAGCTGAGTGTCAACCGCCTAACACAGAAAGTTAGAGGAGAAGGTAGAGATCAGGTGGGCCAATGGGGCCAAGTAGAGGTTGAAAAACCCTGGTGAGAGGATAGAGCCCTGGGGAACACCACAGGTAGAGAGAGGTGGCAGATAGAAAGGGACCAAGTTGGACCTGGAGGGGCAGTCCATGAGGAAGGAGGTCTGACATGCCAGGGCCTGATCCGTGATGCCCAGGTTCTCACGTAGTTGATTGATTAGGATGGCATGGTTGACTGTGTCAAAAGTAGAGGAAAGGTCAAGGAGGATTAGGACAGAAGGAATGCTGGAATCAAAGTTAGAGAGCAGATCTTCACTGGTGTTCAGCAGAGCAGTTTCCGTGCCTCCAGCAGCTCTAAAGCCAGACTGATGGACATGGAGACAACCAACAGATTCAGTGTGAAGAGTAAGCTGGGAGATGGCCAGCTTTTCCCAGAATTTGCACAGGAAAGAGGTGAAGGAGATTGGGCAATAGTTTTCCGGGATGGTAGGATCGGCAGATGGCTTCTTGAGGAGTGGGTGCCTAAGGGAGTGCTTAACGGGAGAGGGGAACGTTCCAGAGGCAAAAGAGGGATTCCAGAAAAAGGCCAAGGCTGGAGTGAAGGTGTCAATATGGTCCTTGATGGTTCTAGAGGAGCAGGGGAGCACCTGTTTGGATGACACTTTCATAGATCAGACTTGTCTAGAAACCTTGTCAGGTGTTGTCAGAGAGAAAGAGAAGAAAGGTGGAGGAGAGGTAGAGATGGCCAGAGGGGGGCAGAGAGAGGAAGAGGGAGAGGAAGAGGAGATAGAGGACAGCTTGTCCTGAGTTTTAGCAGAGACGTGAGAGGGCAGAGCCCTACAGAGGGCCTGGGAGGGAACAGGAAGGGTGGAGACCGCAACAGGATTGACCAGTTCCTTGCGGATTTTAAAGAGTTTGGCTATGTTGTTAGAGGCCGCAGAGACCCGGACTTGAATGTGTGCTGTCTTCTTGATGAGTGTTACTGCTTCGACTGGCATTTTGGTGCAACCAGTCTAGGTTTGTCTAAATGTGGCCTGGTATGCTTTACTGTAAATTTATTATGTGTCTACACTGGTCTAGATTGTGCAGCCAGTGGGACATGGTTTCAATGTGGCATATAATTTTTAATAGCAAAGCATTAATGTACCTGTGCACTGTGGGTGACTTGCATGTATTGGATTGGCATTACCCTACAAACCAATTGCAGACACTCTGACTTTTTAGCCAATTTCTCTCAGAAAGTGTGCTGTATATTGCATTAAAACACATATTTATATATTTCTCCTAGTACAGTATGCGGCATACCCCTTTAGCAGCACGTTTTGTGCGTATTGTACAAACGTGATAATCTAGGCCAACCCAGAGTGTGGCACGACCCATGATTTGTTGTTGAGATGGGGGGCCCCCTCAGCATGGCTCACAGCGGGGCCCCCACATTTTGTGTTACGCCACTGAGTTCAGACAGTCAGCAGCAGCGCTGTGGCCCGGGTATTGGTAATGGTAAACAAACAAGATTCCTAACTGTGCTGCCTGCTGCGCAACTCGCTCATGTATTCCCCTACCCCCCCGGCGCCTGCCGCCTGCGCATTTGGAGCATCACGTGCCCTGGCCGGCATACTGCACGTGCCCCTGCGAGTGCGTAGCCTCAGCTTCAGAAGCCTCTAGCCAGGCAGTGACGCGTGCTCCTGACTACTGACAGCATGAGAGAATTGTGACTGCCGACTCGACCTACTGGATACTGGAGTCCTGAGCAGAGACCTCACACTTACGCAGCCAACTAAGTAAAGTAAGTCAGAGTGGTCCAGGCAGGTGTGTTTTCATGCAGGGATGCCACAGCGATGCAACGCTGCCTGTTTAGTCAATGTTTATAATTCAGGAAAAGCCAGCAAGCCCCTTAAATTGTCCCACTTGTTAATTAATTTGCACACAATAAATTGTAACACTTCCCCGGCTTTCCTGCCTGCACCTTTAAAGCTGCGTAAACTTCTGATGGCAGGGGAGAGGGGGGGTTTGTGCGGCACGGTTTCTCACCACACAAACCTGCGCTACTCATTCACATGCTGTGGGTCTAAGCAAAAGATTATTCACAGCTGTGAAGTGCCCCTCCCCTTTACCCCCATGTCATGTCTGACACCCTGGAAGGTGCAGTGCAGGCAGGGCTGGCATCAGGTGTCGGGGGAGGAGGATTTCATTTGAGGGAGCGCACAAGCGACCATCATATTTAACATGCTGCGCGTGTTAACTGTATAAATATAATATTTATACAGTTAACATGCCTGTTGAAGTTGAAGGAGCTGCTAGTGCTTCCTCAGTGTGGGCCCGCCCCATGCAGCCTTGCATGCCCCCCGTGGGCAGGCGGCATACTTGCCAACATTCATTGACCAAAAAGTCTAAGATGTAGGATTTTTCAAGTTTCAAAAATAATACTTAGCATAACAATGACATCACTGGACATTACAAACCATACATTGTTGGCACCACAGGAGCATTCTAAAATGCACAACCCATCAAACAGCACAACATGGAGAGATGTATCATTTTGAATGTTAAGTTAACCCTAAATTTTATCACCCACCTTCACAGAAGGTAATCACACAGAGCTGGTAGGCAACGTTTGCCACTCCTCTGTAGCATCAGCCTGGGTAGTACATATGTATTACTGCAGTGGAGGTGGGACACTGAACAACATGGAGACTGATACCCTTCTCAGTCTGATAGGCAGATGCTGTGTGATGGTGGTACGCTCTGCAACTTGCCTGCACTGGTGGTTAACGTAAGGTTTGCCCTGCAAGAGTGCAGGGCAGAGTCATGTAGCTGTCAGGTCAGTGGATTGATCTGAGCCCATCACTCAAATGTATCACTTATCCACCCACCGCACAGACAGATCAATTGCCTTAGATGTCACATAAATTACCTGCCACTGTAAAAAGCACTAGGATCTGTCATCCAAATCTGTAGGCAGTAGGACTGCTTAAAAAGCAGTTGCCTGCCTACTGCCTAAATCAGTAGGGTTTGCAAGTATGAGGCAGTTCGCAGGCCCAACACCGCTGTCAGTCTGGTGCCATTCTGTTTGCGCAAAGGTTGAGGGGCAGCCATTCCAGACCTCTTATACCCTGCTGGCCTCCAAAGAACAAACATATGCAATCTTTGTCTTGCCCTTTAGGCACTGTTCAGAAAAACAAACATGTTTTTGTGCAGGACCTGCCCCTACATGACCCCACAAGCATTGCACTGCCTGGCAATCAGCTGCATCTTGAAAGCTCCATGATTGCCCCCAGACACGCAGCCACCACTGTTACATCTATCCATGGAGACATGGGCATACAAGCTTCTTCACAACACCACCCCAACCCTCCTCCCCCTGCACCGCCACCAGGGAAGAACATCTTTCTTCCCAATCCAACAATGTCAACCTAATAATGGGCACCCAACAATTATTAACCCCTCACACACTCAAAAATAAATACTAGCAAATATTGTAATTTTAAGCTGAGGTCCCAAAAATAGGCTGCACACACGTTAAACCAGAACATTACACTGAAACTGTGTGTCATAAAGGGTATCACCCCATCACTGGGCATCCCAAAATGCTGAATTTCCACAACCCCATTTCACTGCATACATATATGGGGGGTGGGTAAAGTTAATAATAGATGTGAGTGGTTATGAGGGGAAGGCTGCACAGGGTCCCCTCCCGATATATATGCAGTGAAATGGGGTAAAACAAAAACTTCTGCATTTCGGTGATGCACAGTCAAAAATGCATAGTGATCACATAAAGTTAAGGACGTAAATAGACATTTCTGGTTGAATGCACCACTTTGTTGATACCTTTTGAGTTACTTACCTTCATGCAATGTGTCTAATACATCAAATATATGAAAACAAATATTCTTGAACCAAACATTTGTGTCCCAACAAATGTCATGGTACTACAATTAGTCTTTTTGGGACACATTTTAAGTAACTCAAAAGTTATAAATAAAGCGGTGCATTCAGCCTGGAATTTCCACTTCCATACATGGATAACGCGCCCAATGTGATACAATAAATGAAATGCTGTGCAGTTTGAGTGTTACACGTATGTCCAGCAACAATCAGTAGTGCTACAGTGCTAAAACTAACAAGGTAGAAAGTGACCCTGACCTGGCCAGTATGCGAAGCAACCACACATGCCTTCTCTCTCATGAGTGGGGTATTATTTCACCCTCTGTGGTCAGATAACGATCAGCATTGCTGGGCAACAGTAGTTTGTTACCCTTCTGCACCAACTTCTGCTTGGTGAGTCGCTTGGTGACTCGGGTGAATTTTAATCTAATTTCTGTTGTTCAGACATTTCCATTAAGTCAATTACTTTTGCAATAGTGCAGCCCTTCTCATCTTCTAGCCCACTATGCAGGTGCATTGAATCATGAAAGGCCTAATCAGGGGTATTGCTTGCAGAGCACATTTGGATGACTCTTATTCTGCTGACATTTCATATTGGTGCTTTCCTGTCCTGTGTCGCATTCCTATACCTCAATTCTTTCAGCAATAGCCCTCTTTCTTGGGCAGGTTGTGGACGGTTCCCCGTTTATAATTAAAGTGCAGGTGCCAAGACCTTGCGGGGAGGTAGGAGTTTGTGCTACCTCAGCGCAAGACCCACAGGAGATCCTGACAGCAAGGCTCTCATCATCTCGCCCATAGAATAAGGCAACACATTCCTCTCGGCTCCTCTCTACCCCCTTTAAAAGGACTTTATGTGGTAGCTTGCGTAATTACACGCTCTTCTCAAAATAATCACACTCACAGTGCCACAACACTGGTCGCTCTTCACAGGCATTCACTCCCAACTCACCTTCTCTACACAATGTTCTACATCATAATTAAGGCCCTGCCCATCAAGAAGACATCGCCAGTAGCCTAACAATCTAACTGCCCCATGAGGCAACCATTCCACTGAAAGCTATGCCCAAGTCAGGTTGGAAATCTCTAGGTTTAAGAAAGAGAAGACACACAAAGCCTGTCTTAACTCTATGACCAAGGATTTAGCGTGCTCTCTCAAGTTCCGTCAGACAGTGGGACTGCAAAGTGAAAAAAGGGTAGAAAGGGTGCAGAGGACAGAAAAAGAGAGGAGCAATGGAGGGGAGAGATGGGAACAAGAACAGAGTGCAGATGAAAGATAGGGATGGTTTGCAGCACAGGGTGACCAGTGTGTCCAGGAGAGAGAGGGGTGCAGGAAAGACCAGAACACAGGACAAGCCACGAATGGTGGGTGGACACCCAATCTTTTTGGGACGAGCTATGCTCAGCTCATGAAAGCAATGAAAGCCTTTTGACCTGGGAAGTGGTAACATTTTTACGTGAACTGAGCCTTCTGATGTGAGACGCCAAATTGAAAGATTTTGTACTCTGAACTGCTTTTCTTTTTCTTAATATTCTTTTGTTTTCTTTTCTTCTTTTCTCTTGTTTTATACAGTGATGAATTATGTGATTAAATACGTACTGCTATTTTAATTTTGGGAAAAGTCGAGTTGTTTGACTAAAACACAATAAATAAATTTAAAAAACAAAGTCCCAAGGTGTCCCCTGTTCCCCCCTGATTTTATGGGTATCCTAGGCCCCTCGTCAGGTGATGACTCTGTCTTTCAGCTTGCATGTTGCTAGAGCTGGGCTGGTTCCTTGTGGGGCACCACAAATTCATGCTTAGACATGTGAAATGTAATAAACACCTGCAAACATGAAAACAAATACCGTTCTGCCGAGACTGTGCTGGCAGCCGAGTTTCCAGCGTCTTGCAATGTGCATATCATTTTGTCTGCTTCAGACCTTGTGAGAGGCTGACATTAAAGGGACTGTTATACCAATTACCTTGCTCAGTCTCTCTGACAGTAAGATGTGAGGTGCTGCCAGGAAATAAGCAAGTAAAAGGTACAGACATATTTTAATCTTAATCATAAGTGGACAGGTTGTCACTCTCCCTTCAAAGTCTTCATTTTGCAATAAATGAAGTGCTGCACTTTATCACATCGCAACACATCCAATTACATCTCACACTGCCCCGCCTGGCTCTCCCTTTGCATCACAAAATCCTGACTTGACCCATTACATGACACGCTAGCACGTCTGCAAGTTGCATTATATTGTGCATCATAACCTTGCCTGCAGCCCTCTCCCATGACACCATATCATGACAAATTATTACATTTGATCATATCCATCACATCATTCTACACTCCACTAAAACTTGCCACATACCCCGTCACTAAACACCATTAGCACCTTGCCTGGGGGAGCCAGCCAATCAGATGGCTAAGAACTCAGGCTTGAATCGCTGGTGCAAGCAGGGGCATAGGAGACACATAAAATCTGGGGGGCACAGGGGACACCCTGGGGACTTTGATACAGCCGCAAACCACAAAGGCAAATCTGCCAATTATTTGTAGTCAGTGATGATCATGAACATTAGTTCAAAAAAGCAAATATTTGTTTCCAATGGAGCAATCCCATTAAAAAAACCTTTGTAAATGAGGCCCAAAGAGTGCTGCACAATATAGGATGGTTCTGGTGTAGGTAACACATGCTAGCTTATTTGAGAATCCATGACCTTAGGGAGCAGGACCCCTGACACTGGCACATTTAACATCATATTGACCGCAACCTGGTAAATTTGCACAATGCACGGAATTATAGCAACCGCTGGGGACTTCAACAGATGGGCAACTCGGAAAAACCACCTCCAAGCCACTGTTACCGAAAAGAAAGGAACCTGTGACGATGCAATAAAAAGGTCTACACACCTCAACACAAATAAAAGCTGTTCATTACCTGAAATACAGGCAGCGCAAATGGGTGCTCCTTGGCAGAGGTCAAAGTGCATGAAAAGAAGTAGTGGAACTATGTTCCCTGTTGGCCTGCCCCGCTCCCCACAGACCACATCTCCCACCCCCTCCCACACATAATACAAACCCCCAAACAAATGTGCCTGCTGTTAAAGGGAACGTTCAGTGCAGTGCACTGAAGTGCAAGTTTTAACTGCTTCCTACACTTATATTTTAAAACAAAACCATTTCGGAATGGTTTATTTTTCAAATAAAATATAGGAACGTTAAAACGTAATAATAAAAAGTGGAGGAGTACTGCTCATAAGTGCTCCCGCCCACTTCGACCACTGTTCCTTGGTAAGTAAGGTGCCATACTTCCATCAAGTTTTTGCATCAATGCGTAATAATTGACTGATAGGACGAAACACAGTCTCCAGCCCCTTACCATTACCGCATATCAAAGCAAATATTATCCCTTCATCATCATATAAAATACAACAACTGCAAAGCTGCAGTTCACAGGACTATGCAGGAATTGGGAAACACTACAAACATGCCAGTCCTACTGTGGGAAAACCTTTATGCAGATTTGCATATGGACTAGCTGCTGGTCTCATTCTGAAAAACGTGCCAGAAGCTGCACAAGCGCCAGTGTGCGGTCAGCAACCACTTACCATGAAGCGTCAACCAACGACCCGATTGAAGATTACACAACTCTTCTTTTTTGTGTCCTGCGCCATTTTTCAATATATTACTGCAGCCGGGTCACATTTTGGGGATGAGCAGGCCAGGCATGCAGGATGAGCAACAATTTAAATTAAATTGATAATAAATACATGCTCTCTCGCATCATGGATGAATGTGCATGGATGGATGGATAACCCATGGATGGATCTCTGCCATTCCTGCGCCCTGTCTGAACGAGCAATAAAAGCCAGGCTCAATTGTCGGTGCCCTGGGAAATACATAACAGAGCCACGCTCTACACTGCGTCTTAACAGGCCTGTTGGCCTAATTAATATACTTCTTAATCTCAGGTTATGAATTTACACCCTGCCACTTCCCAATTAATCTGGTAGAGACACTGATCACACTCTGTGAGCTGCCAGCCTGTCCCTTCATGCTTCCCAATTATGCTGCAACAATGTTTGATTGATTACTAATGCCATATCTCTCTCGCCCCTTGGTTCACCTAAAATATGCAGTACCTCACACTCTGTTATCATGCAGCATATTATATTTCTCTGGATCATGATGCATACAATTGATCAGGATGCATAAAAGTGAATTCAAGTCCGATTTGAGCAAGAGATTCTGAGGGGGATATAATGTAATGTATCCCCCCCAGAATCTCTTGCTCAAATCGGGGGAGGGATTTGTCCCTCCTGCCCCCCATGTCCTACGCCCATGGGTACAAGCCTGTGTTTCATGCCGTTTGACGGCCGGCTCCCCTGCCCCCTTCTTCCCTCACCCCTCCGTCACCATATTTTATTTTTCACACCCCTACTTACCTTATTTCAGCGGTGGCTGGTGTCCCTGCCGCATCAGCTCCTTCCCCTTGCCTCCTGCAGGCTGCCATGGAAAGGGAAGAGGGGCTCTGTATGAAGCCCCACCTTACCTTTGAATGGTGGCCAAGGATTTTCCTTTGTACAACGGGACGTCCCGTTTAATGAAGGAAAATCCTTTTTTCTTAGCACCCTGGGTTACAGCTTTGGTAGCCTGGGGTGCTAATGGCCTTAAGCCCCCGTTCCAAGTGCTCTGCTCACACCATTAACTTGGGCTGCCGCGCCATTACTCCCGTTCTCACGCCAGAGATGTCCTCCATGATGTAATTTTTTGAACTCATTGTTGACCCCTGTTGAGGGCTCATGTATGTATGTGCTCATGGGCTGAGCAGCTGGGTGGATTTCGAGTTAAGATGGTAGTCACTTCCCACACCCGGAAAATTTCATAGATTTTTTTGTGATAAATAGGATCATCTTCGCTCTGTCTAAAAAAAGTTTTTTTCACTGAACTTCAAGGGTTCTGTTAGGACATTCAATTTTGCTCACGTCTACATCCCAATCCGCTGGTGTAAATCCGTCCAGTAATCTTTTTTAAAATGCCCAAAAAGTAGGTAAAAAAATGTGTGACATCTGGATTTGGTCCACGGACTCACTTCCCTGTACGGTCCAAGGATGGGCCTCTGATTGGTGTAGAGGGTACGCATGATGTGCACTGAAATCTGATGCACCCGCTGATTGGATGGTGAAAAGCATGAGGTGTGTTTCGGGAAACGCCCGCCATGTTGGATTCGCGGACAGTGCCTGTTGTGCATGAACATCACAGTAAAAACATATTAAAAAACATAAGTGTTTTGGCGTAAAGCGTTATATAAAATCTAATAAATACAAAATACAAATACAACATTGCACTTGTCAAATTAATGTAACAATCTCTGGAGAAGTGAGGTGTGATGAGGATGGGATGGTATATGGCCTTAAAAGGCCCAAAAAACTGGTGGTTTTTCCTCTCCAAGTCCGCTAACATCTGGAAGTCCCGGGCAGCCCTGTGATGTTTGCGAACATCTGAGATGTTGGTGGACATATATGCCTTTTTTTTTAATTACAGGGTTGGTGAAAAGCAGTCTTTAGATGGCTTATAACTTTGGAGTCACTCAATAAAACTGCATGAAATTTTGGAATGTTATTCTAGACCTGACTCTGAATGGTTCTGCAAAGTGGGGTGCTGTTTTGGCAAGAGGGAACAAAATTAGAGGGGGAGTCCCAACATATTTTAAAGGCTTATAAATTTGGTGCCATTTGATGCATATGCACAAAGGTTTGCCACACCATTTTAGACCTAAATATGAATGTTACTGCAAATTTTGGTGGGATTATATCAAGAGAGGGCAACCGTAGAAGGGGGCCTCAACATTTTTAGCTGGATTATAACTTTGTTGCCATTTGACGAATGTGGACAAAAGCTTTCAGAAAGATTATAGACCCAACCTTGAATGGTTGGACAAAGTCGGAATGGATTTCGTCAAGTGTGGGCTAAAGTAATATGACTATTTTATGTATGTACATTTTGACACTTTTCAAAAAATAAAACATGGTGGATTTGCAGCAAACCCGTGTAACGAGCATTGGGAAAGACCTGAAAGCATGGTTTTGCAAATGTGTGCATGTTTTATTTTTCGAAAAGTGTTATAATGTAGGTACAAAAAATAGAGATATACCTTTCGTGACTAAGGTATAGCCTGTGTCCATGGGCAGTGGCCAGATTGTCCAGGCCTTGGCCACAATCTGGCTGCTTTCCATGATAACGAGGGACCAACAATGGGTTTAAAGAGGGCATGGTCACCAGGGACCAGCTATGTGGTAAAGGTTTTTTGAAATTTGGATAGGTTTGAATGGGAAAACAAATTCTGCTTGTGGGTACAGGTTCAAGTGGTGGATGGGATTGCAGCAAATATGCACGAGGAGGGTCAGCAAGAACTTGAATGCATGGTTTTGTAAATATGTCCTGTGTTTTATTTTTTGAAAGTGTGAAAATGTAAGTACACAACACAGTGATATATCATTGGTGACTGGGCAATGGGCCTGGCCGTCAGCAAGGAGAAATGTGTACTCTAATTTGCTTATTGGGGCATGCAGCTTGCCTGAAGTGGTAGGTTTGAATGGGAACAAATATTCTGCTTGTGGTTGCAGCCTGAAGTGATGGATTAGATTACAACAAACCTGCGCGATGATTATTAGCAAGGACCTGAAAGCGTATTTTTGGAAATATGTCTTGGGTTTTATTTTTCCAAAGTGTAAAAAAACAAGTGATGTACATTTGGAGTCTGGGTAGTGGGCCTGGACGCAAACGTGTACTCTGATTTGCTCTTTGGGGAATGCAGAATGGCTGCAGTGAATGCCCTGTGGATTTGAAGAATGGCCATATCTGCAAGCCATGAGCAATGGTCCTTGGATATAGATTATTAGGGTATAGTGGAACCTGAAACCAAAACAGCACCCCACTTTGCTGAACCATTCAGAGTCAGGTCTAGAATGAACTTCCAAAATGTCATGCCGTTTCATTGAGTGGTGCCGAAGTTATAGGCCATCTAAAAACTGCTTTTCACCAACCCTGTAATGCAGAAATAGGAATAGATGTCCCAGAACATCTCAGATGTTCAGAAACATCACAGGACTGCCCCGGAATGTGGACTGTTCGCAGACATCAGAGTTGAAAGTGCACTCATTTATGGGACTTTTTAAGGCCATATCCCACCCCATCCTCATCACCCCTCACCACTCCAGAGATTGTTTCATTAGTTTAACAGGTGCAATGTTGTGTTTTTTAACATGTTTTACCGCAATGTTCATGGACAACGTGCAATGTCTGCAAATCCAACATGGCGGGCATTTCCAAAAATCTGACGCACCTCACACTTTCACCATCCAATTAGAGGGCGTGTCTGATGTCTGCAGACATCACGCCAGCCCCTGGACTAATCTGAGACCAGTCCGCGGACTGAACAGGGAAGTAAATCCCTGTACAGAACTCAGACATCACTAATTTTGTTTATCTACTTTTTGGTTGTTTTAAAAGTAACTAATGGATGGATTTACACCAAATTTACAAAAGCTCGCTTTTGGGACCAAGCCGCCGCTCCTGCCACGAATTGAGTGAAAATCCATCCAGCGTTTTGGGCTGTAGGCGTGAGCAGCATTGTTTTCCCTTGCGTCTATGGGGAAAACCACAACTTTTGGGACCCCCCTATAACTTTGCCCCCCTGGGACGAAACCTCACCAAACTTTGCAGAATCAATCTGACAGGGCCATATACCTTTTTTGCAAAGTTTCATGAGGATTTGTCTAGGGGTCTAGGTTTTAAGGTGCCCAAAATGTGCTCTTCCTGTGGGTTGAGCAACTTTCATAACTACACACCTGCTTCCACAGGGGGTGTACTATATATATGTATGTGTGAAAAAAATGCTGAATCGTTTTTAACTCCAAAGGCCTTTTGCGAATAGAAGATATAATTTGGCCGTTGCATTCCCGGCTCGTCGAGTTTCTTGTGATCTTGTGAGTGCCCCTAATGTTATCTAAAGCAGCAGAACTTACCTTGCCCACGTGGGAAATTAAAAAGACAAATTAATCTGTAAGTACCTTTCATGTGAACAGTCCATAGAAAAAAATGTTGAAGGGGGTTTTATCTACGTTTAAGAAAGTAATGCTATCCTAGATTAATAATTGCATGAACAAAATGAATACATGTTATGTAGTAGTTTTGAATACTAAGACAGCCTTTGTAGGGGACGGGATCCAAGAACTGGATGTGATTTTAGCTTTAAAGAACATTTGCGCAATAACGGAATTTGAATGGTAACCGAGAACATATTATTTAAAGTGGCCTTCAATGTATTAGAAGAAGTGGAATGATTATGTTTTCTCCAGGATGTCAGTGTGAACATGCTGAGTGCCAATTTATGAATCAATGTGCGTCTTTGAAATATAGATGGAAGAACATTTGATGAGGTGTAATACCAATGCATTTTGACAACTAACCAGCTAACAGAAAGGAGAATTTTGTATTGCGATAACAGTCCTGAACAATTTCATTTTTGGTTTTATTTTGACGATCTAATGAACAGAATACCAGTATGTATACAATCTCCTTTTTACTTGGTTTCGCACATCCATTTAAAGTTGATTAAGTAGTTCAAGGAAAGAAAGACTCAAAGGAATTAAAATAAATAATTAGAAACAGATACAAACAAATTCTTCCCCTCAGAAAACTCTACATATGCACGAAGGGCCTTATTTAGAAACATATTTGCAATGGGACTTTCCCATGTTAAAACATTTTTGTAAATCACGCTCTAAGAATCCTTGTTTAACAAATGGTTTCAAGGTGAACATTAGCTTGAAGGTAATGAAGGCTTCATAAAAACTGGAACGAATTCAAGATAGTTTATTTTAAGGTGTATAGGTAACACTTTAAACACTTGTGTATAGGCGCGTTACAAATGCCATATCATATCATATCATATCATATGACTAGACACTGTCTTACCTTGTACCTCCTGAGGATGGCATTGATGCTCTACGAGAAACCTTAAACAACTAAAATGTCCAAGGTACTAATTGTGAATATTTTGTACTTTTGCTGAGAAGAGTGTTCAATAAGCGCTATTTTAGCGTTAATGACACCTTTTAATTTCAAGTTACAAAAATATATTGTATATTAATTAGAGCAATCTCTCATTTTAAAGAAAGTTCAATTGTAAAAAAGAGGGCGCAAATAAGTAAGATGAATGGAATACATGTTTATGATATGGAGGGATATGAGGTCTTTTCAAGAGTCTGTGGTTATAAATATGATTATCTGGCTAGTAGCCCCACAACTCCTAGGACCTATTGAGCACACCTAATGACAATCACACACCAGCAGCATGATTTAATGTAATACCACCACAACATTTCTAATCGCCTCCATGTAGGTTCTGCCTACCAATAAGGGAAGCCCTTGTCCCTTATTTAGATTACATTTCATCTGGTCAAAACAATGAACAATATACATTCATCCCAATGACCAATACACCACCCCATTGTGAACGCTCTCACTGTGAATAGTAATTACTTCTGAGACTAGTACATTGATTACTCACTTTCATAGTGCTTGGGAGCAAGAACAACCCTAGTATGTAGAACCACACTGAAATATTGTTCTATTGCATTGCTTTGCATACATCATACTATATACATACATGGCTATGGCCATTTACCTGTCTTTTGAATTTTACATAGGTCTGCTCATTCTCAAATGTGACCCTAGAAGTGAACATGCATTGAATGCGTTTTTGACAAATATGCATGTAATTTGCAAGTGATTGCATATTATAAATTGTGCGCATGTTCATATACCTGAGCCCTCAACTGTAGAGAGTTGTCCATGGGTTTGATAGAATGATGTATACTAGCTCCTGCACCACCTTTAGCACTACCCCAAAATATACAGCTGTGTCCCATAATAAATTCAGTACAGCTGTCACATAGTTACTGACACAGCAATCCAGCTTCTCCCGACCACTTCATTCTAATGTCATTAAAATGTCCCCACACTAGTCCTCTCTGATATTTGCATGCAATGTAATGCTCGTTTGATTTCACGTCTGTTCAGACTACTGTGACAGGGTCTGGGGCTTGACCCTGTCAGAGGGTAACAGGACCCCTCCCAACCTCAGGTAGGAGGCTTACTCGGGCAAGTTCCGGGAGCTTGTTCAACCTCAGAGGTGGGTGACGGATATGGGGGTTTGAGGGAGGCATTCTCATAAACTCCTCTCTATTTGCCTTGTGTGAAGTGACAGGTATGACTATTTGTCACCAAAAGCCACACACCCTCTGTTAAGGCAAGATTTCTCTTTTCGGTATAGGAACCTTAAATACCATCATGCCCCTCGATGAGTGAGTCCAGCAGAACGCTGAAGGAGAACAGCAATACCTACACCCATGGGATGCTCCGGTGCTGGTTAATACGGAGCCACATTACTTATTCTCACCTGGATTGAAGAAAGCTCTGATACAGTGGTCAGTAAAAGATTTACAAGACACTGACCTCATTACGAGTCCGGCGGTAACCCTGCCGGTGCTTCTGGTGGGTTGGCACCGGACTCGTAACATTTTACCGGCACCTGACTTCCCGGTGCCACCGGGACATTACAAGTCCAGCGGCCTGGGAAGTCAGGCACTGGTAAAATCTTAGACCCCATTCCCATGGAGTCCTATAGGACTCTATGGGAGTTTGGACTCAGAAGCGCTGCCACCGTTGATAACAGAGCTGGTGGTTCAGTTAAGAGTCTGCCTACCGTGGTCGCTGCGCCCGGCAGTCTCAGACCTGTTGGAGTCAGTGGCCCCGGCAGGAAAACTTGTAGTTTGCCAGTCTGGAAACAAGGGTGCCGGTGAGCTTACCAGCACCCTTCTTTCCAGACAGGCAAACTTGTAATGAGGCCCAGTCTGACTCGTGGTTCTCATAGATGGTTTGGGGTTAAAGAGGGTTTTTTATCCTCACACATCAGTGGACCAACCTTAGAGGAAATAAAGGGAATAGATGTGGCCACCAAGTCCTGTTGAACATGCAACCAATCGGGGAGGGGAGAAAGACAGAAAACTAAAAATACTGGAACAAAAGACCGATTAGAGTCTGGGGTGTTTGAGTGAGGTCGGGAGGCATGCAGGTGGACCGAAAGACCAAAAGTAGAACGGAAGGTGAAGCAGAGTGTGGAGCACTCTGTAGAACATTTATATAGGAGTTCAGGAGAAGTATAGTGTATGAGAAAGCGTGGTACCTAGTGGAAAGACCATAGCTGTGATTGTTAGGTTGCCTGAGCGAGTGAATGGTAATGTTGGGCAGAGGGATCCTAGAGGGGAAAGAAAGTGTGAGGAGACAAGGAGAGTAAGAGAGAGACACGAGGGGGTAGGAGAGAGTAGGGGTTGAGAGAGAAGGGGAGGAGCAGAGGAGGGAAGCCCGGAGGGAGGCAGGAGAAAGTGGGAGGAGAGAGAAGGAGGTGAAGAAGTATTAAGACAGGTAGACATGGGAGAGAAGGAGAGGAAGAAATGGAATAAGGAAATAAGGAGACATAAGAGCAGGGAGAAAGGTTAATGGGAGAGAGAGGAGAGAGAGTCTGAGAAGATACATTCACTGTTCACTTGTAAGGACCACTGGTTTGGGAACACTAGTATATGGCAACCTTTAGGAAGTCCCTGTGGGAGTAAGATAGATAAGGCCTTGGTCACTAGGCCATCCCATGTCAGAAAGGCCAAGTTAGAGAGTAGGGTTTTCCGATCTCTAGTTTTCCAGGGGATCATGGGTGCCAGGAAAGCCTGGACTAGGGTGGGGGAAGTGCCAGCGAATCTGAGGGACAAGACAGAAGAATCTTTTAGTCACACCGTCCAGCAGCCAAAACCAACACCCAACAGCATCTCCAAGAAGTTGTTACCCTTGATTGAAAAGCCCATTACCATTCCTGTGACTTTCCTAAGGCCATCTGTGATGCTAGTGTCTGCAGAAGTCCATTCACCCCACAACCTCTTCAAAGCCATAACAATAGCAGCAGGATACTATCTACATATTAAGTAAGATCAAATTAACATATCATGTATTAAAAGGAGTATTACACTTTTTTTTCCACTGCTACCAAAGGTAAAAATTGAGTGCATGTTCTAGGTACCACAGTGAAATGTGAAGATATTAATTTTGTGTTTAAATTATTTCATAAATCAACAGAGCAGAAAACTCGTTTGTGACTCGTACCACCTACTACAAGTGATTAAGAACACTCCAGGAAGAGATTGCAAGAAATCCTGAGAACAGGGTTATTGAGTGTATGTGATAGGGAATACACATGAGAATGGAGCTTGGACAGCCCATGCAGTATTATAACACTATCAAGAAATACGAAAATGGTAAGGATTTGTTTGCAACATTGTCTATTCCTAAAGTGAAAAATGTAGCTAAAATTATAGGAAAGTTTTCACCAGTCTTAGAGGTTTATGACAATTTGAAAATGCTGTTTGTTGATGATATTGCCCACCTGGACCCATCTCCACTTTCAAAGAGGACAACCACTAAACTCCTACTACTTGGTGACATGAACCCTGGCTTTAATGACCTCCTGTAGATCATAGCCTCTACCGAATCTCGCTTCACTACCATTGCCAGGGAATATAAACTAGCAATTTATACTGCCAAAGCCTTCAACTTCAAAACAAGAATCTCTAATGCAAATCAAACTCCTGCAAGCTCTTTACTATCCTGCGAGAACTTGAGGACGCCACCACGCCACCATCTACCATCACAATCAACGACGCCTGGTGCATCAAAATCCAAAATCCAAAATGCACCATCAGGAAGAATTGCCCTACTTCAAGACAAAATCCTTGCCAAGCAACAATCAATCCGTGCCAGAACCCACCTCACTCAACTACCCTCCTCCCCACCTTCATTTCCGCTATTCAAATTCTTCCCAATCACAGAAATTGACATTGCCAAAAGAAAGTCTTAAACCCTCCAGTTGAAAAGGTGATACCTGCCCAGCCCTTCTTATCAAGGACTATGCTGACACCCTTCTACCACTTGCCACCACCATCATACACTCTTCTTTCAATTCCTGCACTGTTCCAGACTCACTCAAAGAATACTGGGTCTCCCTCCTTTTAAAAAAACATTCTCTTGACCCCTGTGTCCCCATGAACTACTGCCTCATCACTACAGTACCATTCCTGCTAAACATACTAGATAGAGCTCAACTCCATCTATGAGACTATCCAGGCATGGATGGCATCCCACAGGCTGTGCTTGAACAATGACAAAATGGAAATCCTAATTGTCGGCACTCAAACCACCCTCTCCAAACTCGACCCAACCTACCACTCATTCCTGATTGACGGGAACACTATCCCTGTATCCCAGTCATTAAAATACTAGGTGTCTATCTTGATGCGACCCTCAGCATGACACGACATGTAACTGGTATAGTCTCTTCTGCTGCCCACACCTCAAAACTCTTGAATGCCTGCAAGCCCTTCCTCACCTCTTGCAACCGCCTTACTATTGCATGAGCTTTCATTGGCCCAAAATTGGATTGCTGCAATCTTCTTCTCGCCAGCACCACTAAACGAAATCTGACCAAATTACAAGTTATCCAGAATAATGCCCTCAGGTTTGCCCTCAACCACTCAAAATACGATCACATCACTGCCCACAAGAAAAACCTCCACTGGCTTCCAATTCGATACTGTATTAAATTCAAAACCCTGTCTATCACCCATCAATGCCTCTCCAAAATTCACCATGCTACCTCTCACAAATACTGGCCCTGAATAAGCATGTCAGACCAACACGCACCTGGAACAGTCACGAGCTAGTAATTCTCAGATTCGTAAGTGCTGGAGGATCATGCTGCCCTGTCACTTCCCGCCCTCCTCTGAAACGCCTTACCACTTGCTCTCAGAACAGGACCGTTTTACAACACTTTGCTGATTCCTTTTATGCCACCAGAATGCCCTGAGTTTTCAATGCTAATTGGTACCTTCATGATGTTCCAATTTACTTCATGTAACCAGCGCCCAGATGCCTGCAGTTCGCGTATGCTTTACAAATGCAATAGAATTTTAAAAAAAGAATGTTATGGAAAAGACAGAAGCATTTCAATTGCATGGTGTTATCCCTGGGACAACAAAGGAGAAGTGTGCTGTAATATCTGGTGCAATGGATAACAGGGGTGTTCCAACTTTTAGGGTGTGTTCCTTGCAGCAGTCTCATAAAAGGTGACATTGTTTATCTGAAAAAGGGCAAACAAATTGTGATACTTCAGTTTGGTTCTTGTTTCGATTACTATTCGAAGTGCCGATGTAGGAAATATTATTTGGGAGAGAAAATGTCATGTATAAAATGGTGGCTTGGTAAGAGTGAAATCAGAAATAAAAACATGACATTGATGGATGTGTGGGTTTCCTAAAGATACTGTGGGCGAGAGTTTGGAATTGAAAACTGTATGTACTCTCATGCACATTTTGCACTATGAAATTGAGTAGTGTGATGAATCCAATGGAGTGATCACGGACAGTCGAACGGTAGCCTCTTCCAATGTGGCCAGGTGATGGCAGCCGCTATCTGATCCTGACCCTGGGGGCAGCTTTATGAGGGAGGATCACATGGGAGGAGATAGCCACCAGAGGGATATCATGGCTTCATTGGATGAGATGTGTTATCCCCCACTTTCCCATGAGTGAGACTCCCTGTTTCCCGATACCCTAATGGCTTATTGTCATGTTAGTTCTTTAGGTATAACTGATCGTCCATGTGCACCTATCAAGAAAGATATTTTAAGAATCATGCATCAGAAACCATCAATGGATTTTAATTCCCACAATCACCTAAATCCTCTGTTAGTTTCAGTGGACTTCAATTCCCACAAACCCTCAAGTACTGAGATGAGAAAGATGAAGCAATTGAAACTGAGCAGCAAGTGTGGCGAACGTGCTAGTCATGGGATGAAAGCACCTGTGCGTCGGGCCTTTAAAGTTGGTTATCCCGCTGATAGATGGAGCACAGGAGAGAACGTGACCCCTCCAGGGAAGGCAGACAGAGGTTGGAGGCACGAACTGGTGTATAGAAGCTGGAGGCATGAGTTGGCATGCAGAAACTGGAGAAGAAGGAAAGAAGTGTGGTGTGTGCGAGGTGGGCCATGGAGATGCCAAGAACCGCAAGAAGGCTCCTGGGCATCCGGCAGCCAAGAGAAACTGCCCCTTTCTTACTGGGAGCCAGAGAGAAGCCAGGGTGCAGGAGCAGAGCCAAGAGAGAGCCTTTAGAGACATCGGAGCCACGCAGAGTGTGAAACTGACAGTGAAGATATGCCGTGGAAGCATGAGGTAGCCTGGAAACGCTTCTGTAAGCCAGCGAGTCTGCCAGAGCATAGTGGGGGCATTTCAGCAACTGCGCTGAAGCCAATTAGAACATTATGAAACAAGCAAGAAGATTGTATATAAATAAAAGGTTCACAAGATTTTTGAACATTGTGAGATTGTGGAAATCAAAGTAAAAGCAAAGATTGTTTATCAATTAGATATACCAATCCAAGAAGAAGAGTATATGCTACTTGAATAGTGAAAAGGAACTGTAAGGCATTTTGAGAGTGCAAAGAAAAGTACTGGCAGGAGAGTACACCAGGCATTTGAGAGTGCAAATAGAAGTCCTGACAGGAGAGTATTGCAGGCAAAGTGCAAACCTACAAGGAGAGTCAAGCAGAAACAGTGTTGTTGAAAAAAGGAACTTGTGTTAGAAGAAGGAACTTTGTTGCAGGAGAACTTACAAGAGTCAACTGTGTTAATCTAACAAGATTGTTGTGGGCCAAGGAAGGCATAAATAACTGTTAATCTCAGAGACATTTGTGATACCTGTTAAGAATCCAGGGGAAGGGAACGACCCTCTGGATTAAGGTATTTTCCATTTTGGAGAACATTTCATTTGAAGCCATTCTACTTTTAGTTTAAACTACTTTTTTGCAAATACCAGGATATAGATATATCCCTTGTCGCTTTGTTGTTTTGTTTTAGTGTGAGGGTTAAGATAAAATGGGCCTCATTACAAGTCAGCCGGTCCGTAAACAACTGTGGCGGTAAATCCGCCGCCACCGTTGTTTCCGGACCGGCTGATTGCGGGTCCTGCGGGTGGGAGGTGTCACTCCCACCAGTTCTGACCTGGCGGGAGTAACACCACCCACCTGCAGGCTGTCATGGAAACACTGGCTCTGTCATAGACGGAACCGGTGTTTCCATGGTCCCCATACCAATGGAGTCCTATGGCACTCCATGGGAATGGGGATTTACATAATTCCACCTCAAGAATTACCGGCTCACTGGGGTTGTAATGCCCCGGTGATTCCGGCAATCACAGAGGCAGAATGGTATTATGGGTCTGGCGGCAGCCTGCCAGTTTTTCCGGCACAGCTGCCGCCGCACTCGTAATGAGGCCAAATGTTTTGGTAACAAGGACAGCTTTTTGATTTATGACATCCTGACAAAGACAGATCCCTATTGTTTGTTTTTTAGGTAGGGAAATTCCTCTTTAGAATAGTGTCAGATAGGCACTTTCCCAGCTCTTTTTATTTGACTAAAAGTCTATAACCCAAAAACATGACAACCTTGTGTCCGGCTTCCATTTCTGACCCCTTACATATGGTGCCAGGTGTGGGATCAGGCTTAGTTAACATAAACTTGAGCACCCTAAACTTCCAGTAACTCAGTAACCAGACTTCCATTCCATCATTGCCAAAGAACAATCTATCAGATTTGACTTGTACAGTAGCTGGGGAGAATGAATTGAACCTGGGGACCAAGTGTTAATACTGTGGGATGTTTTTATCCATGCATCCAAGCCCTACCTCAAAACTGTGCAGTTCTGACATGGAAAACATCATGATGGCCAGAGCTTCCCAGAAAATGCACAGGGAAATGCATGAAGAATAGGCTGCCACTCATTTTTGCCGATGTTATGGGCACAGAAGGGCACTGCCTAAAACCACCATTGGACCACCCACACAGTATTTTGAAACCATTGGGAATGGCAATGCTGATTGCCAAAAGCAACCTAGAATTGTGGGGAATTCATTTTCTTAAATCCCAAAAATGGTTGCAGTACCAGTACTCACCACTATCAGAAAGCCGGCGTTTTAAAACAACACCAGACTTTTTTTTGTGTAAAACTGAATAAATGAACCCAAAGCATGCCAAAGAAAGACTTACTGAGAGGTGGATACAATGTAAAGTTATATTCTGAAGTGACTTGAAGGTTTATAACAAGACTGGCTGAGCTGTGGATTTCAGCAGTTTAAATAAATTTGGACTGAAAGACACTAAAAATCTAAATGTTTAAAAGAAATGAGTGACCTACTTTTGAGTGTCACATAGGTTGCAATTGTTTAAATGTCATAGTTTTAAACTTAGAATCAGCATTTTAGCTGCATATGTAAGAAATGGTTAGTTTATTTGAATGCAGAAAACTGGGTAACTAAAAGTGACATTAGCTGGGGCCTGGCTTAAGGAACTGAATTCTGCCCACCAGCTACCCCCGACAGGAGATGAGACTTGCACAACAGCTGTGTTCCCAGGCCTATCTGCCTTTTGCTGCTCCCACCAAAAGGGATATGACACTTCTCTGATTGAATTACCTGGGCTCTGCAGGAAATTGAACAAAGCCCTGTCCTGACTCAGGCAAATGTTTTATTACGGGGGCCGTAAAAGTGGCTTCCTCCTGAAGGAAAGGGGAGGAGCACTGCCTGTGAGAGCAAGCTGGCTTGGCAGAACTGGAAAAACCAGAAATTCAACCTTGTGCTGGGGGGAAACCACACCCCTTTGGGGCCAGAATATAACTCTAAAAAGATGGATCATTCATAGAGCGGACTTGTGAAAATTATTTAAATGATACCATATTTCTTGTGATTTTTCTGCCCACATTTTAAGAGGTTTTTAGAACCGGTGGCATGATCTGGGGGCAAGCTAGCAGTTAAGAGGGTATTACTTAAAATGTATGCATGTTAAAAATCTGACACTTCATCAAGTAATGGCCATACTCCTTGCGCACATGTGTGTAAATTTGGGGTAATGTCCGATATTGCGAAACTAGTTAAAAAGTGCAAATGTCACCATTTTTCAATGCAAGCTCCCAGGAAGAGCAGATTTGGACAGGGTATACCTCCTGTGATATGTGATGGGTGCATGTAATTTTAAACAAATGTGTACCTGTGCAAATATGTCTTTTGGGTCAAAATATAGATTGTGTGTAATTTGACAGGGGTGGGTTCTCTGTGCCATAAACAGACCTCATCATGATGACACTTCATTTCATTCCCCCAATCAAGGGGAAGAGGATGAAGTGGCCAATGACAAGTGGAGAGGGGTAGAGCCTAGTGATGCTGCACACACACCCATTTTCAAAACACATAAAAGCAGACAGTCAGGACAGATAGGGACATTCAATTCCATTTGCTGCGGAGCATGCTGCCGGACCATACCACATCCAGAGATCCAGACTTCAAATCCATCAATCTCCAGAGAAAGCTGTGCAGAAAGATCCAGAAGCAGTGCTGTACCCAGAGAGAGCAGAGCTGACCCAGACCACTGTTAGCAGAACCAGAGAGCTGACCCAGATCACTGTGAAGTGCCGAGACCAGACCAGAGTCCAGTCTAAAACCTGACCAGATCCGTGGCGAGGCCCATTTATTTCAAAAATATATTGTGAGTACCTAGCAGAACTGTGTAGAACCTATCTCTTAGTTAAAATAATATAATTCAATCTATTTTAATCTAAGTAGACCTGCCTCCTAACTGTCACCTGTCATTTTCTAGTTGCTAACAGTCACTTGTCACTTTGAATTTTAACATTCCAAATCTGAAAAACTACCTTTATTTAATCGCTCATATCTCCGTGACCGTTTGTCCTAGAGACTTGCAGTAACTTTCCTCTGAAAGCTGGGAATCGTGGCTTTTCAACGGACCTAGAGCCGCATCCCTACTCCCGATAATTTTGCCGCAATCGCACTCGCGAACTTGCCGCGATTTGCACATTTTTTCACGTGTGAAAACAGCAGCTTCCTTGCGTTCCTTGCTAAAAATTCGTTTGCCTCTTAAGAACGATCCCTGAATCATTGCTAGAGTGAGCCTGGACTAATATTAACTTGACACCACTCACCCTGAACCTCTAGAGGGAATTAAAAGCATTTTAGCATATTTTTCACTTCATTGCCAGCACATATAAAAGCATTTTGGGCCTGTGTTTCAAACTTCTGTAGTATAAGCTTGCTGGGGTGAACTGAATTACATTTGATTGCATTTCTGAGAACTGTGTGCTTTCCTTCCATTTCCTTGCATTGCATAAAGGGGGAGGGGATTGCCAGAGAAAAGTGATTACATTGTTTTGTTGAAATCATATTGGGTATTTTCTGTATTGCATTTTTCATTCAACATTACATCCATCTGAACTTATATAAAGCATTCTCTACCACCTTATTCTTCTGTTCCTATTCACAAGTGTGCTAGTGCCAGACTATCCATTATTGATTACTGCTCAGATTAAGTGTGATATCCAATTAATAATTTATCATAAGTGTGATATATATATATATATATATATATATATATATATATATATATATATATATATATATATATATATTGTTTAAATTCTCAAATAAACCTTTTAAACTTGCAAAACAGAACTACTTCTTGGCTCAGTGGGGTCAGGGGGATTCCAAGAGAGGGGTGTTATATAGGGGTAGTCATCCAGAACGCATGAACTGGACGTGAAGATATATCAATAAGGGTTTCCATTCAGTATCCCAGACTAGGCATTGACTTAGCTGTAGTGTTGAATTGAATCCTCTTACAAATTGGGGGCTCGAGCGGGACGTTTGGGTTAGATCTACCATTTGTGCAGATTAATACAGTGTGCCAGCTGACCAGATACACATATCCGGTCGGATCACCACGCTGTGTTACGCTGTAAAGCACCCATCAAAGGAACGCTCTAAGGAAAAGGTCTGTTTTGCAAAAATAAAATACAAACTTCTGTAAGTCAGGAAGGAACTCAAATTCCAGAATGACGACCTTGGTAGATATGAAAATAGCCATAGAGCACTTCTTACATAAGCTATTTGTGAGAGGTGAGTGGACTCATCAGGACCAGACGGTCTGGTTGCAAGCAATCGCACCCCAGATCACGGAAACAGGGTCAGATACATGGAGAGACCAGGGTCCCTTACATGTGGCCCTGAGTGAACTATATATGTCCTCTAAGGCCAAGGATGAGCACAACAAGATTGCCAGGGTAGCGGTATATTTATATTTACATATGGGAGCCATGCAGGACAAATGTGCTGAAGGCCAAGATCTGGCGAGTAGGCAACTGCTGGCATTACAGAAGGCCCAATCTGATCTGGACTCTTCTGAGCAGAGGCTGCAGAGGAGCCAGGAGTCAGAAAATGATAGTAGGCAGTATATCATTAAAATAAAAGAGGACATGGATATGCTGCAACAGGAAAAGGTGGACCAGGATACCAGGTTTCTGGCCTTGCAGAAGGAGTACCAAGAAGGTTTGGACTCCCTACTGCAGAGCCAGAAAAAGCTGGAGCAACAGTTAGACTTTAATAGGACATGTGCTGAGCACGTAGTCACCCTGCAAAGCCACCTAGATAGGGAGAAGGCAGAGAGCAATAAACTGATTTTGAAAGACCTGGATACCCAGGCAGAGTTTGACCAGGAGCGCCAGAAAGCTGGTGCCTTCCAAAGGCAAAGGGACGACCTGGCGGCATAGATGCAGGCTCTTAGTCAGGAAAGGGATACTTTAGGCCAGGAAGTCTGCCACTTAAAAAGTAAAATGGAAGAAAATCACCTGGCACTCCAGGGACTGGGTGACCTCCAAAAAGAACACCATAACTTGTTAGAGCACACCAGGAAGGTGGAGGATGCTCTGGCAAGAAAGGAGCAGGCCAATAGGGACACAGCTCAGGAGGTAACCCTCCTGCAGCAAAGACTGGCACAGTGCTCCAGGACCAATCAGGAGGCACAGAGAGAGAATGAGGCTCTCTGCCAGCACAATGATAGACTCCAACAACAGGTAGCGATGCAGGAGAGACTGATAGAGTCTAGTAAGGCCTTAACTGAGGAACTGAAGGCGCAGGCTCTTGCATTGCAACAGGGAGCAGGGGCGGATAGAGATGAGGTTTGCTGGGAGAGGGAGACTCATGAGCATAACCTCAGGAGCCCTAGTACCAGAGGCCTGTATCTCTCTCAGTCCCTGGACTCTGCCACCCCCATGTCCCCTGGCGCACATGAGCACCGGGCCACAGGGATGGCAGATTACTATCCAGCCAGAAGCATGGGGCTCATAGGCCAGTACCTCCCAGGAATGGATGGGCGGGCATCCGGGTATGGGCACCCAAGCACAGTGCAATTTAGTGGGGAACCCCAGGAGAATAGGCCCATTAAGGGCATCCTGAAAACTTCTGCCTAGTTAGGTCAGTGGGAGGGGTACCCATCAAATCCTGGCAGCAAGGAGGGATCTGAAGACTCCTCTGAGCGGTACAGGACACAGGAGACCAGGTCCCCACATTCTGCCAGCCATTCCCAGGCTCGCAGAATCCGGGAAAACCTGGAAGAACAGACGGGAACCTCTGGGAGCAGTGCCTCTGAGTCAGAAGATGAATGGACCAGGGTTACCCGGACCAAAAGGGCCAATAAGACAAAAAGGGCCTTGCTTAAGGACCCCTTAAAGCAGATTAAGGCAATCAGGAGCGTCATCACGCCTTATCATAAGATCGCCAAGTATTCTGTTTAGAAGCACTTAGAGTTGTTTGAGCAAATGATGGAGACTTTCCATTTGAAGGACAGCCAAAGCTGTATTCAATATGTAAAGTGGACCTTCTCCCCGGAATACTCCAGTTTCTTTGCGGGGCTGGAGGACCAAAATCATTTAAGATGGTCCACCTATAAGGCGGCCATCTTGAAACATTTTTCTACTCATAGAAATCCTCAAGAGGCTCGAAAGGCAGCCTACAATTTACAATGTGGGGAGGATCAGGCCCCACAAGAATTTGTGCAGGAGTTAAAGCGTGCTTTTGCACAGACCACAAGAAGGGTGCGCACGGATAGCAGAGAATTTATTAATACGTTTTTCCATGCCTTGCCCAAATACATAATGACCCAGCTCGTGAGGGATTTTCACGAGAAAAGATCTTTAGACTGGGTCATTGAACAGGCGACCCGGATCTATGAGGTGCAGAAGCCAATAGAAAATAAAAATAATGCGCCAAAAAACCCCAAAGCCAACAACACCCCTGCTGCTGCCAAGGTGGCAGAGGTAAAGGTCACCCCCGTTTTAGAGTTGGAGATGGGGGGGCCTAAAAACCTATCTGTACCTAATAATGCTAGGCCCAGAAGGTCCTCGGGCCAGTCACAGACAGGGAGCCAGGGAGGCAGCCCCACAAATGTGGTCCCTCGCTCTCCTGATTATGTAAGCCCCCGGTACAAGGGAAACAGACCCATCCTGGGTTATGTGTTGGACTCCTCCAGCCCCAGGGGGGGGATCCAGCCAAGCACCTAACCCAGAGAACTTCCCTCTCAACTTCTCACAGGAGGGCAGAAACTCACCAAACCCTGGGCAGAACTTCTTCCCCAGGTATCCACCCAACTTCCAGCCCCAAAATCATCCATCCTTCTTTCCCCAATTCCCTGAGCCCAGACAACCTAATCCGGGAGAGGGGAGGCCAAGGGTGGAGGGGTATCCAAATCTTCCCAACCAGGGGTACTACCAAAGAAGGGATAGCTACCCTTCCCGGGATCAGCCCAGGGGAGAAAACAGGGCCCCGTATCAGCCTGAGCGGGTTTCCCAGTTAGAGCGCCAGGTTCAAAACATGGCACGGGATCTGGGTCACATACTGAGGGCTCAGCAGAACCCTCAGATCGGCATGCCGGTGCAGAACGCACCCAACTCTGGACCTGGTGCTCCAGAACAATGACGGGGGCAGCACCCCGATAACTCACCGGCCCCCAGGGAGGAGGCACAAGGGGAAGGGGGGTGTAAAGCCTTGGAGGAAGCTTCCTTCCTCACTTGTAAACAGCCCCTGGAAACCCAGGAACCGGAAACAAAATCTCTTGCCCCTGAAAGTCTGCCTCCTAAGGAGCAGAGGGGGGGGTAGGAGAAACAAAAGACCCAAACAGACTCAGTTTGAGGAGGAGGTACAGATCTTCCAATTTGAGGGTTAGGGATCCTCAGAAGATCCTGGGAAAAGGATCTTCTCCTTCAGAGATGGGGGAACTCCTCCCAAGGAAAAATGGGCCCCAAGGGATTCCAATCCAGACTGGGGAGATATGGAGACTGAGCTACCGCCGCCCATCATCTCATCCCAGAACCCACAAAACCAAAATCCCCTGGTTCAAACCCATCCTGATGATTGCCTCCAAAAAGGGGGGGGGGGCCCAGAACCGGAGCCAGGGGACCCACAATGGCTCTGATCTCCAGTTGCCAACTTTTTCTTTCAGATTCCCAAAGGCTCTCCACAGAATTCTGCCCAAATCTCTTCGCTAGCGATGTCCAAAACCAGAAAGTTAGCCCACCAGTTGTCCAAAAATGTGCATTATCTGTGCCCCCTTGAGGAGAAGGAGGGAAGATACTATGCCCCGGTACAAGTACAGGGGCAGGGTACAATTTTGGCACTGGTGGACACTGGATCTCAAGCTACCCTTCTGTCCAGAAGGGCCTTTGACGAACTGAATGCAGGAAGGGGAGAGAATTACCAAATTCCTCTCACCTCTCTTCCTGGACAACTGCAGAACTTTGACGGGAAGGAAATTCCCGTTGAGGGGACTGCAGACTTGGACATTAAGATCGGGCGGCACAAGGTGAAACACCCGGTCATAGTAGTGACTCCAGAGGGCACCCCTTGTTTACTGGGGAATGACCTCCTGAGGAGGTTGTCACCCTTAATAGATTGCGTAAACAAGGTCCTCTGGACCCAGACTAGCCGACCAATAAAATTAAAACAGAGTGTCAACCATGCTAGTTTAAACGGCACCTGCCACATGGTTGAACAAAAATCTGACCAAGTAGAATTTCACTTCCAGAATAGCCAAATTCCAGACGTGACAGTAATAGCAGTAGGACAACAGACTGGTGATGGAGGGTCCTCTCTATTTCTGAAAATCAACCTTCCTTCCAGTTTAAGGTGGTATTCCACACTGGAAGGAAACACCCTGAAATTCTTTACTAATCCACAATCAGAAACTCCCACTCCTATAGTCCAGAAAGATGTGAAATCAGCTCAGAGCCTGGCTGATATTCAGCAAATTGGAGAGCAGTTGTTCATCCCTGTTCAGTTAAATGATGGGAAGGACTCTGTTCTCGCTTGAGTGTGCGTGAACAATGGTAAGAGCTTCATCATCGAAGCCATGTTCCGCCAACTCCCAAAAGATCCAGCCATTCCCACATTCAAACTGATAGACAAATGGGAAATGGACCTGGAAGCACCCAATACCAAACATCTTCTGCCAAGCAGGTGTATGCTCAAAATCTCCATTGGCAACAAGAGCATAGTCCACAATTGTTGGGTCGTGCGAGACGTCCCTGCCGCCTTTTACTTAGGCAAAGACATTCTCAATCGCTTTGCCATTAGTTTGGACCTAATAAACTTCAAAGCTTGGTCCCGATTAGCGGATAATCCCATGGGCTTTGATGATCCAGAAAAAGCATTTAGGTCAGCTCAATTGCTACCTTATGCAGTTGAAATTCAGATCAAAGAGGAAGTCACCATCCCAGAAAGGACCCGACAATTCTCCCTGGAAGTGAAAGTTAAAAGAGGACAATATCTGCAAAACCCTGATGCTTACATACATCTAAACGCTTCTCTCCAACAGCAAGGGTTGGGGGTAAACCCAACTCCATTAGTCAACATAGAACATGACACCATTCCAATAGAGGTGGATAACAGCGACTTAAAGAGTATTACTCTAGCCGCAGGCACCATTATTGGAATGGCGGTTGATGACCGACATTTTTCCATAGATTTAGGTAATGAACTGTTAGGGCCAATCCCCAAGGACTGCTTTGACAGTGACAGTGATGACAATACAACACCAGACAGGATTTTTACCCGGCATGGGGGGAACTTCCTGGTGTACACTTCCTGCCCCTATGGTAAGGAAGATGTGACTTGTGACTTCAGGAGGGATGAGGTGATTTTCCAGGTCCATGAGGGCTGCCTTTCCCACCTGAAGCCTGCAGTCCAAATCAGCACTCTGCCCAGGGACTTCTCCACCCAGCTGGAGGAGGCCGCGGAGATAGCCAAACCAGAAGTCTTTCCAGGCTTCAGGCAGATGGTGGAAGAGAGAGTCAACCTAGCTGATGCCTGTGTGACTCTGGAACAAAAGCAAAAGTTGAAACAAGTTTTCTTGGAATTCCAAGATCTCTTTGCGGTAGACTCATATGACTGTGGTCGCACTGACATCCACACAACAACAATCCCCACGGACCCTGGCATGACTCCTGTGTTTGTGAAGCAATATCGCTTGCCTCTCGCATCAATGGAGTCCCTTACTGAAATAATTAAGAACCTTGAGTCCCGGGGAATAATCCGTCCAGTCCACAGCACCTTCAATAATCCGGTGCTGGGAATATTGAAGCCAAACGGCCAGTGGAGACTCTGCGCCGACCTCAGGGAGCTCAACAAACGGGTCCATAATTCCCAATGGCCTCTGCCCTACATTGACCAAGGGCTGGCCCAGATCCAGGGGTCACAGGTATTCACTGCAATAGACCTGACCAATGGATACTGGACCGTGCCTGTCAGCAGGGAGGACCAATACAAACTGGCTTTTACCTTTGGGGGCCAGCAGTATTCATGGACCCGGACTCCCTTCGGATACCTTAACTCCGGTAATGAGTTCAATATTTTCCTACATAAGGCCATGCCCGACCTGGGTGCGAGGGGTAACCTGGCTTATGTAGATGATGTCCTCATCAAAAGTTTATCTGTGGAGGAACACATAGCGGAGATCCGTTATGTTCTGACGCAGTTGAGGGCCGCCGGAGCAAAACTTTCCTTTCAGAAAGCACAGTGGTGTAGAACCCGTGTTAATTTCTTGGGGCATGAGATTACTCCTCAGGGTCTCTGTCCCCAGGAAAAGAAAGTGGAAGCACTTCAGAAACTGAAAGACCCCACAACTCTGCGGGAACTAAGGAGCCTCCTTGGACTGACTAATTACAGCAGAAAGTTCATTGAGGGCTACGCAGAGATCACCAGACCCCTGATTCATCTCCTGAAGGGGGGGGGGTCAAGTGGGAATGGGGTCCAAAACCAGCCGAGGCAGTAAAACAACTCAAAAGAAGCCTCTCACAAGCGCCTTGCCTAGCTTACCCTGTCAGAAACAAGGAGTTCTTCCTGGAGACGGGGTTCTCTAATACGTGCTTGATGCCAGTATTATACCAAAAGCATGACAAGGTCAATAAAGTAATCTCCTATGCGAGCAAAACTTTATCCTCTGTGGAGGAAAAATTCAACGATTGTGAGAAGGCACTCCTGGCGACGGTGTGGGCATTGAAGAATTACCACCCGTTTATCCAGGGGGAACACATCATAGTGGAGACTCCACACCAGCCTCTGCAATATCTCCAAAGTGACAGAATCCGGGCCGGAAATGTGAGTATTTCCCGAATTACTTCCTGGATTCTGTCAATGCAAGGCTTTCCTGTGGAGGTCCGATATGGCCAAAACAAGAAGAGTCCCCTCGCGCAAGGTCTGGCTGACTTGCATGATTGTGCCAGAGAAAACTGTCTCGAGGACGAAAGTCTAAAAATCAAGGACAACATGGAGGCATACCTTAATTCCCCACACAAAGTCTTTGAAGAGGACAAGTGTGAGGGAATGCCCACTGTCTATGTGGATGGATGCTCTTACCATGTTGACAACAACGGGGAGAAAGAACTGGTGGCCGGCGTAGGGAATGCATGGGTGAAGGAGTTCCCAGAACCCTCCGCTTGGTACAAAATTGGTCCCCGAAGTAGTCAGGTGGCAGAATTGATGGCTGTGCATCAGGCCATCCTCACTGCTGTCCAGCATCAACTCCACGAACTGGTCATAATCACAGATTCGGATTATGTACGGAACGGGTTCGTGGAGCACCTGGTTAATTGGAAAACCAGAGGCATGTTATGTGCTAATAACAAACCCTTGAAACATGGGAAGTTGATCCAAAACATTGATGATCTGGTCACCTCGAATGAGATGACCATCTATTGGAAAAAGATCAAGGGTCATTCCAAAGTAGAAGGACCAGACAAAACTGATCAGCTGGCCAAAACCGGGGCCATCCAAGGGGATATAATTGAGATTGAGTCCCTGTTGGGGGAAATCATGGTGACTGCTATCACTAGGTCCCAGACAAATGCTCACAACAACCTTTCAATTGCACAATGGAGTAAGGAGATCCCTGATGCTGATTTGATTACCGCTCAGAAGGGGGATCCAATAATTGGTAAATTTTACCAGCACCTTGAGGACCCTGAGAACTTTCCCCTGACGGATACCGATTACACTGGGAAAGAGGACCTAAGAGTGTTGATGAAATGTCCAAAAATGTTCCGGATCCAAGACGGTTTGTTGGTAAGGAAATCCAAAGCTGGCCATGATCAGTGGGTGGTTCCTACCTCATTCCGAAGCCTGATGTTAAGTCACGCCCATGATGCGGCCACCGCCGGTCATAGGGGGTTTCACACAACATTAGAAATCTTAAGAGAGGTTGCATACTGGCCACACATGGGGCAGGACCTCAACCAATACCTGGAGGGGTGTCTTGTGTGTGCACAATTTCAGCCATCATCCCTCACACACAAATCGACTTTGTAGGCCCCGGGATTCGCTCTGCTAGGGGGAATAAGTACATGTTGACTGTGACATGCTTGTTTACCAAGTGGGTGGAATGTCTCCCAGCCCCAAATTGCAAGGCAGAAACAGCAGCTGCCTTGATGATTAACCACATCTTTTCCCGTTTTGGTCTACCTCAAAGGATTGAGTCAGACAGGGGTAGCCACTTCACCAGTGAAGTAATGACAAAGATGTGGGAGATACTGGGGGTCAAAAGGAAGTTGCATATTGCTTACCGGCCAGCTTCTTCTGGGGCAGTAGAGAGATATTACCGAACCATTGTGAGCATACTATAAAAGTTTGTGGCAGATTCTGGGCCAAGTTGGGATATCCGATTACCTCTGGTCCTAATGGCCATCAGATCTACCCCTTCATCTGCAACCAAAATGTCACCATTTGAGTTGATGACTGGGCGCAAGATGGTGCTTCCTCAGCATTTGCTCTGCAGGACCCAAGAGCAGACCCTGATAAATGCCTCCACAACTCATGAGTATGTGGAGAATTTAAGGAAACACCTTCAACATGCTTTTGCTTATGCTCAGCGGAATCTAGAAAGATCAGCTGATAGCATGAAGACCCACTATGACCTGAAGACTTCCAGGAAGGAATATCAGGTGGGGGACCGGGTCTATCTATACAACTTCCAAAGAAACCAGGCAAAACAGCGAAAATTTTTGCCTACATGAAAGGGACCCTTTGAGATTATAGACAAGATCTCCCCTGTGGCCTACAAGATCCGCATTCCCCAAAGGCGGTTTGGCAGAGGAGGAAGACAAGTGGGTCCACATTAACCAGTTGAAGTGTTGCCATCCCAGGCACACTCTGCAACAACTGGAGGAATCCTCTGGAATCCTAGAGGGTGCTGTCTCAGATTAATTCAGTTCTAACTTAAAATATCCTACATATCGCCTATCAAATTCTGAGTTTCTCAATGTGGGTGTTTTCATTTTTGAATGCAAAAAGAAATGTGCATGTTCATATGTTTTGACTATAAATGTATATGCCACCCCACTATATCAATGGTGGGGGAAAAATGTCTATGAATAGGTATTGACGCTCTTCCTTTGTCGTCCTAGGAGAAAGAAAACCTGTAGACTGGCCAAGGAGGACGATCCGGAGACTGGGAGCAGAGACGCGGGGGGCCCGGGGTACCGCCCAATATTCCCATCAGGACCGGCGAGGAGAACCGATCGATCCGACCGGATGGAGGAAAAGATGCTGAACTGTGCCATCTATTGGAAGAAGATGAGGAAACATCCCAGGTCTTGCGAGTCCCATCAGTGAAACAGAATGGCCATCGCAAGAGGGGGGCTTGTGGGATGTTTTTATCCATGCATCCAAGCCCTACCTCAAAACTGTGCAGTACTGACATGGAAAACATCATGATGGCCAGAGCTTCCCAGAAAATGCACAGGGAAATGCATGAAGAATAGGCTGCCACTCATTTTTGCCGATGTTATGGGCACAGAAGGGCACTGCCTAAAACCACCATTGGACCACCCACACAGTAGTCTGAAACCATTGGGAATGGCAATGCTGATTGCCAAAAGCAACCTAGAATTGTGGGGAATTCATTTTCTTAAATCCCAAAAATGGTTGCAGTACCAGTACTCACCACTATCAGAAAGCCGGCGTTTTAAAACAACACCAGACTTTTTGTTTGTGTAAAACTGAATAAATGAACCCAAAGCATGCCAAAGAAAGACTTACTGAGAGGTGGATACAATGTAAAGTTAAATTCTGAAGTGACTTGAAGGTTTATAACAAGACTGGCTGAGCTGTAGATTTCAGCAGTTTAAATAAATGTGGACTGAAAAACACTAAAAATCTAAATGTTTAAAAGAAATGAGTGACCTACTTTTGAGTGTCACATAGGTTGCAATTGTTTAAATGTCATAGTTTTAAACTTAGAATCAGCATTTTAGCTGCATATGTAAGAAATGGTTAGTTTATTTGAATGCAGAAAACTGGGTAACTAAAAGTGACATTAGCTGGGGCCTGGCTTAAGGAACTGAATTCTGCCCACCAGCTACCCCCGACAGGAGATGAGACTTTCTCAACAGCTGTGTTCCCAGGCCTATCTGCCTTTTGCTGCTCCCACCAAAAGGGATATGACACTTCTCTGATTGAATTACCTGGGCTCTGCAGGAAATTGAACAAAGCCCTGTCCTGCCTCAGGCAAATGTTTTATTACGGGGGCCGTAAAAGTGGCTTCCTCCTGATGGAAAGGGGAGGAGCACTGCCTGTGAGAGCAAGCTGGCTTGGCAGAACTGGAAAAACCAGAAATTCAACCTTGTGCTGGGGGGAAACCACACCCCTTTGGGGCCAGAACATAACTCTAAAAAGATGGATCATTCATAGAGCGGACTTGTAAAAATTATTTAAATGATACCATAATTCTTGTGATTTTTCTGCCCACATTTTAAGAGGTTTTTAGAACCGGTGGCATGATCTGGGGGCAAGCTACCAGTTAAGAGGGTATTACTTAAAATGTATGCATGTTAAAAATCTGACACTTCATCAAGTAATGTCCATACTCCTTGCGCACATGTGTGTAAATTTGGGGTAATGTCCGATATTGCGAAACCAGTTAAAAAGTGCAAATGTCGCCATTTTTCAATGCAAGCTCCCTGGAAGAGCAGATTTGGACAGGGTATACCTCCTGTGATATGTGATGGGTGCATGTAATTTTAAACAAATGTGTACCTGTGCAAATATGTCTTTTGGGTCAAAATATAGATTGTGTGTAATTTGACAGGGGTGGGTTCTCTGTGCCATAAACAGACCTCATCATGATGACACTTCATTTCATTCCCCCAATCAAGGGGAAGAGGATGAAGTGGCCAATGACAAGTGGAGAGGGGTAGAGCCTAGTGATGCTGCACACCCACCCATTTTCAAAACACATAAAAGCAGACAGTCAGGACAGATAGGGACATTCAATTCCATTTGCTGCGGAGCATGCTGCCGGACCATACCACATCCAGAGATCCAGACTTCAAATCCATCAATCTCCAGAGAAAGCTGTGCAGAAAGATCCAGAAGCAGTGCTGTACCCAGAGAAAGCAGAGCTGACCCAGACCACTGTTAGCAGAACCAGAGAGCTGACCCAGATCACTGTGAAGTGCCGAGACCAGACCAGAGTCCAGTCTAAAACCTGACCAGATCCGTGGCGAGGCCCATTTATTTCAAAAATATATTGTGAGTACCTAGCAGAACTGTGTAGAACCTATCTCTTAGTTAAAATAATATAATTCAATCTATTTTAATCTAAGTAGAACTGCCTCCTAACTGTCACCTGTCATTTTCTAGTTGCTAACTGTCACTTGTCACTTTGAATTTTAACATTCCAAATCCGAAAAACTACCTTTATTTAATCGCTCATATCTCCATGACCGTTTGTCCTAGAGACTTGCAGTAACTTTCCTCTGAAAGCTGGGAATTGTGGCTTTTCAACGAACCTAGAACCCCATTCCTACTCCCGATATTTTTGCCGCACTCGCGAATTTGCCACGATTTGCAAATTTCTTCACGTGTGAAAACAGCAGCTTCCTTGCTTTCCTTGCTAAAAATTTGTTTGCCTCTTAAGACCCATCCCTGAATCATTGCTAGAGTGAGCCTGGACTAATATTAACTTGACACCACTCACCCTGAACCTCTAGAGGGAATTAAAAGCATTTTAGCATATTTTTCACTTCATTGCCAGCACATATAAAAGCATTTTGGGCCTGTGTTTCAAACTTCTGTAGTCTAAGCTTGCTGGGGTGAACTGAATTACATTTGATTGCATTTCTGAGAACTGTGTGCTTTCCTTCCATTTCCTTGTATTGCATAAAGGGGGGAGGGGATTGCCAGAGAAAAGTGATTACATTGTTTTGTTGAAATCATATTGAGTATTTTCTGTATTGCATTTTTCATTCAACATTACATCCATCTGAACTTATATAAAGCATTCTCTACCACCTTATTCTTCTGTTCCTATTCACAAGTGTGCTAGTGCCAGACTATCCATTATCGATTACTGCTCAGATTAAGTGTGATATCCAATTAATAATTTATCATAAAGTGTGATATATATATATATATATATATTGTTTAAATTCTCAAATAAACCTTTTAAACTTGCAAAACAGAACTACTTCTTGGCTCAGTGGGGTCAGGGGGATTCCAAGAGAGGGGTGTTATATAGGGGTAGTCATCCAGAACGCATGAACTGGACGTGAAGATATATCAATAAGGGTTTCCATTCTGTATCCCAGACTAGGCATTGACTTAGCTGTAGTGTTGAATTGAATCCTCTTACAATACCCTCAGACTTAGGGCCTCATTACATGGATGGGGGTGTACCATGGCGCTATTAGCGCCATGGTTCATGCCGGTAAAATACCGGCACCGCTTTGTTGGAAAGGCGAATTACTGCCCTATTCCAAGGTTGGCGGGGCGGTAATTCCCCCTTCCAACATTGCCCTTCCCCATTCCCATTTTTGCCCCATAGGGCTCTATGGGAATGGGGAAGGCGCTAATTACGGTACCGCAAATTGCGGTATTAGCTCCCTGGTCCCTTTGCGGGTTGGTTTTTAACGCCTGTAAGAAGCAGGCGTTAAATTCCCCAACCCGCAAAGGGACCTCGTAGTAAGCCTTATCGCCATCCGTGTAATGAGGCCCTTAGTCTTCATTCCCATACCTGGAACATACCTCAGACTGGCCTCTAAGTCAGGTCTAGTCTGGCGACATGGCCTGGACATCCTGGCATTACAGACCAGGACTATAGAGGTGACAGAAAAATCCAGATGCAAAATAATGGAAAAGAGGCATATGAAGTGAAGGCTTGGGAAAGAATAGCTTAAGAGATTCTAAAAAAGTGTTCCAGGTTATATCTGGATGTATGGTCACATCTGTAAAAATGTCAAAAGTGTTCAAATAAGTCTATTTCTTTGCATACATAGCACTTGTTTTGCACTAACCCTACTTTTATTTAGAATAAGGTTGTACTAATGCACCCTGAAGATAGGAAACAAAGTATGTGTTAGCCTATCTTGCAGACTATGTACACATTTGTTTTTTGTCGCTTAAGAAAATGTGGTTGATGGCTGTGTGAACCAATAGTTTTTTATGTCTATTTAAGAAAATAAGTATATGTATTATATGTTCTTTGAATACATTAATTGTTTAAGGATTTTGGAGTATAGGTTGTGTGCAGTATTTGCTTGTTTACTGCACTCTTTCCAGACTTGGCTATTTGGCCAACACAAGAGAGGGAGGGGTGCCTAGAACTCACACCTTTTCTCTCCTTAAAGTATTCTACTATTTTGCGCCCCGACCAAGTCCCAGTAAATGGTCAACATATGCAAATTACACTAGTTTGATGATTAATGTTGAGCCAGTCAACATTACTCTAAATCCTGCCAAACCCCTGCCTTGTGTACCTCAGTAGCCTATTTGCCGACAGGCTGAAGAAGGTATTCCCCTTGTAATAGAATCCCTTCTCCAAAAATGTATTGTTGTATCAATCGTGTACCAACCTGTAGACCCTGCAACACTCTAATTTTGTCCACTAAGAAGCCAAGTAAAAATATTTAGCATTTTATTCAAGAATTGCACACAGTTAATAATGCAGTATTACTGACATTTCCGGTTGTACCTAATCTGGCAAGCATTATGGCATGCCGTCCATATACAGCTAACTACTTCACTGTTGTAGAGTTGTGTCCATCATTTTTGTCCATACACATACATCCTGACAGTCAGTACTTTTTCGTTTGTACCCATAAACCCACACAGTATACGTTCACTAGGCTTCCAATGGGATACCTAGAAAGTCCTACTCTGTTCTCCCAAATTTAAAGGAAAGATCTGATTTGGTTCAGTTTCCCAGAGGGTCGATGCTCTTGCAGTATGTAGATGATTTGCTCCTAGCTGCCCTCTCCTTGGTAGCTTGTGAGGAAGACTCACATATTCCATTGAAAGCGCTTGCTGAAAAGGGTCACAAGGCATCTAAAGACAAATTACTGTTGTGTTTGCCCAGCGTGTGGTACCTGTTCCATGAGATTTCTACTGGGAAAAGATATGTGTTCCAGAATTGGATTGCAGTGATCCAGAAAGTCCCTAAACCCCAGATTAAGAAGCAGATCAGAGAGTTTGTCAGGATGATAAATTACTGTACACAGTGGGTCATGGGACATGTATCCATAGTTCAGTCCCTTCTGAACCTCATGCATAATTTGACCCCCAAGTCCGCGCCATCATCTCAGGAAGCAGAAGATGCCTTTGTCACCATTAAGCAAGCGCTTGCAATGGCTCCTGCTTAGTTTTCCAGATTACACTAAGCCCTTTGTGCTGTTCTGTGATGAGCGCAACAGGTTTTCTCAAGGTGTGTTGGCTCAGTTTCACAGTAATAAGCACCTGCCCGTATCCTAACATTCTTTGGTAATTGGCATTTGTACACGGGTGTGGTTAAAGATTGGACAAGAGGGCTAAGGGGATTGGACAGCACACTCTGGTGAGGGAACAATACAAAGTTATGAATAACCCCACTTGAAAGCAGCAATATATCCCATATTGATTGCCCCAGTTTAGTGATGATGGTGCATACTTGTTTTATGGCTCACTACAGATTGGGTCATCTGGAAGATAGAGCTGTGATTTGATTTTAGTACTAGAATTCGAGCTCCCAAATGCACAACAGTTCCAGCTTATTGGAGGGATATATTTCTATTCTTTCCCTTTTAGATAGGCAGCAGAGCACCGTCTCCTAAGGATAGCTGTTGCAAGGGATTATGAGAGTTCTTCCATGAGGGACAGCTCGAGTTTAGTTTTAGAGTTCTTTCAGTATATACATTGGTGTAATTTGTGTACCTTTGTATGTTACTGCAAATGTGTTGGTGGGATTTGACTAGGATGTTTAACCCACATGCCTATCCCTGGATGGTATAGTGCATATTAAACACCAGCATATAAGGGCCCACCAAACACAACACAAACATCAATCAACCAAAAACATACCAACACACAGTGAACTAAAGCATCCAACAGCACATCAAAGCTCTCCTATGCTTTGACCTCTCAATCCTACTAACGGATCCATCGCAACCCCCTTCTTTTTCAGATCCACCAGGGTGCTTGGAGACCATGAAAATGGCAGCAGTACGTTGTAGAAGTCACAATTACATAAAATAACAACTTAATAATCTGAACTACGTCATGACCATATCCCCTGCCATAATCAGAGTCCCTTGAAACAAACAAGATGCTTATAAGGACTGGGCCTGTGTATGAAAGGGACCCCTGTGTGAATAGGACCTTTGCATGAAGGGCCTCTGAATGAGCAGGTTCCCTGCATAATCAGAACCCTGGTCTTTCCAAAACTTTGGGTCATCAGAAACCCTACAAAAACAGAAGCCAGGCATGATCAAACTCCTGGTATATTCAGGGCCCTTGTATAGTCATACATTTTGACAGAATGTATGTCTCAGGAGTAAGAATTTTAAAGCTTAGACGAAGACCATGTATCCGTACAGGCAAATGTGTGAATTATTATAATGTATTCATTCATTATAATATAAAAACATTTTACAAAGACAATTATACAGCATACATACAATGGACAAAAACATTCCATAAAAACATTCACTAAAAAACATCAATATCAATACATATTCAGACGACTGTTAAGAATGGTGGTTTTGAAAATTTGTCTATACATTCTCATACATAGGGGTGTGTGCAATAACATAGAAAAGTATACAATTGAATACTTTCTAAATAGAATGTGACATTAGCCGGTTTGCACTTTTTTAAGCACATTTGCGCTTTCTATGCATAGTTTTGCACAACATTCAATGTATGTATTGATATTGATGATTTTGGTGAATGTTTGTATTGAATGTTTTTGTTCATTGCATGTATATTGAATAATAACCTTTGTAAAAGGTGTTATATTATGATAAATTAATACATTATAAGTCCACCATATTCAGGGCCCTGGTACTATATAGTAAACGGATTTCCATAAATAAAAGAGCCACATCGTGAAAGCACAATTATAATCAGATCCTTGGCCTTATCAGAACCATGGCATAGCTAAAACAGTGTTACAAACCATGTCACACTAATCATTGGAGCATTATCACCAGCAGAACTGTAGCACAATAAAAGCACTGTTTTGATTTGAAATATGCCATAATTACTGCCTTTACGTAAGCAAGGCCATGGCATATTTGGAGCCTTTTCTATTTGAAGAGCTTTGCAGGGGGCACGGCATATTGAGAGCCGCTGTATGTTACATACTCAGTACTATGGCATTCGTGGGCAGACTGTTTACACTTCGAAGAAATATAACCCTGGCAAGCTACTGAAACGTTTGCAAAACCATCAGTAGCGCCATCTCTGCGACTATTTCTAGAAATGACATCTGCTTCCAGTAGGCAGATAACAAGGCTTAGAAATGACTGTAGCCTGCAGGTCAAAGGTTCAGACCCAGGCAGTACAAGAAAGCCACCTATTGGTGCTTTTATTGATCACTGTTGCCCAAACTAGAAGTAATTGTTCAATGCCTTTCTGGAGGATGAAATGCTGGTAGCCCTGCCCGGCCTCAACTCTGTGAAGTTACATGGGTCTCGGCAGCAAGCACTCTACCACATTAGATCCGAAGGTATCTTACCAAAGCAAAACGATAATGGCCACAGCTGAGAGTAAAATATTGACCATGTATATAGCACCCCACACACTGAATGCACACATAAATAAATGACTGAATTAAAGAATACCTGAATGAATGAATGGATGAATGGATGAATGAATGAATGAATGAATGAATGAATGAATACATTAATCTCTGTGTGGACATTTCTGGTCATAGCAGGCCTTTCATGCACAGCATTGTAGTAAAATGCATACCTTTTTTGTCATCTTTATTTATTGTTTTCAAACAGATTCATACATGGAAGGACAATAACACTTGAAGAGAAGAACAACACAATCTTTAAACCACCCTATCTATCCCAATTCATCAATCATATATCTCAAAAAAATACATATTAAAAAAATAGTTTAAACAATTAAACAAAGAACTAAATGATAATTAAATGTATACATCGAGTTAATAAAGCACATTGTAAAAAAAAACATATTCACATCAAATTTTACTAATTCCCATGACATATAGACAAGAAAACAGGATCAGAAGACAGAACTGACACAAACACACAAATTAACAATCTACAAATAACACCATTCATCCTACTAAAATGCTTTATCCATCACATTCTCCATCTTGCGCCTCATTACCATACAAGTCAATGAAAGATATCCATATGGACCAATAGTTACCCACTTTACCCTGCTTCTTAAAACGCATACCTTTTAATGTCACTGTGAACACAAACAAGGAATTCCAGCACACCGTGGCCCAAACACAAATGCTGCTTAGTGCCTCTACAAATCTGTGTTGTTATTGCCTAACTAAATGACAGTCATTTCATCCGCTTCAGGTACCCTGGTGTTTGACACTCCACCAGCCCTCCCAGCACTTCTGATGCGAAGGCCCTGCCTTCATAAAAGCTCATTGTTCAGTTTGATCCACCTCAACACTTGCACACCCGCATGTGCATGGTGGTGCCCCAGCCCACCCAGAAGCTCATGGGACCATCCCAAAATATGACCTCTCCCCATTTAACATTACCCATCTCAAGAAAACTCTTTCTTTGGGCCTCATTCCGAGTTTGGAGGTACGTAACGGTCCTTAACGGCATGGCGTAAATAGCGTGTCCGGGCAGTCATCAGTCCGCTAATAGAGGACTATTACGACTTTGCGGGCACAAGCTTTACACCATGCCGGTAAGGTCATTACCGCCATGCCGTTAAAGGCACCATAAATGCCTTTAGCGGCATCAATCACGGAGCAGATAGCACTACCGACAAGGCTCAATGCGGGATTAGCGGTGACCGTAATTAGCGATGACCGTTAATAACGGTCACTGCTAATAACGGTCACCGCTAATAAGCGGAACTGGAAATAGCGTCATTGCACAGGAACGGGAAGGAGCACAGCAGCCATCTTTAAATGCACAATCCATTGCCACCCTCACCACAAAGGACCTATTGGACTCTGCTGTTGTCGTGAATACATCCACCTATTACACCACTATGCGCAAGGCCCTGAAGAAGGGAGCTGCCCGCCAGCAGAAAGAAAGATTTAATGAGGATGAGCTGCAGATGCTGGTTGACACACTGCAGGAGCATGCTGGCATAGTATTCTCTAGTAACATGAAGAGGGAGGCAGTACTGAAGAAAAAGGAGACCTGGGCACTTGTTGCTCAGAAGGTCAGTGCTGTTGGGAACACCCCACACACAATCAATGACTGCCACAAGCGCTGGGACGACCTGCGACTGAGATACGAAATATTCTGTCAGTGAACCCGAGCCAGCCATGACATATAGAATAGAAGGCGTTGGCGAGATGGAGTGTGGCGCCACAACATCGGGCGATGGAGGTGAGTGCCATAAGAAAACATTGAAAACATTGTAATGCCAAGTCTGATGAAAGTCAACCAATATGTCAGTCCAAATAGTCAATCCAGGGTCAAAAACACACACGCCCAGCAAAGTAAGAGGACGCATCACAGACACATGCTGATGCCTGCTGCAAGGCAATGCCGTACCTGACACATACCACACAAAGACGTCAATGCCATGAGTCACACAGCGTGCAGGCCCAAAATACTATGCATGTCAGATAGCATTGCTCTTGGGCAACATGAGTGACGCCAAAGTATGCTTGCATAACCCCCCCATGTATCAAACAACATGCTCATCCAAACACAAATGCCCATTACCCCCGATTGTGTGGATGATCAATTGTACAAATGTATGTATGATGCCTATCAAAACATCACTCATGCCGTCCCTCTCTTCAACCCCCACAGGCTCTGACCGGTTACCAGTCAATTGGTCGAAAACATTTGGTCGACAGGACAACTGGTCAACACCATTTGGTCGAATGCCAAATGGTCGAATTTTTTTTTTTTTTTAACCCCTTTTTTGGTTTTTTTTGGGGGGGTCCCCCCCAACCCCCTTTTTTTTCTTTTTTTTTTTTTCCCCACACGAAAATCCACAAAACACATATATATATATATAAAAAAACAAAAATTCGACCATTTGGCATTCGACCAAATGGTGTCGACCAAATTGCAGTCGACCAGTTTGTTTTCGACCAATTGACTGGACACCGCTCTGACCATGACAGCGATGGCCAGGATGCAACTCCTGCACAGACCACACCCCAGAAGAGGTCCCGGGATGACGCCAACCGCCCTTCGACCTCGAGGGGACAACTCAGGGGCTGCCGTGCACCAACAGGCAAGACACCCCAGGTAGCCATTACACTGGTGCCGCCGAGGCCCGTAGAGGCCAAAGCACCACCACCCACTGGCCTTCCTGAGGAATCAGGCGAGGCACCACATTCAGACAAGTCCAGTTTGGCTGGGGAGGTGGCAGCCACAGCACCCCTGGCTGTGGAGGACCTACAGGAAGACATTTGGGTGCCCGTTGAGGACAATGTATCGGTAGTTGTCCGTACACCAAGTCCACGGCATCCCCACAAATATCGTCCCTCGATACAGAGCACGCCACCACCCCGGAGCACTCTGGTCAGGAGCAGATGGAAGGGCACTTCAGTCCCATTTTGACAACTAGGGAGGATGAGTAGGCTGAGCAGGACAGCCAGGGACCAACAACATCGACAGGTGCACCCGCAGGGCCGCAGCGGTCGGAACAGCTTACGGCCCTTGTGTGGCAGTTTGTCGAGGACAACAGACTGGCCAGACAGGAGTGGCATGAGAACTTCGCTTCTCTAGGCAGGTCCATCACAGACAACACTGCCTCCATGGCCAAATCGTCTGCAGACAACACCAGCTGCCTCTGCGTTGTTGTGGGGGGAGGCGGATGGGGGTGAGGGTGGTGGAGGGTTTTTGCACTTTCATTAACATTGTTATATTTAATACACCCATTGTGTGAAAAGCAAGACTCAGTGTACATTCATCATTGCGCATTTGTCATTTATTCATATACAGAGCATAGTGTACATGTACCCCCACACCCAGTGCCCTCTGTCCAACTATCATGTCACCCTCAGCTGCCATGTGTGTCAGAAATATTGTGCAATCACTGACTGGCGCACAGCACGTCCGTCCTGTGCATCGGCACCGCGATAATTTCCGGCCACATCTTCTTCATCCCCTTCATCATCACCAGGTGGTAGCAGTTCAATGTCAGGGGGTAGGGGCACGTTCGGCAGATACACATATTGTGCAGCATGACCCATGCCATGATGATCTTGGCCACCTTCTCATGCCTGTAGAGGAGTGCCCCACCCGAGCGGCTGAGGCAGCAAAATCGTGCCTTCAACAGGCCAAAGGTCTGCTCGATGACCACACGGGTATGGGAACGATTGTAGTCCTCCTCGTGCCTGTTTTGTGGATTTCGGACAGGGGTGAGGAGCCACGGCTTCAAGGGATAGCCACTATCAACTGCATGAGAGGCAATAAAAGGTAAATGTTAGTCGATTCATGATGGACAGCTGTACTAGTCAGACATACCTGCAGATAATCATTGCCCACATGCACATGTCCCTGGATGTATTTATGCCATTTTCAGTCCCTCAATGTGTCCTGTGCCATGGACTAATGGTGTGGGTTGCATCTTCAAGATGATACATGGTGTGCACTGTTGTTGTGTTGCACATGCATCGTGTATGCATACAGCTGTGTTAGCGTCAAATTAGTGAGGTGTTGTGTTTTGTGAGATTTACTCAGAGGGAGCGTTGGCAGTAGTCTGTGCAATATTGGGTAATCAGCTCTGATCATTCTCATGGTGACATGCAGCACTCCTGTGGATGTGCCGGCCCTGTGACAGACAGTGGATTCCCTAGTTGGTTTAGTTGGATGCACTCCCAGGGATGCTTGTCCTGTGTGGTGATTTGCTGGAGACAGCAACATAGTGCAAATGCACTGCAAGGTGCTGGATGGCGTTACGCGGGGTGACGGCCGCTGATGAGTGGTGCACGTGTTGTGGGATGTGGGGTGGTTTCCTGTTAGTCATGTAGTGATAGGTGTCGACCTTACTTCATTCACATGGGATTTGGGTGTCATGTACCGTTTGTGATGCTTTGGGGCACAGTGTTCGGTGATGTGCACATCGTGCTGTCACATCAACATTGACAACATGATGGTGTGTGCATCTCTCCCCCCATTTCAATGCCATGTGCCAGTCCTGCAACTTACCAAGCAGCCAGGCACGTCGTCCAGCATGTCATTCCATGAAATGTGGTAGTGTGGAATTCTGCAGGACCAGAGGGTCATGGGTTGATCCGGGATTTCGGGCACAACCATATGTGATGATCTTGCTGGCGTTGCATACCATCTGCACATTGTTGGGGTGGTATTGATTGCGGTTGCGGTACACCACCTCAATGGCATGTGGGACCACCAACTCCACGTGGGTGCAGTCGAGGGAACCTACACAATTTGGCATGCCTGCCAGTGCATGGAAACCAACTTTTGTATCAAATATCTCCTGGGGAGTCCGTGGTAGGGATATGTAGTCCCTTGTGTGCTTGAGGAGGGCATCCAGCACTTGATTCAGAATCTGAGAAAATAAGGGTTGTGATATGCCATGCATGTGCCCCACTGTGTGCTGGTAGGTGCCTGTGGCAAGGAAGTGGAGCATAGAAACTACCTTCAGTAGAGGGGGGATGGCAGTGCACATTTCAATGAGGCTCACTATGTCGTCATGTATCAGGTCCACAATGGTGGTGATGGTGTCCCGGTCCAGATGGTACAGGGTGTGGATCTGCTCAGGGCTTAGGTTGAAAGATCTGGCTCTGATGCAAGGGATTGGGGGCTGCCGGCATGGTAACGGTGGCTGCACTGGTGGGGCATGCTGGGCCTGTCTCACGCCCCTTCTCCTCCTGTGTCTCCTCTGTTGTTTTTGTTGATATTGTGGCAATGCAAGCATGTCCTCCAGCTCCAGTAATGCTACTACTATTGGAATCATCTTGCTGTGGGAGGGGGTGTGATGTGTGGGTGTGCTCCTTTTGTACTGGGCCAGACTCCATTGCCTCCACCTGTGCTGATTGTGTGCACCTGTGGCAGTTGGGAACACTGCCCAAGGCATTTTACGGTTGGTCTGCGATGCCGGTATTTACGGCATGCCGGTAACCACTTTTTCCGCCTTCATGATGCCGTTATTTGCATGTCCGCTTCACTTGTGATCTACTCCAGTTTACGGCATGCCGCTATTGCCGCCCAGACCGCTATTGACTTTACGATGCCGCTAATAGCGGTCACGCTGGTCCGAATAGCCCGTAGCGATAATCAATGCCGTTATTCCTTTACCGGCGTCGTTGTTCCCTTTGCACCATCCTCGGAATGACCCCTTTATATCCTTATGTAGAATCAAAGGATGGGCTGGGCACACCTGCTATATGCACACCTGATATATAACTGATCTGTAACTGTGGTATTCATGTTATTACAATGATGAAAGACTGAGGGAGGTGCCAGGCCACAACTGGCATATGACTGAAGTGCCTGGCCATCTTGTCCTTTAAGAGGTACTTGTCTGTAGAGTTATCATCCCATTTAATATAACTCACATTAGTACATATTTTGTCACTCTCAGAATTTTGAAAGACTTGGTGAGCCCCACCGGACATGTGAGAGATGGTGCCCCAGCCGTGCCATCCTTTAGTGTTGTCTTGACAATGTATCTTAAATTTAATATTGAGTCTCCAGCCTAATTTTCAGGATAGGTCAAAAATTTCCACACTATCCATTCGAACCAACCCCGAACTGCAAATACATACACAGCCCCTGGGGTAAATCAACACGTATACTGTTAATACACAGGTATTTCCCTTCGCTCAGACAGCCAATTATCACAAAATCATTAAAACTACCAGAAATTCCCTGGGGTTCATCAACACATATACTGTAAATTGACAGGTATTTCTGTTCATTCAGAAAGCCAATTAGCACAAGAATCAATTAAAACTACCAGAAATGCTTTAGTCAAACATACGTGAATCAATAGTTCGCTCTGCAAAGGTCTTGTGGTGAATATTTGCTGAAACCATATGGATATCATGTTGACGTTGTCCTGGGAACGGAAGGCGGGAGTTCGGGAAAGGGAGTGTGAAGGCATGCTGCACTCGCGGACAGAGGTGCACAAGCGGACAGAGGAGCGGAGTGCTCGAGGACATGGGCCCGTTAGAGGTAAAGGCCCACATCAGCCAAAGTCTGGGCTGCGGCGGCGAGCGCAGTAGGACGGGAGGGGCCACAGCGAGCAACTAAGTGAAAGCGAGGAGGCTGACACGGCACCCAGCCCGCGGCGGTGATGGGGGAGAGCAGCACGTGCGCCACATGGAATGGGGAAGCTCCAGCACAACACGTGTTTGCTCCCACGGAGCGAGGAGCTCCAAAGCACAGTAAGTGCTGTGCATGCCCTGCCCAAACCTCCAAAGAAACTCCACTGATGGTGTTCGTGCCACTCCTGGTGGCCATTTAATCCCAAGGACAGCAGGATGGGTCAGGGCCTGAGGAAGAGGGAGAGTGAAGCAGAGGGCCTCTACCCAGGGACCACCCCCAACTGATGGTGCTCATGCCATAGTGGTGGCCATCAGAGAGTGAGAGAGTGGTTGGCAAGTAGCCAGGAAGAGACTTTAGGAACACCCCAGGCCAAGTCAACCCCACACAGAGGGAATGTCAGGCCAAGAGGACAACCAAGGGGCACAAGTTCAAGGAAATGGGCCCCAGCTGCAGGTATACAGGCACCAGACCCTGTGCCAACCATCTGCCAGACACGCTGGCTGCCCAGATGCCAGGTGCGTTAAACATCACCGACACCAGCAACATGGGTCCCAGATGGACCAAGTGGATCAGTGACTTTGACTTATACATGGGAGCCACAGGGCTGATCGGTGACGCCAGGCAAGTCTGCCTATTGAAACTAGCGGTCGGGTCCGCCACATGCGACATCATTGATGAAATGCCCCCTGCCTCCATACAAGACCTTAAAGACGCGCTGGCTGCGTACTTCGCTCCACACACCAACGTGGATTATGAAAGTCATTTATTCCACAGCACCAATTAAGCTAAAGGTGAAACGATGGACGCCTATGTAATGCGACTGCGCACCAAGCTAAAACACTGTGATTTTGCCAATTATTCAAACAGCGAGGCTTTGAGATCGCAAATTATATCTGGATGTGAATCACAGGCATTCCGAAGGAAACTGCTTCAAAAGTCCTGCACGCTGCACGCTGGAAGAGATACTGGCGCTCGCGAGAGTCGAATGGGCCATTGACTCCCAGGTAGAGAGTTTTGGAAATGCAAATCCAGGGGAAATCCTGCACAGGCTCCAGCTGGAAAGGAAGGCCGAAGAGCTCTTTTGCTACAAGTGTGGGTTTGAATACCCCCACGAAGGGACGTGCCCCGCGATTGGAAACGTGTCGGAATTGCACTCCTTCCTGGGCCTAGCCAGTTACTGCAATCGCTACATCCAGGACTTTGTGTCCGTAGTGAGCCGCTGAGACGCCTGACACACCAAGATGTGACCTTTCGATGGACCGATGAATTTCAGAGGGCATTCAAAATCATTAGAGAGAGGTTCGTGAAAGCAGAAAACATGTCCTACTACAACCCCAGCCAGAAGACTGAACTGACCGTGGATGCCAGCCCTGTAGGCTTGGGAGCCATACTTGCACAAATAGACCCGAATTATCCATCCCAAACACACATCGTTGCCTATGCGAGCAGGAGTCTTTCCACCACCGAGCAGGCGTACTCTCAAGCAGAGAAGGAAGGCCTTGCAGTTGTGTGGGCATGTGAGCACATTCATTTATTCCTATACGGAAAGCCGTTCCGAGTCATCACGGATCACCAAGCCCTACTGTTCCTGTATGGAAATCCCCAGGCAAAGATGCCACTCCGCATCACCCGATGGGGATTGAGTCTACAAGACTATGCATTCTACATTATACACAGGCCAGGGAAAGGGGAAAACCCTGCAGATTTTCTGTCTAGGAGACCACGGGAAGGGTTGCACCGGAGCCCTGCGTTGCTGACAGATACCTCAGGTACCTCATACACCAGACCACCCCAGAGGGAGTAAATACAGAGATACTAGCGAGAGAGACAGAAAATAACTTAGCCTGCCGAATCATATGCGAGGGACTGGACTGTGGCGGAGGGCAAAGGAAAAAGGGAGAGCTACAGGGGACATGATACTAGAGGACGTGGAGCGCCAGATACAAGTGAAGGACGAGCTAGCACTATCCGAGGACCATCTGCTGCTGAAAGATTGTAAACTAGTAATCCCGGCTGCCCTGAGAGCAAAAGTCATTAAGTTGGCCCATGAGAATCACCGGGCATGGTCTCCACCAAGCGCATGCTCCACCAGAAAGTGTGGTTTCCCCACATGGACTCCATGGTGGAGGTGGTGTTGAAAGCCTGTCCCACTTGTTGCCTTATCACCCCAAATCGTCACCTGGAACCACTAGTCATGTCCGACCTCCGACAGGGAATATGGGATTCTGTAGCCGCTGACTTCTTTGGGCCCATCGAAGGAGGGAGGTATGTCTTAGCAGTGATGGATGAATACTCCCGATACCTGGATATTTAAATGATATCATCTACGGCAGCTCACCATGTCATCCCGGCTCTGGACCACATATTCTCGGCCTACGGAGTGCCTAAGGTACTCAAGACGGACAATGGATGCCCGTTCAGTGGCCATCAGTTTGCCCAGTTTGCTGAGTACCTGGGGTTTCACCATCGGAAGATTACCCCTCTCTGGCCCCAAGCCAATGGCATGATAGAGCGTTTCATCGCGAATCTAAAAAGAGCACTGCAGATTGCCAAATTGACCAGACAGCCCTATGAGCAAGTGCTGAATCAACTCATGAGAGATTACTGGGGAGCGCCCCACAGCACTACCGGGAGGACCCCTGTGGAACTAATGTTTGGACGAAACACTGAAATGAGAATTCCCCAGGCCAGTCAGGTCAGCTAGCCCCCTTCCCTAGATCAGGTGTGGGAGCGGGATGAGGCTGTGAAGGCTCGCATGAAAGGGTATGCAGACTCCCGTCGTCGGGCACAAGTGCTGCAGATCGAGGTGGGAGATGTGGTTGCCATCAAACAGCCCATAACACACAACAAATGTCGCCATTTTGAGAGGAACCTCTACTCTTCACGCACAAAATGTTTTCCATGGTAACGGCTCAAGGTCCGGAGGGGTCAGTGACTAGGAACTCCTTCCATGTCAAGGGGATCCCAAACTTGGGAGCGAGGCACCTGAGTGGGCGGGTGCGAGCGCCCCAGGAATATTAATTGGATGACCCGTATCAAGGAGATCAGTGGGACACTGAGGACTCGGATCAGGAATCCCTGAAAGAGAGTGAGGGTGTTGGACAGTCTCCAGCGACTTGTAATGCATGCCCGCAGAGAGCCCAGAACAAGCCTCGCCGATGTATTGAGGAAATGGACTAGCGAGTCCACCAGACCGACACCTGTTGTGGAGAGTCTGATAACTGTTTAAAATGGGGAGGGGGTGTCATGTTGATGTTGCCCTGGGAGTGGGAGGTGCAGGAGTTTGGGAAAGGGGAAATGACATAAGGAGGGAAAGTGACAGGGACGGGGGGGGAGGGGGGGAGGGCAGAAGTTTGTTGAAAGAGAATAAAGAAAGATGTGTTTGGCATCTCCTGTGTCTGTGTCTGTGTCTTTCATGCTGCGCCACACACGCTCCAGGGTTTACCCTCGCTCCAACAATGTATACAGTGATTTGAATCCCATGTTTGGGGATCATACCAAACTGCATAGCAGTGGCAACATACTTACATACTGCCACAAAGGAATGCCCCTGACGTGCACTCATGCAACTAATGTGCATCTCAGTCATCACCCTTTCAACACTACATGCATAACTGATATATAATTATATATATTTATAAATGCATATATATATATATATATATATATATATATATATATATATATATATATATATATATATATATATATATCATATGATCTAATGAGTCATTAATAAATAAACATGAATCCCAATTTCATGTATTCCTTATAAATTCATACACATTATTGGATTTAGCATAGAACATATTTCAGGTATTCTTCCTGGCCTTCTAGTTTCTGCATGCATCCATTCATATTTCCCTTGAATCAACCTTTCTTCAGGTCCTACCAATATGTTAATGGATTTGTCTTATCTAAACTGATCGTGTGTCTTCATGCATATACAAGTGTAAAAGTTAAAGGACCTCCAGATTATCCATCAATATGACTCTTCACACACATACGTTACTTGAAGGCCTTCTTGCAGGGCCACAAAGCTCATCCCCAGGAGGGGTCAGTGCAATATCCCATGTTTTCGGTAGAGTCACAAGAGAAGGAACGGAGCCAGTAGTTCCTATATTTCAATCTCGCGTTTAAAAAACGAATAGTTACAAATAGTGACTGCTATGCGTGAAAAAGACTACATGAACACTAGCAAATTCAGGCACACATATATGAATCCAACAGTCAATTCCATTGTATGTCTCATTGTATCCCCTGTGTGAACAAGATGACTAAGCAGTGATAGAAATGGAGCTATGGCATAGATTTTTTTTTTAAAATAGCTTCCTAAGCCTGTGATGGCCAGGAACAAGACTTGTCTTCAGGACCGTGGTCTATTCTCACTTGCTCTTTTGCAAGCAGCTTGAAAACAATATGTTATTATTATTTCTTTATTACATGCTTTTGGTTAATTAAAACCTTATGCACAAAGTAAACAGATACAAATAACACATAAAATGCATTAACATACAATGCGAATAGAATAAGAAGTTAATTAGACAGACAGTTACATCATCATATAAAACATTATACACAATTATTAATAAAATCACACAAATGTATTCATATCAACCTTAATAGTGAGCACATCCTTTAAAAACTATTTTCGAAACATAATATGCAGCCCCAATATACACCAATGAATCAGCAGCATAAATAGCATCCCAAAATGGATCCGAAGCAACCATCATTAAATCACTAACCAAGTTCTTATAACCACTTTAATAATAATAATACTGCAAACACTAACATGTTGTAAGTATATGGCTAGCTGTTTCAATTTCATACTTGCAGAATCAACATTTTCTATCTTCGTATGGAATCAATGACCATGCCCTTGTATACTCAATGTGAGGAAGTATATTAAAACGAAGATACATTATAAATCTTTTAAAATCATGACTACAAAAATGTCAATAAACATGGACAAGGTTTTCCGATCTTAATACCGTGCCTAATATAAAGTGCATAACGGTTCTTTGTATATAAAATTCCCATAGTATTAATAATATCCCAATTTGAAGTTTTCATTTTCAACTGTATATAAAAGCTGGGAATATCTGCATTATCCTGAGGAATGGACAAATGAATACCCTGCAAAAAAGAATGCACAGTAGACTGTAAATTCATCATCAAGGGATTTTGTTGTCCGCCACAAGTAGCATTAGCTATAATACCAAATAAACTTTCCTTGTTCATTTGGTGATGCATTATCTTGGTATACAATTTAGTACAGCTGATTTCCAACAAGGGGGCAAGAGAAACAAGACCCAATTCACTTCTAATAGCTTTGATAGGGGCAGCCTTAGGTAATTTTAAAACAGATCTCCATAATTTCTGTTCCATCTTGTCAAGCCATGTCACATATTTTCCCTCAAATGTTTCAAAGGCATATAAGAGAACAGGTGTAATACTACATTTATAGATCTCAAGGAAGCCTTCAAAAGAGTAACCACCTCTTTTGGCAAGGTACCTTTTGATCACATTCCATTTACTTATCATTTTATTAGATAATGTATATTCATAAAACAAAATCAGAGGTTGATTAACAATAGGTACACCTATATAAGGATAAAGGTCGGTCACCTCTAGTGACTCATTATTAATCATCCAGGAAAAGGGGGTTTCCTTTTTTTTTTAACATGTGCGCCAATTATCCGCTCCTTCGTTTTTTAAAAATATTAATGATAAGATTGTTCTCTGTGACAAATGAATACAGGGCATCTAACAAACTCTGCAAACAAACAGGGATCTTGTCCATTATGACAGTATCATCTGCTCATGTGAATCATCTAATCTCTATAGCTCCAATCTTAGGGGGGAAACTGTGTATATCACTCAAAATAGCATTCATGTCCGCTGCATATGGATTATAAAAAACCGGGGAGATCACACATCCCTGTTTTAAACCTTTATTAGTGGTAACCGGGGCTGTAAGAGATCCACCTCTATCCAGACGGAGAGACACAGTAGTATCTGTATAGATACATTTAATAAAATGCAGTACTGTGGGACAAATGCCCCAACTCTGCAGTTTACCCCAGAGCCTATCGCGATTAACACAATCAAAGGGTCCGGAGTAATCTATGTAGCACAAATACAAACTGAGCTCCATACATCGAAGTGTATCTGATATACGATAGTTTAATGTAAACATATTATCCAGTGTACTAAACCCTGGACTAAACCCAGTCTGCTGAAAAGAAAGAAGATTATTCACCCTAATCCACCTATTAATAATATTCAATAGAAGAGTACACAAAAATCGTACAGGATGAATTCGACATGGCAAGTAGCCGATAATTAGAAGGATAGGAACACATTTTTTTAAATGAAAATGGGTATTAATATAGATTTTTGCCAACTGTCAGGTATTTCACCACTTTTCCAGATAGGGAAGAGCAATTTCAATAATAGCATTGCCCATTTCTTGGGATTACATTTAATAACTGCATTTGAGAACCCATCAGGTCCAGGAGCTTTAGAGGCTTTCAAGCTATTGATGACTCTCAGAATTTCTTCAAAGTTGAAAGGAGGTGTAGTCAAATAGTCCATCACACAAATTTTCGAGGAGTGATGTTCGTTGCATTCTACAAAATAAAGTTGACAAACATATTCAATCCATTCTACTGCAGAAATACCATTTACATCTTTATAATCATCATCAGCTGAATACTATCTATAAAGGTACCAAAATTTCTTTCAATCATTGGTCCTAAACAGATTGAAAATCATCCTCTAGTTGGCATTATTAATATCATGACTCTATGCATTATACCAATTCTTAAACTTCGCACATAGAGTGGACATCATACTCGATTTCTCCATCCAACACAGCGATTTTATACATTTTATTCTCTGGATTTCCTTGCCCTATGTTTTTTTCCTAATCTGTACAACTCTATCATAAATATGTTCATGCCTTTTCCTCCTGTGTTGTATAATTTGATACTTAGTTAAGGCTAATGAAATAGAATGTAGCATGTTGGTAATATCTAGTGTGCTAATAACGGCCAAATCATGTGTTTTTCAAGGTAGTGATGCAACCACTCAGTAAAATTTAACAAAGGTTAATATCAGTCCAAAGTATCATATTGCCACCTGCATTAACTTGTATGTGTATAGCTTTAAATTGGTGAGGACATTTTACAACTTCATGCAACATAAGTTTCAATACTGTATGGTCACTAAGTCTGGTACATACCTGTTCAAACATTTTCATACTTTTACACACACCAAAGCTTACAAAAAGATAATCCACACGGGATGCCACCACCTCATTTGACCAAGTATTCCATTACTGCAAAGTATCTGGGATTAAGAATATCCAGTCCAAAACTTCGAAACATCCTAAGCCATTTTATGCCATTAACTAGTTGAATCGATATAGTACTGGTATTCACAAATGTTGCCAGTTCAATAGATGGGAATACCACAAACAACCCACATGCTTCATTCCAGCCAGCAGCTTGGTGGCAATAAGATTTAAAGTCTCCAACAACCATTAACTCTGACCTAGGGGGACTCCTCCATCCATCCTTCTACAGTATTTTCAAGTCATTTAAATACAGACTCTATATGAGACCCACCAGGGGGAGAATATACATTAATAAAGAGAAACTCCTCAGCAATACCTACACCAGAGATAATAACAGATAAAACAAATGGTGAACTACCACATTTAATCTAATCGTAAGGGAGCTCTTGGCTCCAATACAGAGGCCACCAGAAGGTCGCCCTACCCCAGTACAAACAATCAGGCAGTATAGTATGTTAAATCCATCTGCCAAGATTTGTCAACTAACCCAAGTTTTTTGGAGGGCAAAAATATCACAATTAAATATATTACTACCCTCTGGGCTAAGAAAGGAATGAAAGCCCTTGGTGTTCCATGAAGTAAATACAGGTTCATGCTTCACAACCAAGACTCATTCTGTATTGCGTTGCAGACTTTCCGGGAACCAAGATTAACCCATCGTTTACCCACAGCGAGCATGGTGTAAACAGTCCCTTGATTGCAACTGGCTGACTCTCTCTGAAGGATAAGAATTTTGAGCACCAGATAGTTTTGTATGTGATGGCTGTGGGTATAAGGCATTAGAACTAGGGAGTTTTTTACAGATTACAATTTTAAAGCCCATCCTCATAAGTGGGGCAGAGTGATTTCTCACTAATTCAACAATGATAGGCAAAACAAACTGAATAATTACCCAATTATATTGACTATACAAGTCAGGCAGTTCTACCCTCTCAATATCTGCAGATGAGATCCCACGGAGTTGGGGGGACAAGATGCAACAATTCAAGAACCCATTTGCGACATAAACAAGGGCTCTCAGCAGTAGTAAATAGTTCAATGAACTTGATAGTTTTACCCAATATCGGTTCTTTACAATCACTCTCTACAAATGCATGACAAATTAGGAGTGCCAGATAAGTAAGAACCAATTATATTATCAAAGCAATCTGTGCTACGACCTGTTAGAACCTGTTGGAACCAGCTCTGACGGTAGAGGAATACTCATTGCCACGTTAGGTCATAACACATATTGAGTAAGGAGTTATTGTCCACCATACAATTTGATACACTATTATTTAATGATGTAATTCCTAGAATGTCAAGGCTATTAGTAGCTGGTTCATCAGGCAAAGGGGATTAGTAACTAAGAACCCCGTGATTTTGGGTTGATCTCTATTATGTTTTTCAATAATTTCCATCTGTACAGATGAGAATTTTGATGCAAAATAACCCTTATCTTTTTTTTTTTCTTTTTTCCCTGGGGCACACATACAGGAGAAGGAAGAGAATCTGCAGAATCCAGGTTGCGATTTCTCTTTTTTCCCAGTTTCCCAGTTAAAAGGTACTACCCTTTTATTCGCGGTAGTGGTGGAGCGTGGCTATCCGGCCGCCGGGGTGTTTGGCACGGGCGATTCAACCACGAGACGATCCAGGAAGGCAAAAAAGGGCAAACTGGTTAACCCCACCAGCTCAAAGGAAGAAGACCCTCCTGGAAGAAGATCTTCTCTGTCATTGGGAAGTGGCGAGTTCAGTTCAGCAGGGATCCACCTGTGGTGTCATCGTTGCAGGTCGGCTCAGCTTCTCCCTCTTCGGATTCTTTAGGTCCTGTGGCGACTTCTGAAGTTCCAGTCCCCAAAGCCCTGCTTTTATGCAGAAAACCCCCATTCATCAGTCCTAGCTGTCACTCAAACATGCTAAGTGGTGAGCCGGGCGGCTCACCACTGGGCCAATCACACAAGAGTGTGACTTGAGTTGCAAAGGAAACTCAGTCCAGGGTGCCTATTCCCCCCTCCCACACATCCTGTAGACCCAGACAGACAGAGTGGCACCACTTTTGGAGACTTCTGTGCAGAAGCCCGCCAAAAGTGGAACAAAGGGCACGACTTGGGTTGGAGTTACAGAGGCGGACACAAACGCCATTTTAAAACCGAGTCCTGGCAAAAAGACCCAACCAGGGAATAAATATTAAATAAATAACCCAGCAGTATCTTTTAACATTGCACCAAAAAAAGTGGTGCGTTTAAAATGAATGGGAAAATCCCATAGGAAATATTCCGGTGGAATATTTCGCGTGGTAACCACTGCCACCAGCCAGAAACTCGACAAGGGGGGACTGGACAGTGCCCCCTTGAAAAACAGACCCAGGGGCAATCGAATGACCCCTACCAGTACTTCCACAATATGATGATTTGTACTGGTTCTGTTCACAATTTAAGTCTAGTAAAGTCAAAGGAGACTTTACATGCCCTGGGAGACAGTAGTCAGTCCCAGGGTATGGAGTCTATGTTTTGGGGCCACTATGACACCCCTGTGTTACTGCACTGAGGGTGCTGTGTAACACACTTACCAAAAACACATGAAGCCCTATGGAGTAAAAGACCCCATAGCCCATAAAACACATTACAAAGTCAAAGGACATTCTCAAATCATGCCTAAGAGTGGGAGAAAAAGAGTCTCACTCTTAGCAGGAGAAAGAATTAAACCCCATAAATCCAGCAAAGCTGCTGGGGGACTCACTAGGTTTGGGAAATTAGCCTTTACAGAAAATTCTCCCTAAGAGGAGCTCCCCGGCAATTCAGTCAATCTCTGATATCACAAGCTGCTCAGTACACAGTACTCCGACACAGAATAGAGGAATTTCCTGCCAAACTGTTTTCTCCACTTAGCCTCTTCCACTTCACCTCACACACGTATTTGTGCTAGAAGGGTGATTTTGAAGTCCTCCTCCAGGCTTAATATGCTGAGCGCAGAGCTCCCAGGCAAATCAGTCAATATCTGATATCACAAGCCCCTCAGTACTCAGTACTCCAACACAAAATACGGGAACCTCCTGCCAAACTGCTTTCTCCACTAACCTCCCACTTCACCTTGCGTGCGCACTTGCGCTAGAAGGGTGATTTTTAAGTCCTCCTTCAGCCTTCATTTGCCGAGCACCAGGCTCCCAGGCAAACCAGTACATCTCTAATATCATGGGCCACTCAGTACAGAGAACTCCAACACAAAATATGGGAACCTCCTGTCAAACTACTTTTTCCAGTTCGCCTCCCACTTCACCTCGCATTCACATTCGCACTAGAAGGGTGATTTTGCAGTCCTCCTTCAGGCTTAATTTGACAAGCACCAAGCTCCCAGGCAATTCAGTCATTCTCTGATATCATGAGCCACTCAGTACAAAGCACTCTGACTCAGAATACGTAAACCTCTTGCCAAAGTGCTTTCTCACTTAGCCTCCCACTTCACCTCATGCGTGCATTCATGCCAGAAGGGTGATTTTTAAGTCTTCCTTCAGGCTTCATTTTCCAAGCACCGAGCTCCCAGGCAATTCAGTCAATCTCTGATATCATGAGCCGCTCAGTACACGGTACTCCGACACAGAATGGAGGAATTTCCTGCCAAACTGTTTTCTCCACTTAGCCTCTCATGAGCATTTGCTTAAGAAGGGTGATTTTGAGGGGTTCCATGTGTTAATATCCCCGCAAAAATATCACGATACAAGAATATCGCCATATTTTTGCGGGAATGTTGAGCCATGGACACTGCGGGGGACACCCCCGCAACCCCCGCTCCCACAAATTACCCCCCCAAAAAATACCACCTATGGCAAGACAAACGACCATATGTACCGCAATATTTTTGGTGTGGATAATATGTATTGATACCTTTTGAGGTCCTCCTCCAGGCTTAATTTGCTGAGCGCAGAGCTCCCAGGCAAATCAGTCAATCTCTAATATCACGAGCCCCTCAGTACACGGTTCTCTGACACAAATTATGGGAACCTACTGCCAAACTGCTTTCTCCACTTAGCCTCCCAGTTCACCTCGTGCCTTGAAACCAATATAACAAAAGTATCTATTAAAGTATTACAGCGCACTAATGCCTATCATCTAAACATTGGAAAAACACAAATGCAGAAAATCTTGGCAAGTTTCTAAATTTCATGATGGTTGGCGCTATTTTAGGAGGATGATATAAACACCCTGTGGTGTAAAATAAGCAGAATAGATCCGGGATTTAAGTAAAACATGTGTCACAGTTCATGCACATTGCAAGTCTTTGTATAAAAGCGCCAAAGATTTCAGACATATTATATAAATGAAACCCCATATTAAGGTGATGAATGGACCTTGCAGAAGCATTACAGCAACTAAACTGGTGTGGTGTTTGATCTGCATGTCCAAGTCAACATATCAGCTCTATGCTAATCTTCTATACTATAAATGTGCTGTACCCGTATTGTGTTTAAGGAATGCTACTGACCATCGTGACTTTACATTTCCAAACTATGAGTTACAACTCGACCGCTATCACTTGCTCTGTTTATTAACAGCAATGCGCCTCATTATAAGTTTGCTGGTCCGGCAACAATGGTACCGGTAAGCTTGTTGGTACCATTGTTACCGGACAGGCAAACTATGAGTTCTGCTCGCGGGTGTACCGGCACCGGCAAGCAGAGCATGTCGGATGCACCGGCACCATTCTGAATGGTGCTGGTGCATCCAACCTACCCATTCCCATTGAGCCCTATGGGGCTCAATGGGGTGCCCGCAAATGGGCAATTACCAGGTCCGGCAGGGTCGTAATAACCCGATAATTGCCCATTTGTGGGCACCGGAAAAAAAATGATACCGGTGGTTTTACCGGCACGGCTAACGCCGGTCTCATAACGCAGCCCTATGTGTGAAGAAGGTGGTCATGGTGGAATAAGAGGCCATTCTAGCAGGTCATTAAGGTCCGTCTTTCGAGAATCCACTCTCAATCTACACCTTTGCCCGAGCCACTGCAGTCTCACACCAGTTGATTGCTACCTTCTCATCTGGTGTAGTCACATGCAGCATTGCCCATTGACGATATTTTCAATGATGTGGCATCTCAATGGAGGGATTCAACAATGAGGACTCTAGTTTTATTTTCTCTCTGATCCAGAAACAATGTCCCTCTATTGCCTTTGTGATCTCTCTTGTGGTTTTTCCTGGGTATTGCTTGTCATGTGCAAATGTGTTTAAATATATTACATTTTTATTTGACAGCTATGTAAAGCTGGGGATACTAATTGATGTGGTCGTTCTTGTCAAACAGCAGGAAACACGATTACCACAAGTGTAATGGCCTAAGTAGGGCCCCGGCTGCTATAATAGACAAGCTGAAGGGATGTTTCCTTCTTCTAAGGGAGATTACCAGGTTAACACCCAGGATTTGGCCCCTAGAGAGAGCAAGCCCAAATGTGCCCGACAGGTTCCATTTCTGCTTTTTCAGTTCTGCACTATGTCTAGACAAGGTGCTGGTGCAATTCTCGCTTAGTACTCTTAGGTTTGTGTCAATGAGATTTTCCTGATGGGGTTTCCAAGCCTTTTTCTTGGGCTGTTGATTCAAGTGTTGTGGGTATCCCCTGGTATCAAGGTGAGCACTTAGAAGCTCTCATTCATTTAGAATTCGTTAGAAAAACAGTGTAGTCTTGCCCTCAGAAATTGTCCATAGTGAAGTTACCGCATTGTGCCTTGGTGGGTTTCCTGCCGTATTGAACATTGTGCTCTATTTCTTTCCTGCATAACCTAGTATACAGACCACCATCATTGTGATATAGCATGAAGTCATGTGTATCGTACATCTAGCTCAGCCTGTAAACTGCCCTGGCCTGTCTGTGAAATCCCCACATATCAATATTTTGGTGATAATACTTGGAGTAACTGTGTCTAGTAATGGTCCAATCTCTCTATCAAATGCTGTGTGATGCTACTATCTGCTTGGACCCACCACTCAAGGCATTATGGCTATCAGCACCATTTCATAATATCAAAAGGGATAATGGCTTTTTATTTATGTGAGAAACACTTCAGCCTGTGCAGCACAAACCTTTTCTTCACAAACACATTTTTAGAAAACTACAAAGAAGATGGCCACCATGGAAACAAGCATGGGATCTCTTTGAAGAGCACATTTCCTATTTCCCTGGTGGCCAGTGTAGGACGCCAGCAGCAAGTATGGGGTGAAGACAGGAGGAGGCAGCAGGTAAGAAAACTATGTTTTCAATATTTAAGTTTAGGTGGGAGGAGGAGGCTATGGGAGTCAGAATTGGGGGAATCAAGTTATAGCAACCAACTGCTTCCTCAGAAGGTAGGCATATACTGTAAGATTTGGCCCACTGTCAGAGCAACTCCCCATGTTGCTACTATCTAAACAGGCTACTTTCAGCCAATTTCAGCCCTAATCCCGATCTCATTCACCCACCTCCTTCTATCACCTGTGTGCTGCAGTTCCATTGTCCTTCTCCTCTTGTCCCCCCTAATGTCTCTCTTTACATGCATACATGCCCCTTTATCAGGAGTACAGGGTTTCAGCGCATACACACTAACCAAGCACACTGTTCATGAATGATCAGCTGACCTCTGTCTCCACAGGGTCTCAATGTAAAGAGGGCAATGAGGAAATGCGGCATACTGAGGTTCCTCAGTACTTAGTTGTGACATGATGGGGAATTGGGCTAGAGAGGCATCAAGTGAGGGAAAGCACCAAGTAAGGAAGCATGAGGAAGTGGTGGGTGGGTGGGTTCTGGGTGCCATTGCCACACAAAGACGCTTGGAGATGGTGCGTGAAATTGGGCAGCGGCATGGTGGGGGTGGCAGCATTCTCCTCCACATTGATGAGCAAATGGCAAAGCAGCAATGCAGGAATGCTGCATCGCTCAAAGGTGCTTCTGGAAAGGTGGGCTGCGGAAAGGGGGCACAGAGTCCTCCTATCAATCGATCCTTCTTCTGCCTCCATCGTTGTGTTGTTATGCTATGGTTTTGAGGTATCCGACCATCCGCATGGTGGGTGTGCGCTCGCCTGGAGTGTGTGGGGCTAATCTTCACACATTTTCCTATGCACAACGCACGACATACACATAGACCCATTTACTCTGGGTGGACACAGCCTACAGGTGCCGTCCCCGCCTAGCATATTTAGTTGGAATTTGACAGCCAAGAGTACATCAAGACATCTCAGAGGGGGACAGCAAAACTGCTGCCTGCCATCGCAAGCCTAATTAACTAACAAAGGCTCCATTGATCCGCACTTTCCTTTGTTAGTTGCTGGTGTCAGCCTTGCATACTAAACAAAGTTAATTGAAACAGGCACACTGGAGGCCTGGTCGCAGGACTAATAAAGGACAGGAAACCCCCAACAACCTTTGATATGCACTGTGTCAACTGAAGCAACATCCTGCCTCTCAGTATCAAGGTCACAGACCTGTCATGTCTCGGACTATGTATTTACAGTAGTCATCCCAACAGGGGCACCCCATTCAAAAGGTATGAGTTTGTAGTTTGGCGGAGACCAGAAGTGTAGCCTCGCCACAGCTTCAAGGGAGACCTGCTGCTTTACTCAGGAACCACAGAGAGCTCAATTAATCAGAGAGACCCTTTGTTTCACAACAGACAGGACGATGGGTGGGACCTATTATTAAATGTTTTCACCCCTTTACCTATTTTGTTGCAAAGCACTCTGGTTATGACCTCACGCATACAGGACATTGTTGGTGGGGACCCATAATTGTTTCATTAAGGTAGGCTTAGCCTACACCAATCACTGGGGCCCATTTGGCATATCATCTGAAGACTTTGCAAGGAGTATCAAGAGCAACTCAGCATTGGACCCAGGCTGAAGGTACATTCTGCCTTACATCTTCCGCCAGTGAAGGAAGACCAGAACATCCAAGAGGGAATCAGGATCCCTCCCCTAAGCATCTCCCAGGGTACAGAGGGAGATACTGAATCCAGGGGACCCTTTTATCATTTAACATATTAAATTAAGTATGCTCCAAGAAACAGCAAGCTATTATGGCCTAGTGGTTAAATGCTGTGCCTCAAACTCTGGCAGACCAGGGTTCAAGGCTGTTTTGAAAAATAAACAAATTTAATTTAATTAAAAAGAAAAGCAATGCAAGTGGGAGGTGGTGAGGTTTGTTGCATTGCAGTCCTGTGCAGACCTGTGACCTTATTTAGCATGAGGACATTTAGATGTGGTTGCGATGTCAGCCACGTCCAAACATCCCTTGCGCCAAAATAACGGAGCCGGAATGGCTTTCATACCGAAAAGGGCATGCCAAAATGTGCGCAGCAGCGTAATGTGCGTGCCAAATCGGCCCGTGCCAAAATGGTGGTGCCGAAAAGGGGTGTAGCCACTTGGAGAACGCTGCTTAACCAAAGTGTGTGCTTCGTGGCAAATTATTTAATCTCACTGCGCATTGCCTAAAATCATTGTGAGTTCTCAAAGTCTGCAATCCGAAGGCCTTGGCTAGTGGTCTGGTAGTGTTTTAAAAGGACAGTGGGCGAAAAGAAAATGTAGGCCGTGGACTTGGCAATGCCAAAGGCTGGGTTCACTGGCCAGCACCAAAGGCCATAGCTAGTGGTTGGTTAGTGTTCACAAATAGCAATGTGCATGGTTAAAAGCCAAGCCTAGTAGCCCATCACTATTTTAAAATATACAGTGGGCAACTTTGAAAGCTGTAGTCAGTGGCCATGGCTAAAGGCCATAGCTAGTGCCCATTAATATGTTAGAATATACAGTCGCCACAGCCAAAGGCTGGTAATGTGTTGAAGAGCATGGTTAGTGGCTGGCAAGTGTATATGATATGCAGTGGGCACTGCCGAAGGCCATAGCTAGTGGCTGGTTAGTGTTGAATAATACGCACTGGGAACAGCTGAAGGCCATCGCTTATTGCATTTTATTATTTTAAAATATACAGTGGACATGGCCAAATAAACTACACACTGCTTAAGGTCAAAGGCATTGTCTAGTGGCTCATTGATATGTTAGAATATAAAGTGGGCACAGCCAAAGTTTGTGGCCACTGGCAAGTATTGTGCTAAGGTCCATGGGTAGTGCCTGACAAGTGTATATAACATACAGTGGACACGGTTGAAAGCTGCATCCACTGGTAAAGGCCAGAATCTATGGTTGTTAGACTGTTAGTGTTTAAATATATTCAGTGCACATGGGTGAAGGTTGTTACCACTGTCCATAACTAAAGGCCCTGACTAGTACCCATTCATGTGTTAAGAAATATTCGGTCATGCACACTGACCATGGCTGAAGGCCATGCTTTATGCCAGTTACTGTTGTAATGTAATTAGTGGATGTTATCAGTGATGTCATCTGTGATGTCATCATAGTGGACATAGGCTGCGAAACAGGGGGTATGAAGTTAAGTTGGCTTTAGTTGAATTTGAGCGGTTTTGTTACGTTCTTACCTTAACGTCCCTGCAACTAGAGTTTTTTTCCTTGAATATATATGTGTATTGCACACACAAAATGACAGGTGTGTGTTGCTATCGTTAATTAAAGTTGTCCCCCTCATTCCCTGACATTTGCCTGTTCATCCCAGTCACATATATGGCCTGGAGCCGCCATTGCTGATCAGTGAGGAAAACAGAAACATGCAGGCTCGCTTTGCCAGTGTATTGATGCGTGCAGCATGGATGCGGACAGGTATGATGTTTGGGTTAGTTCTAGGTGGGGACTTACAGTGTCTGTGTCCGGAAGGGAGCCTCTTGGTACCGTGGTATGAGGATACAGTGGTCAGGATTGTGATATGCAAGTTAGTGTATGTGGAGGGGGGAGGATTCGTTGCACAGATAGAAAAAAATATAATGATGCTTTTTGATTTTTATTCATTGCCTCTTAAACAGTTAAGCAATTGTGATTGTGCTTGAAGAATTTTAGAATACTGTAATCTTTAGTTTTTGGTAAAAAAAGAGAACTAGTTTTAGTAATTGCTCGTTTGCCTTTTTCATTTGTACTTTACTACATCGTGGAGGGTTTCATCATTCTGCTCGGTTGCGCTACCCAAAGGTGAGCCATGATTTTGGTCCTGCCATTGATGTTGAGGTAACATGTTTCCTGGTCTGGTGGAGCACATTAAGCTGCTTCTACATCTCTCTGCCTGTTGCACTTAACCAGCCAACTCCTAAAATGATGCCACTCTCCTCGAGATTATGTGAGTACATCTGTTATGACCGGATGTTATCGAAAACGCATTAGTCCCCTTGAGCTTTTTCCATCTTCCCCTGTGCTTGGGATCTAACATGTTCTCTCAGACGGTGCTCGTTAATTATATGCATTCATGCACGGCATCCTGGGGTGCTAGCGTGAATGAGGGCTACACAAACTGACACACTTAATTAATAATACATCACAATAAATGAGAAATTACTGCACACCCATAAACAAGCTTTATGGTTATCCGGCCTTCAATTGGCAAGAGAGGAAAATCGAAGAAAGACATCTTTGAAGGGAGTCTGCGAAAGAAGGCTATGAAGCAGCCAGACCACAAAGTAAATTTGATTGTATGCAGTGTTTACTGCCGCAGCGTTCTGGTTATTTAGTGCTGCATATATCAGTTATTATTTTGTGTCAGGGGCCATTAGGGGTTTGGAGGCATTGCGGAGGAAATGACTGCATCCGGTAATTACCAGCACCTCTTACAATGAACTGAGGACTGAGCAGCACTGCCCAATAGCAAGATTTCCACCGCAAAAGTAGAAGAACACACATGAGTTAAATATGAAAGACTGTTTATGGTAATTTAGTATTAAATCCCCTGTGCAATGTAGGAAACGCCCCAGTGGCTACTTAAAACAAGCATTAGCAATGCCAACAGTTTTGACATTCTATAGGCATGGAATTTGCCAGGCACAAGGGGTGAACAAACTTTTTGCCCGCAAATCCGATAAGTTCGGAATCCGCCCTGGATTCTGGTTCCACCCAATCCACAAAATCAGCATTACTTTTCCGCCGCCACTGATATTTTGTGAAGTTTTTCGATTTGTGACTGATTTGCGCAGCAACGCCAGAAACTTTGTGGGGGGCGTTTGTACTAGTTTTGTGCAGCAGCATGTGAAACGGTGTGCGCTTTTCCACGATCCATGCAAGTTTCGTGCAGTGGCTGCTTTTTTGTTCGATTCGTGGTCGGTTTACTCAGCGGCACCAGGAACATTGCACAGGTTTTTCAAACCACGCTAGGTTTGCACAGCGGCAACAGAAACTTCACACGTTTTTTTGTTCGATTCATGGTAGTTTTCACAGAAGCACAAGAAACTTTGTGCCGCTGTTTTCAATTCACGCTAGGTTTGCGCAGTGGCACAAGGAACTTTGTGCAGCTTTTTGTTTGATTCGTACTAGGTTTGCACAGTCGCACGAGAAACGTCATGCCACTCAGTGGTCGAAGTGAGCGGGAGCGGTCGGGAGCAGTGCTCCTCTACTTTTTTAAATTACCTTTTACAGCTCCTATACTTTTATTTTGAAAAGAAACCGTTCCGGAATGGTTTCGTTTTAAAATAAAAGTGTAGGAAGAAGTTGAAACTTGCACTTTCAGTGCACTGCACTGAACGTTCCCTTAAACAGCAGGTGCAAGTGTTTGGGGTGTGTATTGTGTGTGGGAGGGGATGTGGTGGTGGGGTTTGTGGGGAGTGCGTGCAGGCCAGCAGGCAACATAGTTCCACTACTTCTTTTCGTACACTTTGACCACTGATGCCACTCTTTTTGATTCGTACTAGGTCCGTGCAGTGGCACAAGAGACTTTGTTCTTATTTTTTTTTATTTGTGCTAGGTTCGCTCAGCGACATGAGAATGTTTTCTCCACACTTTTCAAGGCAAACTAGGTTAGTGCAGCAACATGAGAAAATGTGCACGGCTCGTTTCGGGTTGCCAGATGGCACGAGATACATTTGCACTGCTCTTTTCGATATGCTCGGGTGGTGGGACCGCAGATTTTGGTGAAACAGATCAAAATCTTTCAGATTTCACTTCTGCAGTGGGCGGAACATAATTTCAAGATTTCGCCCAGGCACTGCTGTAGAGGTATTAAGTGGTCATTGATAGTAGCAGCAGTAAAATGCTGTGAATACCTAGGCATATAATAGCAGTGCCTGGCAAATACCTTATACTAATACACAAGCCAAAACTGTTAGCTTTGCCAATGCTTGTTTTTAACAAAACTTAAGTGAAGGAAATGCATAGCATAGTGATTTTAGATTGAGCGGCTGAAGGCAGACCTGGATAATACTTTGTTATTACACAAGTAGCTTGTTTACAGCGCCAATTAAGTCATTAACTCTATGAAGACTGCATTGAAAAAACTTTGGAAGGCACGTTGAGCACACAGTTTGATGGTAAGTCTTGAAAAAGCTAGTTGAAAGAGGTCCCAGGAGGAACTTGATTTTGGCGGGGAGGGTCTGGAAGTGCGTGGAAATGGCCATGCGGATCAGCATGGCCATAGGCAGTCAATTGGTGGATAAATAATAACACCTACAAGCGTTGTGTCCCTCCTCATTTGCTATTTCTCCCTAGCTGTACTGTAATGCAATAGTTTTGGCTTATAGTTGGCACTTTAGATCCCGACTCCTTTAGGAAACCACTACACCCAAGAGGCAGCCATTAGCTATGGAATCTCCAATGGTAAGTCTTCAGGAAGGCCGCAGGAAGTGTTGGACTGCAACACAGATGGCACCACCACAAATGTGGTCCTCATTCACAAATTACAATGTGATGCTTTTGCCAACAGACAGTTTACTTTACTCTCTGCTGTAGAATTGGTGTGTAGGATGTGTGGGAAATTATGCATTGTGATGCACTTTGACCCAGTAACGAGCTAGAGCTTCTAGGTGCAGAATGCACTAAATCATTAAAATGGCTCCACACAGGGCCAACCAGGATGCCCCGTCAGGTCCTGCCCTATTGCCTTATTGGGCAGTCTGAACCTGGTTTCAGGTTCTGGCTTAGGTGGTGGTGAAGGAAAATTCATAACTTTTATCAACTGATGTCCAAAATAACTGTGCATATAGGAAAAATCTGTGGGACAGGATCTGGGATTTGGCATACAGGACTAGGTGACTGCCATCACCACTAACTGCAGGGGTGCGGACAAGGGCAAAACAGGTGGTACTAACAAAAGAGGAGGATGTGGAGGGGTCATGGCAAAGAGGAAGATGTGAGGAGGAGCCCATGGCAACAGAAAGAGGTTATAGGCCTCCCTGGGTGATGCACTACCGGGAGGAGAGGAAAACTCTGCAGACGTCCGTAGGCTCGAGGTCATTGCAGGCAGGAAGCCAGAGCGGGTCCATCTACTACTGGTGCTGAGTAAAGAAGTATCATTTAATATTGTGCATGTGCTTGCAAGGCCCATCTAGGGGTCACTAAGTATGCGAGCATGCTAGGATATGTGTTTCACCATATATATTTTGTCTATAGAAGTCTGTTACACAGAAGAGGGCAAGGACTGTCTGGCTCTTGATAAACTGCTACACATGGCAGTCATCTATGGACTGGATGGAGAGATAGGCGGCACTGCAGCACAGTCTACTCTAGACACATGGTGTGTTAACCTTTCAAATGGAGTGTCATGCAGACATAAAAGGTAGGTGCCCAAGTGAGTTACATGTTCTGGAACCTGTTCCCACATAATGCAGTCCAATTCAGCCCTTTCCACAGGTTAAACCATAAAGTCGCTATGTGGAATTCGACCATCTGCATGGTGGATGTGAGCTCTCCTGGGCTTTTTTAAAAAAAAATTTTTTTAAATAGAATGATGGTAGACCAACCTCAGGAAAATGCCTGGGGCTAATCCACACACATTTTCCTATGCTCAAACCGCGACAAACAGATAGACCCATGTACTCTGGGTGGAAACCGCCTACAGGAAAAGTCTGCCCTGTCATATTTAGTTGGGATATGACAGCCAGGAGTACACCATGTCATCTCCAGAAAGGGGGAGAACCAACCTTCCCCCTGCCATGGCCAACCGGATTAACTAACAAAGGCTCCATGGATCCGCCCTGCTCTTTGTTGGGCCCTGCAGCTGGTGGCAACGGTTATTATACTACTAGAGTGTACTTCAAATGCCCACATGGGGTCTGCCTGCAGAGGTTAACAAAGGAGGCAGGAAACCCCAACAACCTTTCATATGTAACTGTCAACCTGAAGCCAGCTCCTGCCCTCAGTATCGATGACAGGGAACTGGCATGTCTGGGACTGCGTTTACAGTAGTCCACCACGCAGGGGGACCCCATTCTTAAGGTATGAGAATGTTCTTTGCATGAGCTAGAGACTCTGGTCTTGCCGCAGCTTCCAGGGAGACATCCTGCTTTAATCAGGAACTACAGAGAGATCCATTAAGCAGAGAGAATCTTTGATTAACTACAGGTAGAAGGATGGGTGGGACTTAATATCACAATAAACCAATCGACCCTCCTATTGGGCCACAATAGCTGACTATAACAGAGAACACTTTGGGGGCTGGCCTGGGAATGTGGGAAACTTTGCCCTGAAATCATCTTGTGATCTGAAGTATATCAATATGTTCAGCGAATACAAGCCACCTTTTCCCATTGAATTGTACCAGAGACAGAAATTCCCAGCCAGGATACCAGTCGCCCAACACGCGAACTCCAATCTTAGCCACCAAGTGTAAGCAAGCCTTTTCCCTCATGTCTACAGTCCCGCCACATGTCTATCCGGGATCAAGAGAGAATATAGCCTCTCCACATTCAGTTGATCAGCTATTTTGTTCCAGATGACACATGTGTTACCAACAATAATCATCAAACCTGGCCTAGGTTTATGAGGCCGCAATATGACAGTTCTCAGGAAATCAGGGGCCACCAGGGCCCTCTCCACTTGCACATGTGGTGTGAGAAAGGTTGTGGTGTTCCAAAAGGACAGATAGTGAGCCTGTGCTGCCCAACAGTAGTGCTCAAAGTCAGAAAGTGCCAGGCCCCCCTGGAATATGGCTGAGACAGTGTCAACCATTTCACACCGGCCCACTGATCGGCCCATATGAACCCAGAGATAATCCCCCATGGTCCGTACAAAGAAGATCGCCAGCAAATACAGAGGAATGCTCATGAAGAGATAAAAAGACCATGGGAGTATGACCATCGTGACTATAGATTTTCGTCCCGTGAGGACGAATATCTTACCATTTGTCTAAGCAGTCTTTTAGAGTGATTACTGCCTTGCCGAAGTTTTCCTGAAATACCAGGATCTCTTGCCACCTCAACAATACCACGGTATCTAGTACTCTTCCTTTCCCAGCGGAGTCCAAACTCATCAGTGTGTTCAGTAAGGGGCAATATCACAGGCTTTTACTACATCCCAGGCGTCCCCAGGTCTAGGGATTGTTTCACTAGACACTATTTGTTCTATGTGCTTCTCCTCATTCAGTACATATTAGTTATTTTGGAGGACGCCTTTCAGTTTAAACTTAACCCTGACCAACTCTTAATAGTAAGAATGACTCTTGTGGTGCCCAGCCCATCCCTCTATTTTAGTTTATTTTATTTTTATTTTTTTATTTTCTATTATATAGTTTATTACAAACTAGAAAAAAAAGTCATTTAGCGTTACTTATCACTTCCTCCAACTTCTATTTAACTTATCTGTCATCTCTTATAATCACAATCTCAACATTTAACAAACAAAATGAAACCACATTGCTTCTTTCTACCCTATTTAATTACTTGTCATCCAACAATCTCTTATTCAGTTGTTCGAGATAAAGTGACATTGCTATTGTCAAATTTTCACTACTGTGCATTCTTATCCACCTCTCTTTGCTGCTGCAGGACACTGATTTTTCCAACTCTTTACTCAGATAGTTTGTTCTAAAGTCTCTCAATTCGGCACAATTTAATACTAGATGTTTCAGTGTTTCATCTTCTCTGTTGCAGAATCTGTAATTTAATTCCTGTAACCCGACTTCTTGTCTTATTTTTTTTTTTATTTCTTTCGTCGGAAAGAGATTCAATCTGAATTTCGAGAAGACAGCTGTCAGCCGATCACAGGGGAATTTTTCCATATATTTTGGTAGACAATTTAGGCCTTTCGCTTCCATCGGCCTATTTGCCATGCATGTATGCTCTGTTCTCTTCTCAATTGTATCTATCCAGTCTTGTTGAAATAGTCTTTTTTTTTTTTTTTTACAGCATTGGGGTTTTTTACAAGGGTGTTTTCCTCTGTGTTAAGTTGTCAGAATGTCTTTACATTTTTGTCGCCATCTCTGTAATAGTGAATCCTCTTCGATCCCATCCTGTTCCAATAACAGCTTGAATTGTGGCATTTCATCAGCACCAATGGTCTTACTATACAGAGCGATTGTGTTCAACATTATTCTCACATTTATAGATGATAGACTCAGTTCGTATAGGATACACAGGTATTCAGGAGGTAGCTGCAGGATACCTTTCCAGAATGTGTTTTCACATCTGGACCAGATCGCACTTGAACATCCAAACATGCTCTGTATTAGGGCTGGTACCACTTTACTTTTGTAGAAGCTTAAAACTGGTTTGTAGGAGAATTACCCATGCTTTTTCTGAATGATTGCTCCTTGGGATGTTAATTGTTTACATTTACTGGTGATTTTTTTTTATCATAGGCTGGTCGTTTATGCTTGAACTAACGAATGCAACCAAATATTGGGTACAAGTGACCTGGTTCAGAAGATATTTTCCCAATAACCACTGGAACGTCTCTTTTTTGCTTTTGACTCCTTTTAGGTTTTTCAGTATTAGAATTTCTGATTTGGCTGCATTTATTTTAAGCCCATTCTTTTCAATGTATTTCTTTAAAGCATTCAGCTTTCTTTGTAGACCAATCAGAGTCATGTCAAGCAGGACAATGTCATCTGCATACAGTATCCAGCTGATATGTGAGCCATTCAATTTAGGTGGGAATGATTTTAATTCTTCCAGTGCATTGCCAACCTCAGCAATGTAGAAATTAAAGATTGTTGCTCCTAGGGGGCACCCTCGTTTAACACCCTGTGCTGTATTTATTGGTATAGCGAGATGTCCGTCCCTATCCAATCTGATCTGTACTTTTGTATCCGAATGTAGTTCTTTTATTGCTAATATCAAGCTGTGAGGACATCCGCAATTTTGCAATTTTGACCATAATAGTTCATGGTGAACGCCGTTGAATGCGTGTGCGAGATCTATGAACACTAAATAGAGTTTGGGCCTCATTACGAGGAAGGAGGTAACCATGCCACCTTTTGCGGCATGGCTACCTCCATTCTGGGTACTGGGTCCGGGTTCCCTGAATGGGGAAGTACCGGGCCATTCCAACCTCGGAGGGCCCGGTATTTCCCCATTCAGGGAACCCAGTGCCAGTACATCCCTATTCCCATTTCAGCCCCCATACGGCTCAATGGGAATGGGGATGATGCTATCAACGGGCAGGCCCATTAATGACGGGCCCGTTGTTAGCATCCTGGGCTGCTTGCGGTACCCGCTAAGGAAACCAGGCGTCCTTAGCGAGTCCCGCGAGCAGACCTCGTAATAGGGCGGTAAGGGGTTAACGGCTCCGGCACCTTTACCGGTGCCATTAACCCCTTACAACCCTCCTCATAATGAGGCCCTTTGTGACCTTTTCGAATTGCCTCCATTTTCAAGAGGTTGAGTATGAACAGGTTAATCCACACCCAACTCCTCTGACAAAAAACGTTTGTCTCACATCTAAAGCTCTATTCTTTCTAATCCATGATGTTAGTTGTGCCAGAGTAGGGTTGCAAATATTTTGCCTACCACATCTAAAAGCGCTATTGGTCGATAGTTTGATGGTTCTGTTCTACAGCCCTGTTTAAAAATTGGCACAATTATTGCGAGTTTCTAGAAAGCAGGTATTCTTCGCTCTTTTATTATGTTTTGAAATAATATAACACAAAACTCTGTCCATTATTCCGGATTGCTTTTTAACATTAGTTTTGACAATCCATCTGGACCTACGGCCCTCGAGGTACTAATATTTTGGATAGCCCTCCAGCTGTCCTCTCGTTCCATTTTGGGGTCCCAATGATGATTTGGATTGAGTTGCGGACCTTTGTTCACTCCATGTTTTGCAAATACATTGGTATAATGATTAATCCATTGATCTTCAGATACCATACTCGTTAAGGCTGCCTTCGATGGTATTTCAAGCTCATTTATCATAGCGCAGAACCCTCTAGAATTTCTCTGAGATTTCGTTTCAGCTCCCTTCTAGTATCTCCAGATTTTTTATTAATATTTCTCAGCCCTTTACGGTAATCCTTTTTTTTTGGTGCAATTTGTGGATCATATTCATGTTTCCTATATACAGGTTTTTCAGACCCGATGACTTTAGTCTATATATTGTCAGGAATTTCTGGTGTTCAATCACGTCTTTTTCCAGACATCCCGCATTCAATCTGATTTCATTTGCTAAATAAGTTACGTCGCTCTTATTCAGTCGAAGGCGGTTGCTCCCTGGTTCAAGACGTACCTCCTGTTTCCATTGTTCATTTAACAGTAATCTTTCTTGATTCCACAATAGTGTCACCAAGTTATGGTCACTTTGTTTTGTCTTGATCACTTTTAAAGCGGCGATTTCTTTGGCCATTGATTCCAATACAAAGAAGTAGTCTAAAATGGACTTTTGACTGCCTCTTTCCCAGGTTTCTGTCAGTGGATTGTCGCCACACATATTGCCATTCATTATATGCATATATCGGGCATCCATTTCTTGCATCCAGATTTCTTTTTTTATTCTCCTTCCCAAATAATCCCTTCTCCTTTTTTGTTGAATCAGTTGTTAACTCAGTTAATTGAATATTCAAGTCCCCACACAATACTATATTGGGATTTGTAAAGTTAATCTGTATGGTATCTATGTGGTCGCAAATTTCGTCTATGAATTTTTGTTTACCTGCAGCCATGGTGGTTCCAATACACATTAAAAATGCGTACCATTTTTTTCCCAATTTTGTTTTTTGAATTTGCCTCAAGAATTGCCATTTGTATGCATGGTGAGAGGTTGAGCCAGTATTTTATACAAAACCCACTTTTATGGTTTACCAGGATCAGTTGTCCAGTCATCGCCATTTCTTTGTATTGTTGTATAGGAGGGTTTAGTGCTATCTGAAATCCATCAATACATGGGATTTTCGCCAGCCATGTCTCTTGTAGGCAGATAATGTCACATGCCCTTCACTCCTTAGACAGTGTATTCATTAAATGGGTAAACCCTCTAGTATTCCAGGAGGCGAGTACTACCTCTTTTTGCTGTTCTTGGCATTAACTTCTCATATCGTCATTTAATGTCTTTGCTACCCAAGACCAAATTTCAACTTAATCTTTTCTTGGGCTCAATTCCTCAGCGCTGCAAGCCTTATTTTGTTTTCCATTAGGGCTCAGCACTGTGATTTTTTATTTTTTTATTTTCATCTCGGTACGGCGTGCCATTTCAGCCTCCAATTCCTCCCTAAGTTCAACACTGTCCTCTACTCTATCTTGGTTGTGTCGTTCTGGGGTATTTTGAACTATGGCGTTGTTTCCATTTCCAGGAACGTCAACTTGGATTTTTAGAGCAGGCCTCGGCTCTGGGACTCTAGAGTCCATCAAGACGTCATTTACTTCATACACTTTGAATCCCATATCTAATAGCTGTTGCTCACACATCATTATAATCTCCACTGTCTTTATAGAGTCAATATGCAGCAGCACTCTATCAAGATTATCTTCTTCTATGAATTCCACTCGCTTTATGTCCTTAGATTTTAGTGCTCTCAATACTGGAATGTAATGAAATAGTTGCATCACATTATATCTATTTAGAGTTAGTTCATCATTCTTTGGTTTTAGTCTCTCGACGAGGATTCTATATTCCTTGTTCCCTGTTTGAGTCTCATACGAGTTTTGGGGCTGGCTGTTTTTATTATTTTCTTCATCGGCTCACCATCTTCTATCATCCTCCACTTCAATCCTTCCAGTCTCTTTTTGTATAACTTTTTGTTGTTTTTATGATTATTAACTAATTCGGTCCAGAGCTGGGCTTACTTTTTCCCAGGAGCGAGGAGTTATTGGACCTCTCAGGTTGCTCAATATAATTATTATTTAAGCTTTTTTTCATTCGATCTTTGATTGTGTAGAAGTCTCTTTTGCCTACGTTTGCCTTCTTCTCTATGGTTTTAATTCCCAAGTTTTTTTTGGAGAGATTACGTACACTCTTTTGCTACTCGGACCAGCCACTTCTGGCTCTTCTTGGTTCACCGCTTCACTATCCTCACAAGATTCAATGGGATTTAAGGACGAGTTGCTTCTTTTCTCATTTTTCTGTTCTTCCTCCAGACTCAGGTTTTCATCTTCCTCATTCTCCTCGACTGAGTTGCAGTAAGTCGACATATTCATCAAGTCTTCAATGGTGATCTCGTCTTCGCTTTCTATGGTGATGGGCTTTTTTTTCTCCTCCTCTTCCATCATTCCGTTGTTCTTCATCAGCTTATTTGACTTTGGTCCCTCATCTGATTTTTTATTTGCTTTTTGTTCTGCATTATTAATCACTATGTTTAATGATTTGATATTTCTAAAGAAGTTAGAGGCGTTCCTTGCATTTCTATTATTTTGTGTAGGCATATTTTTGTTTCTTTTTTGCATTTCCCCTGTTTCACTGGTTTTTTGAACTTTTTACTAGAGGAATCTAATTTATCAATTACTTGAGACTTTTCAAATATGCCAAACACTTCCTTTGGTTTTATTGCCAAGTTCGGCTCTAGAGTCTCAGATCGACTTGGATCAGTAGCTTGCTCGTCCGCATTAGCTGATGTTGCGGAGTCCGACGCCAATGTTTGAGGGCTCAGGATTCCATCTTCTGAGAGTAGCACTTGTGCCACCCCCACTCTATGGAGATTCAGTGTATCCGCAAGCGCATTTTCAGTACTGATCCCATTACAGCTTGCAGGCATCGCTGTTGGTTCCAATTGCTTTCTTGGAGCTTCAGGACTATGTCTTGTTTCTGCATCTTGCATACTTATTTTACTCCCACTCACTTTCCTGGACTCATTGGGCCTCGTTACGGCCCTGGCGGAAAGGGTTTAATGGTGCCGGTAAAGGTGCTGCCGCCGTTAAACCCATTCTGCCCTGGACGTCTGGCCAGACCGGACGTCCTTTGCAGATCCCATGAGAGAACTAGCATGCTAACAACAGGCTAATAACGGGCCCATCATTAACAGTCCCGTTGTTAGCATGCTCCCCATTCCCATTGAGCACTATGTGAGCTCAAATGGGAATGGGGATCATCCGGGTTCCCTGAATGGGGAAATACCGGGCCCTCCAAAGTTGGAATGGCCCGGTAATTCTCCATTCAAGGAACCCAGACCCAGGTTTGGAGGCAGCCATGCCCTAATTAAGGGCATGGCTGCCTCCAAACTCGTAATGAGGCCCATTGCTTTTACGGCCATATTTACAACGGCCACTCTCCTACAGCAAATTTCAATATGTTCTATATGTGTCAGCCGGTTTTCTGTTATAGTGGGCCGTGTCTCGGGGATAACTCGCTCTGTATTTACTCTTACAGCTTGTTCTTATTTTAAGATTTCGAGTGCTTCCTGTGCTACTTCTGCCAATAGTTTCTTGTCTTCGGAATTATTTTTTAGAGCATCTTTCAGAACTGAAATAGAGAGATCATTCTTGCTCCATATTGCAGTATTTTGGGTAGACATTTCAATAAAATTAATTTCCAGCTTGGTTATTTGTGTATTCATCAAAGCTATCAGAGTATTCTGATCTCTGTAATTTTCATTTAGTTGTTCAAATAGCTTTGTCAATGGGGCTACGGCGACTGACGTCGCGGACATCAAGTTTGGTCTCAGCTCGTTGTTCACTTTTTCAATTATCTCAGACATGGAGGAATTTCCTTTTTTGTCACTCCGTTGTATATGTTTTATTCCTTGGTGCCTTAATTTGGTGGGTTGAGGTGTTCTAAATTCCATTTCAGAGGTGGACTATGAGTCTTCTGTTGTGGGTGAACTAACCGGCCTTAATTGATCAGCACCTCCCACGGCAAACTCCTTGCTGGCTTATCTCTCATGATCCATTGGATTTTTAAGCTTTTTCTGTGAATGACAGAATTCACGCTCCAAGCTGTTTTCGATTCTTCGACATTTTCCTGCGTGCCTTGCCCAATCCTGTATAGTTCCTTGTTCAAACAACTTCTTGTCAGACCCACCCTTACTCAACCAATGAAGGGCACACACTGAGTCAACCGTTCTTGTGTCCAACCCATTCACTGCTTTTTGCTCTCTGTTCATCATTGTTTTTGGCGGCCGTCATAAAAAGAGACACCTTGGCATTTAGCAACGTCACGTCTCTAATAAGTTGATCAGCAACAGCAATTGAGTTAAAGCTGTTTTTGGTTAGGTGCTCCGACAAGCCCTCATCTCGGGGCTGGTTCCCACTGAACCCTTCCATCTTATCTTCCGAGCCGGGTACTCCACTCAGTGGTTCATTTGTTGGGCCTCCCCGCAGTGTAGTCCCTGCAGGCTTCTAATTTTGCCATCAGCTGACATAATTTCACAGCATGGTGAAAGTGTCTTGCTTCTTGGTTGTGGGACACCAGGATTCATGTCGGCTCCTGCTATCTTTTCCTTCAGTGCTCCCCAGCATATTTAGTCTGGCGGTCTCACCATGGGCTGTTGCTAGCGGTGCTAGCCTAAAGTAGCTTATCACTCCCGGAGGATTTGAGTGAGCTTCAGTTTGTTTTGATTGCTCGAGGATATTTCGGGCTCCCAGATCTATTCTGAGTTCCGGGACAGCTTTTTGTTCCTGGCCCACCTTCCTCTGGGCATTAGATTTTCCACATCTTTCCACTAGTCTCCACGATAGGAGCTTTAGTTGCTGGATGATATTTACTGAGCTTGGTGCCTGATTGTATCCCGCCGCGCCCAGTTACCATATGTTTGTAAATGGGTCAACATCGACTGGTGGGGCCGCGCACAAGTTATGCACCTTGTTTCGCAGTTCAGCAGAGATCAACTCTCCTGCACTACCGGGCTGATCAAGTTTCCCGCTAGACCTCTCTGTGCACCCCTTTTCATTGATCCTGGATGTTTGGTTTTCGTCATTCTTAGGTGACTCAGGCAGTGCATTGCTATTTAGTTCTATATGTTCCGTTGCCAATGCCATTCCCATTGCTTGTGCACATACCGAAACTGTTCATGCAAGCCTCAAGATATGGTCATTTGTGTACTGTTCCGGATAGGGGCCAGCGAGTCCATGGGGGGAGAAGGACAGAAAGGACTAGTTTCATTGTCCCGCACTCTATCAGGAGTCAGTGCAACTGTTTGTCCGCCCACCAAGCCCATTACTCCCCCTTCACTTACTTCCTTATCCATTTGATTCGCAGTCACCGTCCTGTTCCTGTTGGCTTCCTTCCTCGTAGGGTTCAGGACTTGATTGGCGGCACTATTGCTCCATTTCATTGCGCTCTAGTCAGGGTATACCAGTTCTTTTGTCCATTGTCCATTGCCCCACACGTCCACTCATCCCACAAGGAACACAAGAAACACTACTGCCACACTCCACGACGCTCGGCGTCTGGCAGGGTGTTTTTAAAGAATTCCTCTTCCCTTCAGCAGTAGCAATGGAAAAAACACTGCTCCACAGCAAAGCACGTAAAAAAAAAAGGCACGCTTCACCAACACAAGACACACTCCTGCCATACTCTGCGAGGCTGCGCATCTGGCAGGGTATTTTTAAATAATTGCTCCTCCCTTCTGCAGTTGCAACAGAAAAAACACTGATCCACAGCAAAGCATGTTGAAAAAAAAACAGGCAGCTTCACCAACACAAGCAACACTCCTGCCATACTCTGCGAGGCTGCGCATTTGGCAGGGTATTTTTAAAGAATTGCTCCTCCCTTCTGCAGTTACAACGGAAAAAACACTGTTCCACAGCAAAGCACGTTGAAAAAAACCCAAAAAACTGGCAGGTTCACGAACACAAGAAACACTCCTGCCCCACTCTGCGATGCTCCACGTCTGGCAGGGCGTTTTTAAAGAATTGCTCTTCCCTTCAGCAGTTGCAATGGAAAAACACTGCTCCACAGCAAAGCACGTTGAAAAAAAAAAACAAGCAGCTTCACCAACACAAGAAACACTCCTGCCACACTCTCCCTGTTTATTTCTTCTACACTAAACATGGGCGGAGGCACACATACTATCATGTGATATGAAGATATATGCAATATCATGAATAAATATGCAAACACACTCGGATTTACATCCGATGGGGCAGAGGCCATCCTTAATCTCATTAAAGATACAGGATTTAGCACTAATGTTTCTGAAGCAACTAAGATAATTAAACAACTAGAATATCTCAATTGGAAAGAGATACACAGGAAACTCTGTGCCAAGACACTGACCAAATACTAACGAGCACAGAGAATACCCAGAGGTCTTTGCATGCCCTTGCATACCACCCTGTGCAAAGAAAACAAAGACTTTGTTACAAATTGGGAGGACATCTTGAAGAAATGCTTCCTAGATTCGATACTCCTGAACATCCAGGAACTCTCCAATGAGCTTAAACTCATTGTGAATGAAATAGAAGATATCCAAACCGAACATATTCTATCATTAAGTGCAGAATAGATCAGCAAAACTGTAGAAGATATTAACAGTGAACTGGAGTACAACAAACTGGAACTTGAAAACAAAAAAATATGAACATTCAAACGAGACATATGATTATCACAATGACGAAGTGATGGATTGATAAATACAGAAATCAAGGGCAGTAATTTCATTGAAGGAATTCTACAGATCACTTGCTCTGACTAAGATATACATACAAGCACAACTACTGGAGGGACTACAACACAACATGTTGCAGGAGAGGAGACAGCAACAGCATGTACGAGCACAAGCAAAACACCAAACAAGAGATCGACTTCACCTCCAAGACAACCTTTTTAATGACAGGAATCAAGAAGAAAAGAACAAGGAGGGGGAGAAGGTAGAGGAGGAACACAGAAAACACAAAGCAAGTATCTGAGCAGCAAAATGTAGTGGTGAATCTTTTGGACAGAGCTCTCAGGCACGCAGAACACAGATTCTACAGAAAGGTCTAAACTTTGTACCCACATACGGTCCAATTTCCTTCATACCAAAAAAAAGATATTCAAGTGTATCCACAAATTGAAATTGGAGACACATTTTACCAATATGGACAGAGACATGGCACAGTCTGAGACAGACTAACTCGAATTAAAACCTAAAAGTAACTATGTGCCTCCATTCTAACATGACACCATAGACGTGTTTCAGGAAATCATATTGAAAGATTTGAAGCAATTATCTTAGAAGACTCCGAAACACAAGAACCTGATCAAGAGTGACCTTTCAACCATCAGAAATGTAATTGAGAATGATAAGATCATTATCCACCCCACTGACAAAGGAGGAGCCCTAGTCATCATGCATGTTTAAGAACATGAAGAAGAATATGCTATACAATTGAATGACTCCAACATATGTAGCGCATTACCGAACAACCCTATCAGAGACATCATGGAGAACTTGAAAACCATCTTAGACATGGCCGAAAATAACAAGTGGATTCATTACAAGACCCGAGCATTTCTTTCACAGTTTTACCCTAAAGTACCACACTTTTACTTACTCCCAAAAATCCATAAATCCATGGTAAACCACTGGAACCCCATAGTAGTGGTGACTAATGGCGTTTTACAACCCCTCAGAGTGCATATCTATACTATCCTGCAACCCGTCATTCAGAAATATCCCATCTATATCAAAGAAACAACAGACTCTCTCAATAGATTAAACAACACACATATTAACAAAGATGATATATTGGTCACCATTGAGGTATGCAGCTTGTACATCTCCATTCCTCATGACTTAGGACAAGAGGCAGTTGAATGGCTATTCCTGAAGGAAGAGGAAGTAGCGACCTGCAAACAATGAATTACAATTTTGGAATTCATATCACAGAATGCCTACTTTGAACACAATGGCAAGTATTACCTTCAAACCAGTGGCACAACAATGAATGCCCCCATGGCTTTGGTCTATGCCAACTCCTTCATGCTAACATTTTATAATGATCTCATAACTCACCACCCCGTCTGGCACAAATACATACGCTACTGGGGACGCTGCATCGACAATATTTTCCTGATATGGAACGATACAGCCGAAGCATTAACATTGTTTCTAGCATATCCTATCATCATTGACAACTGGATTCAGTTTACCTTTGAGATTGGAGATACTGGTCTTCATTTTCTAGACATACAGATTCCTCCGAGAGCTCCTGGATTCAAGAACTCCCTATAGCACAAACCCACTCACCGCAATAATCCCCTGCACAGGATGAGCTTTCACCCGCCCTCTACCATGCAAAGCCTATCTTATAGTCAACTATTACAGGTTAGGCGGAAAGTCAACACAGAGGCAGAATGCAAGAAAGAATTGGACAGAATGATGACACGTTCCATGGGAGAGGATATACAGAAAATCAATTAATAGAAGCCAGGAACAAAGTTGAAATAAAAGAGCAGTCACCCCTCTTGATACCTAATACTGTGACCACCTCAGCAGAAGGCTTGATGGTGTTTGTAAGCAAATACAGCATCAGAATCCATGAAGAAAAAAACATCTATATTAAGACACTAGCCCCTATTAAGTTGTTACAGTAAATTGCAAAAGCATTTGTAGAAAAAGCGAGCCTCGCCTTCCAAAGAAGCAACAACTTAAGTAATCTACTGGTTAATACACAACCCAAGAGGGAGAAAATGCAGAAACCAAAGCATATAGGCACATATCTATGTTTGTCATGCAACAACTGTAATAATGTCATCAACGGAGATTCTGTCATGCAAGAACAAGAGAGAAAATAAAATTACACAATTATTCAACATACAATATATTTTATAAAATGTCCATGTAGTCTACTGTATGTGGGCCAGGCCAACCGTAAATCAGCATACAGTGGAACAAACACAAATCCAATATCAGAACCAACAATAAACAGTCACCTGTATCTGGACATTTTCAACAGCAGAAACTCCAATTGTCACAAATTAGGTTTTAAATTCTTGAGGGTGTGAAAGTTTCAAACCCAAGAACGATACAAAAAAGGTAGCAGGCACCCTTCTCTAGAAAGAACATGGCATGATAACCTGCTCTGTGGTTTTTACCCACTTTGAGAGTCTGCAGCCATCGCTTTTGGATAAACAGACTGGACACAGTCTTACCAAATGGTCTCAACAGGGAGTTGGACCTGTTGTGCTTTTTGTAATAAACCTTGTAATACTCACAGCCCGTTAACTAAAACATCAACCATAAGAAGACATACATGATACAGGGAGTGCTGTCCTGTGGTTCTGAGTAAGATGGGATATGAGACATCAGGGTCTAGAGAGCACTAACATTTCATAGTCACTTGGATATCATTTAGAAATATGACACAACAAATGGTCATTTTATTTCTTAAAAAAGACGCAATAAATGATATTATGATCTTAAGAGTACCATTTTCAAAGGTCACTTGCAATTGGAAAGGATTATTTTATCAAGCAAACGTCCAGCGATGTATGAGCACGAATTTGCTTAATCATATAGGAACAGTAGATATTTGCATCAATACAAAATGTAATGGAGATCTTTTTCTAGATACAGACCCAGATACTAACCTAGTTACTAATGATATTGTTTGCGAATGTCTCAGAAGCACCAGGTGCACATATGGTTTTGTCTTACTTTATGAAATCTTTTTGATTGTGTGTCCTGCTACGCATGTACTGACAAGTCAAGATGTTTAATATTGACCTTAAACACAATTAGGAGCTCTACCTATACAAATGTTGATCGTCCATGTCACGTTTCACCATATTAGCTGGCTTTATTAAGAACATATCAATAAGGGACCACTTTCTGGTTAACTTACTTGACTAGTGAGATTGCATTTCCAGCAAGGAATGCACCATTATTGAATTTGTTTGATAAATGGATCAAACGCTTTACAATTGATCTGCATGAACAAACATTGACCACATATGCCCTTTTTACTAAGCAGAGATGGTTATGAAAATATAAGTATTAGATTGCATATTTGCTAATTGTTTTGCTATCTTCCTCACTCGTGAAAATAGTTTTTTTAGTAAGGACCGTAGGAACATTGAGCAGGGTGAATTATTAGTCGGTATGTTTGAGTTAGACCTTCCTCTTTTCTTTTGCCTTCGCTCCCCCTCTCCCCTGCTGATCTGTTCTCTCTTGGCACCGATCACCTGGCCACCCTCTGTCCTCCAAGCCCAGGGACCTGCTCACCCTGCCACCCTCCCGCACTGCCTCCGGGCCATCCCTTGCACTGGGGTTTGTATCTGTACCCATACAGCCCCCCCTTTTTCTTCCTGCACTTATCAGACCTACCCCGTCTGCTGCCTTAAACCTAGCACTTGTAAATGCTGGCTGCACTACCACTGTTTGTTGCCTTTATTATTTATTTATTGTTATTTATCTGTTTCTCCTCTGCTTCGCACTTTCCACTTCTACCCCTTTCCATGCACTTTTCCCCTCTCCCTCTCCCATGCACTTGCGCGTTCTCAATGTCACTGGGCCTAGTAAGGTCACTGTTTTGTTCTCACCTGTTTTGCTCCCTTGCCTTGTCGCGCTCTGAAACACTTGTGTACAAGCGCGATAGAAATAAAATATCAATATCAATAACCCATTGTAACGTAATAATCATGGCCAGTCTGGAGGTCATATATCGCCCAGATTCTTTAATAGGATGTTCTGTGAATATGTAATCAATTAAAAGCACAGCAAGGTGTTGCAATATCTGATCTTAATGTGTTCGTAAGATAAAGAATATTATCTATGTCTTTCAGCAGCCGGTGCGCATGCATTTGCTGTCCAGCCGTCTTTATAATTGATCTCTATGCTTGAGTCACATCTCTTTTGTAATGTAATGGAATAATCATATCCCGTTTGGATGTTGTATATCTCAACCATCTTTAATTTCTTTAATAGGATGGTCTGTAAACACGAAATCAACTAGAGAAATATAACCTCAAGTTATGGTCCAGAGCAGCTCCAACAACAAGGTTTCATCTTTTTAGGTGGCAAGGAAGGCCATTCCTCCGCTTCTCTCTCATAAAAAGCTATGACACAGTACTTTTGGACATGAGAGTTCCTAAATATTAGGTATTTATCCTATTAGTCAGAAGTGTGCATCAAGGGGTCAAAAGGTATGAATATGTGTGCTGTTGTGTATTTATAGAACCCGCCCTGAAGATAGTCGCTCAGTCCGAAATGCATTGGCAAGGGTCTATGCACGCAAATAATGAAAATTAAAGAGAAGATTGCAACCTAAAGAACTATGAGAACTTTGTATTTATTCCATCTGATTTAATGTAAAACAATTGAATATATGTGTTAACAGGCAGTAGGGATTACTACATCCCAGGCGTCCGCACGTCTAGTGATTGTTTCACTAGACACTATTTGTTCTAAATATCACAGGCATCCCATGATTAACTTTTACTCTGGACAATTCTCTAAATTTGGTGGTTTGCCTCATCAACGTGGCCAAATTCACCATGGGATCTCCAATGAAGAGGACCACGTCATCCGCATAGAGCGAGACAACCAGCCTGTGAGGGCCAAATTCTATACCTTTTTGCAGATGCTTTGCCCAGAGTTTTGCCAATAGAGGCTCCATTACAAGAGCAAATAGCAAAGGAGACAGAGGACATCCCTGACTAGTTGCTCTACCCATAGCTACTGACTTGGATAAATACCCCGCCAGAGTGATCCTCGCAGAGGGGGAGTTGTAGAGAACAAATGTTTTCCCCAACATTCCCCAACGGCAGTTTGTGCAAAACTGAATAAAGAAAGGGCCATTCCACTGAGTTGAAGACTTTTTTGACATCCAATAGTATATCTATACTCTGGGTCCAGTGCCGAGAAGACTCCAAAGAACCTCCTCATCTTTTATGAGGTATTTCTCACAGAAATAAAGACAGACAGATCTGACAACACTGGCCCTGGTATCAGTGGGAGGAGCCTGTTGGCTAATATCTAAGCATAGATTTTAGATTTGATATTGGTCAAAGAGATCAGACAGTAGGGAGCACACTCATCAGGATGTTTTCCTTTCTTTTGCACAAGAGTGATTGTTGCTTCCCAAAGTGTAGGGGGGATAATTCCCCGTTCTGCCGATTCCCATTGCACCTGAAGGAGGAGGGGGGGCACAATATTAGCATAAGCCTTATAAATTTCTCCAGAAAATTCATCAGGTCCTGGGGCTCTGGAAGCCGGCAGATCCCTGATGAACGCCAAAATCTCTTCCAGGGTGATATCTCTATTGAGGGCCTCCTGTTGGAGGGATTTAACCAGTAGAGTTCAATTTCATCCAAATAGCCTTGTACAGAGGGCCTACGTTGTCTATTGTGTGAGGCATAGAGTGTAGCATAAAAATGGGCAATACTTCCACAATTCTATTGGATTCGTTTTGGAGAAGCCCCCCTTGCCCTATTTGTTGAGGTTTTCTGTAAGCAGTCAAAGAGCACCAGCAAGGCCCCAGGTATCTGACTCTCCCCATTTGCCTCACCTCCCAGGTCCTCCCCACAAATGTAACCCCCCCCCTTGAAGCATGGCTCTTTAAGCAGCCTAGCTCTTGTCTGATCTCCCCTAATATCGCAGCAACCCCTGATGTCTGATACATTTGTGTTAAAGATTACCTCTCAACCATAATTCTCTTGCAACCAGCCATCCTGACAGCACAAACGGTGTTAAAAACACCCCCAGCCACCAAATCGCCCTTGCATCTATGCTATCAACAAGATCAACCAGACACATTACAAAAATAGAGGGTCATCAATGTTAGGGGTGTATGTATTAACCAGTATCAACTTTTCACCCTGCAAGACTCCAGTCATCACGAGGGCTATCCCTTCTTGATCTTTAGCTACTCAAAGTAGGTGGACATTAAGAGAAGTGTGTATCATAATAGATACCCCCCTGGAGTATGCTGAGAAGGACGAATAGTACCTGTGGCAACCCTACTGTTTGAACCATCCCCTTTCTGTATTCGGAGTAAGTGTGTTTCTTGCAGAAATGCAATATTGGCCTTGTGCCGCTGCATATTGAGCAGTCATTTCCTCATTTTCCCTGGGTGGTTACCCCCTCTCATATTCCAGGTGACTACCTTAACACCCATCATCCCCTAGTGGTGTATCATGACTACAACTGTTTTTACTCGAGGGCCACCCCCTTCCGACTATCTCATGCTTGTGAACCCATATGCCCATGAATGATGCTCCAACCTGAACAGAACAAAAGAAAAACGCAACCCAAACTCAATCCCGAAAGTACCACCCCAACCACCAAGGGCAACCCAAACTGGCCCCCGGACACCACCCACCCACAACCCAAATAACATTTTTCTGTGTACAGGGCGCCAGTGCCCTTGCCAACTCAACCCTACGAAACCCACCTCAGGAGTAGCCGGAGCTCCGTAGTCTCAATTAACAAATAGAGCATAGGAAACATGCTTCGACCATGGCGACAAATGGATGAATAGGCTGTCTTTCGGCCAGTACCCAATAGACAGCTCTTGCTCCCTTGATTTTCTCTCTCCATGCAGGGCCTTGGGCTGCTCTTCAGACCTGTCCACACTGATCTGTCTATAAATGCACGTGCCTCCTCCGGTGTTATGAAGAATTGTACCTTCCCTTCATACTGCACACATAGTTTCTCTGAGCAGAGCATTGAGTACTTGACATTATAATCCCGCAACCTGCGCTTCTCACCCATGAAGGACCACCTGGGTGCCTGTAACAAACAAATGTTACCCTTATGTTAAACTCATGCGCCCAAGTTGTTTTTGCTCCATACAGATGGAGAAAGAAATAGGGTTCCACACAAGATTTATATTATGATTCACAATTTATATTTATGTAGAAATCTGTTGCCCTCTGGTGATGACACGTGTTTCAACGTAACCAACGTCTTTTTCAAATCAGGGCTTAATCAAAAATGACAAATAATATCAAAAACAATACATGATAAAGATACATTAGATTTAAATAAACACCAATGCAGTCCGCAAAAATTGTTAAAACATACATAAATTGGATACAGGAAGAATGAAAAAATAATAATAAAATGGCCATGTTTTGGGCGGGGGGAAAAGGAAGGAGGTTTATGGGAAAGCGAGAAAAGAAAGAAAAATAAATAAAAAACATAATTGTTAAACATTTTGTAAATAATATTATTCCTGTTTCTTAATGAATACACTAATACGTTTGGAATGATTCAATGTATACTAATGTTTGTTGTATTTCTTACCCAATATAACAATCCTCTTAATATTCTCAACAGCTCAAATCTTCCAGTCATGGGTTTAATCCCATGTCTCTGTAGGGAAATCATTTACATACGCTCATTTAAATACCTTTTAATATCGACACAGATTGTGTCTCTATAAAAAAGTCTGTCTTGATGATGTGTTCATGCTTTAAATACGTGCACACAGAATTGCATTAATGATTGAGGTCTGTGGATTTCATTGGGAGTTAAGACAGTATTCGTCTCGTTATGCACACCGGAAAGTAAGATGGTATTGACTTTTTTCTATTTAGAGCTTGAATACTGTGCTGCTTTAAACATGTTGGGTTGCATCAAAATACTATGGGAGGGGGGTTACTTGTTAAATGTTGAACCTGCGGTGATAATAGCACGCAGGTCCACATGTCCGTGAACCATGTTCCTTTCCCACCTACCGGGCTCTTCTGCTTACCTTTGTATCCTCCAAGTCGTCCCTTTCAGTCCTTGTGTGATTGTGTCTCCCGATCCCGTCTTTTGTTTGATCACGTTAGTAGGTTGCCTATGTCCTACTTCTATTTCTATATTGTCCGCCATATTTTGGGCTGAAACCCTGTATCGGCATTGTGTTTATGTGTTTGTTTAGGTGCACGTTCACGTAAACCAGAATAATTACGTTAATTTAAAAAAAAAAAAAAAAAATTATTAGTTTTTAATCTTGATTAAGCGGTGTATTAGCACCAAAGAGGATCTTGATTAATATTGCTTTAAATATTGTTTCCAACGGCTGTTCATCATTGATAACTCCTCCCCTTTTCCTTTGACGCAAGTCATGTCAATAAAACGCAAGTTGTTACAATTGCTGAAAATATGTTAGCATATATTTAAAAGAATAGTTTAAATGTTGTTGCGTGATGTGACGAGGTACGTCTTAATTAGCCTTGTAATTTTATATAACACAATGTATCATGCCTTCAGATGCCGTTTTGTTCATCTGGTCAATGTTGACTCTTCTGCCTAAGTGCATCTAAGTATAGGTATTAAAGGAAATGTGTACCTTTTCATTTGTTAATACCTCTAAAGGTGGTGATTTTTACCCGAAACCCACAAAACAGGATACAACATTTGTAATATTTTCAGAGGAAAGAGTACATCTCATTGTCAGAGTTTAAACCTTTTTCAACAGTTCTAAATTTACAAATCATTCTGGCTTCTTCTTGTCGTAATTTCAGCTCCCAATTCCCTCCTCTTGGTCCTAAGGTTATTCTTTTTAGGCCCAAAAATTTTAAAAGTCTTTTTTCCCCGCACTGATGCTGTTTTTGCCAATGCTGTGCCAATGGTGAGTTAGAATTTGGATTCCCTATTCCTGAAAAATGTTCTCTTATTCTAATCCTTAATTCTCTTGTCGTGCTTCCTATGTACAATCCATGACATAAACAAATGATGGCATATATAACATATTTAGTTCTGCAATTAATGTGTTCCAATATGTTCTGCTTGATGCCATGTTTATCCTCAAAACTTGTAATATTGTCTATAGTGTGTTTGCACATTGTGCAGGTTCCACACCTTCTGAAACCTTGCGTTTGTTTAGGTAGCCATGTATTCGGTCTCCCTGTTTCTAGTATTGGGAGCAAGGATGGACTTAATATGTTCTTTATGGTTTTGGCTCGTTTGAAAATTAATGTCGGGCTGTCCTTGATGTGGTTCCTGACGTGTGGGTCCAATTGTAGCAAATGCCAATTCCTTTTTAGGATCTTCCTCAAAATCCCATTATTTTTACAATAAGTCGTAATGAAAGTCACTTCCTCTACTTGATTGTTGATTCTAGTTTTCGTAGTTAAGGTGTCTGCTCTGTTAAGAGCTTTGGCTTTCCTTTGTGCTTTAGAAATAATCTCAGTTCCATATCCTCTGGCCTTAAATCTTCTTGAAAGCAGTTGACATTCTTGCTCAAACGTATCTTGTTCCGAACAGTTACGCCGAGCTCTGATGTATTCTCCACTAGGGATGTTCCTTACGACTGAAGAGTGATGGCAACTGGTTGCAAATAGGGTTGAATTCGCCTCTGTAGGCTTCCTGAAAGTCCTAGTCATCAGTTGATTATTTTTCACATAAATACTTAGATCCAGAAAATCTATTTTCTCTTTACTGAAATTCCCAGTAAATTCAATCCCCATGAGGTTATTGTTGGCTCTGGTCTTAAATTGTTCTAACTCTTCTTCTTCTCCTTTCCAGATGAGTAACACATCGTCAATATAACGGGTCCAAAAAATCACATGATCCTGATATATTTCATCTCCATAGATATGTTTGTCCTCATACATTGCCATTGTGAGATTGGCAAGTGCGGGGGCAAATTTCACTCCCATCGCCACCCCTCTTGTTTGCTGATAGAATTCTCCATTGAAAATGAACACGTTATTTTGCAAAGTTAAAAGTATCATTTCCTTAAGCATGTTGACTGATTGAAATTTTGATGCAGTTCGTTTTGAAAATATATAATCTATTGTCTCAATTGCCGTGTCATATCTAATGGATGTGTATAATGCTTTTACATCCCATGTGGCTAATATGTAATCAGATTCCCATTTAATGGATGCCAGTTTGTTAATTACAGAAGTTGTGTCCTTCAGAAATGCTTTGGTCTCAGTAACCAGGGGGCTAAGTATGTGGTCAATATACTGCGCCATGTTCATTGTTGCCCAATCAATCCCACTTAGGATAGGTCTTCCTTCTGGTACTTTTTCAAAGGCCTTGTGGATTTTTGCAAAAAATATATCGTAGGTAATGTTGGTTGTTGCATATCTAAAAATGATCTTTCCTCATCTGTGATTAGGCCCTTTCTATGCCAATTTGTTATGGATTCCCGCAGCTCATTTAGAATATTCTGTTTTGGATTCCTTTCAAGTTTCTTATAACAAAAAGGAGTGTTTAGATGATTCTCAGCCATTGTTATATAGTCTTCCCTGTTCATGACCACAATTTTACCTCCTTTGTCAGCAGCTTTTATGGTCAAATTGTGATTCTGTTTCAATTCCAACAGGGCCATTCTTTCTCCTTTGGTCAAATTATCATATTCTTGTTTAGTGTGTTTTTTCTGTTTCTTTTTGTCTATGTTGTCGTTCAGTTCTTTGGTTACTGCTTTGTAGAAGGTGTCGACCAGGTTGTCCGTAGTTAGTTGTGGAGTAAACTTAGATTTCAATTTTAGATCCCTCGTTTGGAGACTTGTTTGTTGTATCTTAAGATTCTGTATAGTTTCATGGATGGGTCGATCTAGAGTATCTTGTAGTGAACTCAAAAGGTGAATAGTCCTTATGTCTTTGATGGTATAGTCACTATCCTCAATGTCGGGCTCTTTGGCATGAAACATCGAAACTTGTGTTGCGAAAAATTTCTTGAGTTTCAATTTTCTAACAAATTTGTACAAGTCTATGTGCACATTTATTTCGTCAAAGTTGGTGGATGGAGCAAAAGAGAAACCTTTGTTTAGAAGTGCAATGTCTTCTGTTTTTAAATGATACTCAGACAAGTTCAAAATTAAGGTGTCTGTTTGTTCTTCTTTGCTGCTTCTCTTGCTCCTGCTCTTGTTAAACGCCTGAAATCTTCTAGAGCGTCTGGGTGGCCTGTGTCCACTACCGCCCCTCTTGCCCCTCCTCCTGTGTTCTGTATTTTTGCATTGGTCTGCTGGAGTAATAAAAAACGGACCTGTTTTTGTAAGTTGATTTTGTTACTTTTCTTGTATCTTCTTATCTGATTGAGAAATCCTTGTCCTTCAAGTATTTTATCTTCTGATGTTTCTGTTGTTTCTGTTTCCTTGGTATTTTCTCCTTCTGATTCTGCATCTGAACTGCCCGGGGATGTATTTGGAGTGCTCTCTCTTGATGTTGGTTTATTAATTTGTCTATATTTCTCTTGAAAAGTATATACTTTATCATCCTGATAGTCCCTATTATGCAAAATGGTGAGGAATCTATTTTTTGGTACTAATATCGTAGAACTCTGCGCCTTTTTTTATCTTTATGTTCATACAATTGAGGTCGCATGTGTAAATGGGGTAACCGTGGAGTCCTGTGATTCCTCTACTCCACTAGGAAGAGACAGTAACAAACAAATGTTACCCTTATGTTAAACTCATGCGCCCAAGTTGTTTTTGCTCCATACAGATGGAGAAAGAAATAGGGTTCCACACAAGATTTATATTATGATTCACAATTTATATTTATGTAGAAATCTGTTGCCCTCTGGTGAGGACACGTGTTTCAACGTAACCAACGTCTTTTTCAAATCAGGGCTTAATCAAAAATGACAAATAATATCAAAAACAATACATGATAAAGATACATTAGATTTAAATAAACACCAATGCAGTCCGCAAAAATTGTTAAAACATACATAAATTGGATACAGGAAGAATGAAAAAATAATAATAAAATGGCCATGTTTTGGGGGGGGGGAAAAAGGAAGGAGGTTTATGGGAAAGCGAGAAAAGAAAGAAAAATAAATAAAAAACATAATTGTTAAACATTTTGTAAATAATATTATTCCTGTTTCTTAATGAATACACTAATACGTTTGGAATGATTCAATGTATACTAATGTTTGTTGTATTTCTTACCCAATATAACAATCCTCTTAATATTCTCAACAGCTCAAATCTTCCAGTCATGGGTTTAATCGCGTGTCTCTGTAGGGAAATCATTTACATACGCTCATTTAAATACCTTTTAATATCGACACAGATTGTGTCTCTATAAAAAAGTCTGTCTTGATGATGTGTTCATGCTTTAAATACGTGCACACAGAATTGCAATAATGATTGAGGTCTGTGGATTTCATTGGGAGTTAAGACAGTATTCGTCTCGTTATACACACCGGAAAGTAAGATGGTATTGACTTTTTTCTATTTAGAGCGTGAATACTGTGCTGCTTTAAACATGTTGGGTTGCATCAAAATACTATGGGAGGGGGGTTACTTGTTAAATGTTGAACCTGCGGTGATAATAGCACGCAGGTCCACATGTCCGTGAACCATGTTCCTTTCCCACCTAGCGGGCTCTTCTGCTTACCTTTGTATCCTCCAAGTCGTCCCTTTCAGTCCTTGTGTGATTGTGTCTCCCGATCCCGTCTTTTGTTTGATCACGTTACTAGGTTGCCTATGTCCTACTTCTATTTCTATATTGTCCGCCATATTTTGGGCTGAAACCCTGTATCGGCATTGTGTTGATGTGTTTGTTTAGGTGCACTTTCACGTAAACCAGAATAATTACGTTAATTTAAAAAAAAAAAAAAAAAATTTTATTAGTTTTTAATCTTGATTAAGCGGTGTATTAGCACCAAAGAGGATCTTGATTAATATTGCTTTAAATATTGTTTCCAACGGCTGTTCATCATTGATAACTCCTCCCCTTTTCCTTTGACGCAAGTCATGTCAATAAAACGCAAGTTGTTACAATTGCGGAAAATATGTTAGCATATATTTAAAAGAATAGTTTAAATGTTGTTGCGTGATGTGACGAGGTACGTCTTAATTAGCCTTGTAATTTTATATAACACAATGTATCATGCCTTCAGATGCCGTTTTGTTCATCTGGTCAATGTTGACTCTTCTGCCTAAGTGCATCTAAGTATAGGTATTAAAGGAAATGTGTACCTTTTCATTTGTTAATACCTCTAAAGGTGGTGATTTTTACCCGAACCCCACAAAACAGGATACAACATTTGTAATATTTTCAGAGGAAAGAGTACATCTCATTGCCAGAGTTTAAACCTTTTTCAACAGTTCTAAATTTACAAATCATTCTGGCTTCTTCTTGTCGTAATTTCAGCTCCCAATTCCCTCCTCTTGGTCCTAAGGTTATTCTTTTTAGGCGCAAAAATTTTAAAAGTCTTTTTTCCCCGCACTGATGCTCTTTTTGCCAATGCTGTGCCAATGGTGAGTTAGAATTTGGATTCCCTATTCCTGAAAAATGTTCTCTTATTCTAATCCTTAATTCTCTTGTCGTGCTTCCTATGTACAATCTATGACATAAACAAATGATGGCATATATAACATATTTAGTTCTGCAATTAATGTGTTCCAATATGTTCTGCTTGATGCCATGTTTATCCTCAAAACTTGTAATATTGTCTATAGTGTGTTTGCACATTGTGCAGGTTCCACACCTTCTGAAACCTTGCGTTTGTTTAGGTAGCCATGTATTCGGTCTCCCTGTTTCTAGTATTGGGAGCAAGGATGGACTTAATATGTTCTTTATGGTTTTGGCTCTTTTGAAAATTAATGTCGGGCTGTCCTTGATGTGGTTCCTGACGTGTGGGTCCAATTGTAGCAAATGCCAATTCCTTTTTAGGATCTTCCTCAAAATCCCATTATTTTTACAATAAGTCGTAATGGAAGTCACTTCCTCTACTTGATTGTTGATTCTAGTTTTCGTAGTTAAGGTGTCTGCTCTGTTAAGAGCTTTGGCTTTCCTTTGTGCTTTAGAAATAATCTCAGTTCCATATCCTCTGGCCTTAAATCTTCTTGAAAGCAGTTGACATTCTTGCTCAAACGTATCTTGTTCCGAACAGTTACGCCGAGCTCTGATGTATTCTCCACTAGGGATGTTCCTTACGACTGAAGAGTGATGGCAACTGGTTGCAAATAGGGTTGAATTCGCCTCTGTAGGCTTCCTGAAAGTCCTAGTCATCAGTTGATTATTTTTCACATAAATACTTAGATCCAGAAAATCTATTTTCTCTTTACTGAAATTCCCAGTAAATTCAATCCCCATGAGGTTATTGTTGGCTCTGGTCTTAAATTGTTCTAACTCTTCTTCTTCTCCTTTCCAGATGAGTAACACATCGTCAATATAACGGGTCCAAAAAATCACATGATCCTGATATATTTCATCTCCATAGATATGTTTGTCCTCATACATTGCCATTGTGAGGTTGGCAAGTGCGGGGGCAAATTTCACTCCCATCGCCACCCCTCTTGTTTGCTGATAGAATTCTCCATTAAAAATGAACACATTATTTTGCAAAGTTAAAAGTATCATTTCCTTAAGCATGTTGACTGATTGAAATTTTGATGCAGTTCGTTTTGAAAATATATAATCTATTGTCTCAATTGCCGTGTCATATCTAATGGATGTGTATAATGCTTTTACATCCCATGTGGCTAATATGTAATCAGATTCCCATTTAATGGATGCCAGTTTGTTAATTACAGAAGTTGTGTCCTTCAGAAATGCTTTGGTCTCAGTAACCAGGGGGCTAAGTATGTGGTCAATATACTGCGCCATGTTCATTGTTGCCCAATCAATCCCACTTAGGATAGGTCTTCCTTCTGGTACTTTTTCAAAGGCCTTGTGGATTTTTGGCAAAAAATATATCGTAGGTAATGTTGGTTGTTGCATATCTAAAAATGATCTTTCCTCATCTGTGATTAGGCCCTTTCTATGCCAATTTGTTATGGATTCCCGCAGCTCATTTAGAATATTCTGTTTTGGATTCCTTTCAAGTTTCTTATAACAAAAAGGAGTGTTTAGATGATTCTCAGCCATTGTTATATAGTCTTCCCTGTTCATGACCACAATTTTACCTCCTTTGTCAGCAGCTTTTATGGTCAAATTGTGATTCTGTTTCAATTCCAACAGGGCCATTCTTTCTCCTTTGGTCAAATTATCATATTCTTGTTTAGTGTGTTTTTTCTGTTTCTTTTTGTCTATGTTGTCGTTCAGTTCTTTGGTTACTGCTTTGTAGAAGGTGTCGACCAGGTTGTCCGTAGTTAGTTGTGGAGTAAACTTAGATTTCAATTTTAGATCCCTCGTTTGGAGACTTGTTTGTTGTATCTTAAGATTCTGTATAGTTTCATGGATGGGTCGATCTAGAGTATCTTGTAGTGAACTCAAAAGGTGAATAGTCCTTATGTCTTTGATGGTATAGTCACTGTCCTCAATGTCGGGCTCTTTGGCATGAAACATCGAAACTTGTGTTGCGAAAAATTTCTTGAGTTTCAATTTTCTAACGAATTTGTACAAGTCTATGTGCACATTTATTTCGTCAAAGTTGGTGGATGGAGCAAAAGAGAAACCTTTGTTTAGAAGTGCAATGTCTTCTGTTTTTAAATGATATTCAGACAAGTTCAAAATTAAGGTGTCTGTTTGTTCTTCTTTGCTGCTTCTCTTGCTCCTGCTCTTGTTAAACGCCTGAAATCTTCTAGAGCGTCTGGGTGGCCTGTGTCCACTACCGCCCCTCTTGCCCCTCCTCCTGTGTTCTGTATTTTTGCATTGGTCTGCTGGGGTAATAAAAAACGGACCTGTTTTTGTAAGTTGATTTTGTTACTTTTCTCGTATCTTCTTATCTGATTGATAAATCCTTGTCCTTCAAGTATTTTATCTTCTGATGTTTCTGTTGTTTCTGTTTCCTTGGTATTTTCTCCTTCTGATTCTGCATCTGAACTGCCCGGGGATGTATTTGGAGTGCTCTCTCTTGATGTTGGTTTATTAATTTGTCTATATTTCTCTTGAAAAGTATATACTTTATCATCCTGATAGTCCCTATTATCATAATGAGCGTATGTAAATGATTTCCCTACAGAGACACGGGATTAAACCCATGACTGGAAGATTTGAGCTGTTGAGAATATTAAGAGGATTGTTATATTGGGTAAGAAATACAATAAACATTAGTATACATTGAATCATTCCAAACGTATTAGTGTATTCATTAAGAAACAGGAATAATATTATTTACAAAATGTTTAACAATTATGTTTTTTATTTATTTTTCTTTCTTTTCTCGCTTTCCCATAAACCTCCTTCCTTTTCTCCCCCCCCAAAACATGGCCATTTTATTATTATTTTTTCATTCTTCCTGTATCCAATTTATGTATGTTTTAACAATTTTTGCGGACTGCATTGGTGTTTATTTAAATCTAATGTATCTTTATCATGTATTGTTTTTGATATTATTTGTCATTTTTGATTAAGCCCTGATTTGAAAAAAACGTTGGTTACGTTGAAACACGTGTCATCACCAGAGGGCAACAGATTTCTACATAAATATAAATTGTGAATCATAATATAAATCTTGTGTGGAACCCTATTTCTTTCTCCATCTGTATGGAGCAAAAACAACTTGGGCGCATGAGTTTAACATAAGGGTAACATTTGTTTGTTACTGTCTCTTCCTAGTGGAGTAGAGGAATCACAGGACTCCACGGTTACACCATTTACACATGCAACCTCAATTGTATGAACATAAAGATAAAAAAAAGGCGCAGAGTTCTACGATATTAGTACCAAAAAATATATTCCCCACCTGGGTGCCTGAACACCAGCAGAATAGTCAGTGAAGACCTGGAACTGGTCTCCATCAAAGGCCAACTCACCCCTGAGCTCGGTCAACCGCAGAATGGTGTTGCTTTTGCGGTAATTGAGGATGCGGGAGATGACAGGGTGTGGGGGTGTTCCTGGCACTGACTTAGAAGTCATATTTTGATATGCTCTCTCGACAATGAACATGGGGGAAAACTTGTTAATGCCAAACACTGTCTTGCACAGACTCCTCCATGTGACCTGTGTCCGATTGTTCCCGAATCCCCACCAGTCTGATATCATTCCTTCTTGATTGCCCTTCAAGGTCCTTATTTTTAGCTGCTAGCACCTTCATAATGGTTTCCAGTGACTTTATTTTAGAGTATCTGCTTGCTCAGTCTCCCCCAAGGGCATGTCTGCGCTGTCCACCACTTCCACGTGGCTCTGTGGTGTATTAGCCTTTTTGGGGACTGCTCAGCCCTCAAATGAGAGAGTCCTCTGATTTTTGTCAGTCCTCCTCATCATATGCACTGATCAGTCACTGCTACAATCTCCCCGACAGGCACCGCTCAAAGAGAAATGGCGCCCTAGGGGGGTACACCAGTTCACCACTGTGTATATAGTTTGAGACACCAGGTTCAGCGTCTTCCCCCTACCTTGCCAGAGCCTCTTCGTTCAGCTGCAAGGGTCTATTTTCCAGGGCGTTTGTCTACCCCTGAGTCCGGAGGGATGCCAGTCAATCTCTGTGGGGCCACAGGCAGAGTACCTAGTGTTGTGGGATAGGCGATCGTCTACACCCCTGGCTTGCAGTGTGAAGGACAGAGAAACAAGAACAAGATTCAACAATGGCCCTGCACAGGTAGCCACCATGAATTCAGATAGCCGCCTACCATGTACAGCGCAGCAACACAGGATCCATGTGTCCAGAGTCTCCACAGTAGGGGGAATCTACTGCTCCACCTTTAGGAGCCACACCTGTATTGATCCACCGATGCTTATTTGAACGATCCGGTACTGCCGGTTGACCCTCTGCCTCTCACCTCCCTCTTATGCTGTGTCCCAGGACCTATTCAGAGGCCCATCTCACTGTCACCTCCTCAGAGGTATTCTTCCCTTCCTCTCCTTCCCCCAGAAGCTCACTGTCTCCCGAGCCCTGGTTCTCTCGAAGCTGGACTACTCTAACAGCCTCTATCTTAATCTGCCTGCCTCCACTCTCCGCCCTCTGCAACTCATCCAGAACAGAACTGCGAGACTTGTCCTTGGCCTCAAGCCCAGGGACCGTATCTCTCCAGGACTGAAATCTCTACACTGGCTCGCAGTGGCTGCGAGGATTAAGTTCAAAGCCCTCCGCATTGTCCACAAGGCCTTCTGGGGCCTGGGGCCTAAATACCTTCAACTCTCTCTTCCTAAATATCTTCCTTCCCGAGCCCTATGTTCATCCGTCTCCAACTTCCTCAGGGTAAGCCGCTTCTAGAAGCAACGAGCTGGGGGTAGATCTCTCTCCGCGGCAGGGGCCTCCCTCTGGAACAGCCTTCCTGCCTCCCTGAAACTTGAGGAGAACCATCTCCGGTTCCGGAAGCACCTCAAAACCTTCCTCTTCACTTCTGCTTTCTCTCTCCCTCTCCCCTGCTAAATTCTTCACCAAAACTGCACTGATTCTGCAACTGGGCCACTCTCACCGACCTCGGTCCTGGGCCCAGTCACTCTTCACTTCCACTGCCTCCCTGGCAACCCCTGCACTGCGGGACTGTCTCTGTATCACTACAGCCCCCCCCCCAGCACTTGTCTGCACTTACCTTGCACTTGCCACCAGCTGGCCCTATTTATTTATTATTTTATTTCTATTCTACTTATTTGTACTGCACTCCCCCCTCTCCCCCTTCCCCTTGCACTTTTTCCCTTCCCCCTAACCCTGCACTTGCGCGGTCTGAATGACACCTGGCCTAGTAGGATCGTTGTCTGTCTTCCCCTTGTTCCCCCCTCCCTGCCTCGTCGCGCCTTGAAACACTTGTGTATAGGCGCGTTACAAATGCCATATAATATCATATCATATCTATGTCCGGCGGGATGATGCCCAGTAATATCTCTCCCGGTTGCAGCAGCCCCGTCCAGGGACAAGTAGCCGCAGGGGTCTTATGCAACCTCCTCCAGGAATGTGCCACAAAGGGCTCCTTCGCGCCTGCTGCTCTGGATGTAGGCCGCTCTTCAGCATGCTGTTTCTACGCTGCAGCACCCCCGGACAGGCTTACACCACAGTATTTTACCACATGAAGCGGGATACCTTTCCCTTCGATGTGGCATGCTACAGAATATTCCAAAAGCAGCATTTTAAAATGATGCATTGGGCTGTTAAAGGGAGCTCACAGCAATTCCGCCATTACGGCTCAGGCCCTCTAGTACCAGCCCCTCTCCTCCATGGGTGACCTATATGTCTCAGTCCTGTAGCCCCATGGTTTTTCTCTATATGACTCCATAGGAATTGTCCTGCCTTTCTGCATCTTTGTCCCCATTTGTCGGCAATGAACATATCTTGTCAGATCAATGTAATGATTACCCTCCTACCAAATACACAATGCATTGTAATTACCCACATTGCCCTACAACTCCAAGACGTTGCACATTCAATCTTCTGTAAAGCGGGTCCAGATGGCCATTATGTAATTTGACCAGCACACACATCCCTAACAGCGCGTTATAAACGTGAGGGCACTTCTGTCATGCCACATGTCTCTCATATCTAGTACACACGCACACTGCCTGCTATGAGAGCTTTTCTAAACTGAACCTGTAGTAGGACAATTACTAATTCGAGTTAGGAGCCTGAACCAATATGGTCTCACTATAATATGCAGGAGCCCCGAAGCAGGAGGGAGCCACCCCTGCCACGTAACTTTCACAGAGTGATTTGCTGTTAGCTCCGTCCACAACGTATGTGCCACTTTTCCATGGATTTTATAGTAGAATGTCATGATGGGAGCAGTGTGGAAGGCAGCCCATAGGACAAGGAAGGGCCCAAGAAGGTGCTGTTAAAGATGCCCATGCGATGTGAGGTCTGCAAGAAAGAGAAGCGCCCAGGGGATTCCTGTCATGACAGGGCAGGCGAGACCAGGATTGGCAATGGGGACAAGCAGGAGGGGAATGGCTACAGTGGTTGTTTGTTTTGGGAACTCCAGAAGGAATGAGAAAGCAAGAAGGACAGGGGAAGACATTTGAGTGGTGAGAGAAGTGGCCAAGCAGGGTCTAGTTCAAATGGAGAAAGGGATGTAAACAAAGACGAGGAACGGGGAAAAAGAAAGATAGAGTCAAGACAAAAGTGAAAGGGGGGACAGCAGCAGCACAGAGCGATGTAATGTAACCCCATGCCGTGTGGGAGGAAGACAAAAATGAGAAGGAAAAGGAAAACATCAAGGATTCCTTGACGCTGAAGCCTTGCAGGGGATACTTCAAATCAAAAGAGAAGAAACAGAGTAAAGGACCCTCAGCTATGTGATACTGTGTGAGGGTTTATTTACACAAAAAAGAAAAAAACATTGCTCACAGCCCAAGCAGAGCACCTTTAAACTTAAAAAACCTGACCCTCATGCGGGTGGGTGGGGGAACTACAAATAATCACAGTCGCTGCCCGGGCTACTACTGAGGCACTCCCCTGACAGGGAAGGGAATGCCCAAGCTCCCTGCTGCCTCCACGGCACACTCCATCGCAGCCGCGACCCAGCTCACAGGAACTACACCAGCAGGGAGTGCCTTTCTACACCACCACCTCCTCGTTTGCAGGTGACATACTTGCCGCTCCTTTTGAGAGAGGGGGTTGCACCACGTGAAGTGTAAAGGACCCGCCACCAGCCAGGCGGTCCACACAGACTGCTCACAGGCTGGTACTGGTGCCTGGGTCAAATGAAATGTTGAGACCCCTACGGGCTTCTCCTGGCATATGATGGCCAGCCATCATAACAAAAGGGGCTCCCCCCTATGTGGCTGCTGACTTGCTGGGCTGCCCCTGGCCTAGGCAGCTGAGTTTATAAGGTCTTTGGGGATCCCCACATGCTGCTGCTGCCCTGCCTGCCAGAAAAGGGGCCCCGGGGGGGAACGCAAAACGTTTCCCCCCGGGGTTATTTTGACGTCGCACAGGCCAGCGAGGTGGCCGTGTGCAGAGCGTCTCAGGGGTATTTAAGGGTCAGGGAAGGTTCGGGAAGCAGGAGACGGTTGGGGACTTTGGTTTGACAAGTCCTGTCGTCTGCTTCCTGAGCCTTCCCTGGTAGTTGGGCTTTGGGTGTAGGTTAGAGTTTGTTAAGGGCTGTGTTTATTTATGGTTTTACAAAGGTAGCGGGCGCCCCTCTCTCGCAAGAACAGACATGATAACCTGTTCAGTGGTTATTAACCACTTGAGAGTTCGCAGCCACTGCTTTTACTCACTGTGCCTTTCACAGATGGGTAATATCCATTTGCATATCAGTCTTTGTCCTGCCCAGGGGCAGTCCAGCACCGAAATACAATGGCAATTCCAATCTGAACGAGAGTACCACCAGCAACCCCATACACGTGTTTCACCCTTGTTGGGGATCATCAGTGAGGTGAAGCTGATGCCTCTCTAAGCACAGTGAGAGGGAGACCACGTCTGGTTGCCCCCAGGAGACCTAGGGTTACCAATCCCAGGTTCCTTAAAAAACAGTTTTACAAAGGTAGCGGGCGCCCCTCTCTCGCAAGAACAGACATGATAACCTGTTCAGTGGTTATTAACCACTTGAGAGTTCGCAGCCACTGCTTTTACTCACTGTGCCTTTCACAGATGGGTAATATCCATTTGCATATCAGTCTTTGTCCTGCCCAGGGGCAGTCCAGCACCGAAATACAATGGCAATTCCAATCTGAACGAGAGTACCACCAGCAACCCCATACACGTGTTTCACCCTTGTTGGGGATCATCAGTGAGGTGAAGCTGATGCCTCTCTAAGCACAGTGAGAGGGAGACCACGTCTGGTTGCCCCCAGGAGACCTAGGGTTACCAATCCCAGGTTCCTTAAAAAACAGTTTTACAAAGGTAGCGGGCGCCCCTCTCTCGCAAGAACAGACATGATAACCTGTTCAGTGGTTATTAACCACTTGAGAGTTCGCAGCCACTGCTTTTACTCACTGTGCCTTTCACAGATGGGTAATATCCATTTGCATATCAGTCTTTGTCCTGCCCAGGTGCAGTCCAGCACCGAAATACAATGGCAATTCCAATCTGAACGAGAGTACCACCAGCAACCCCATACACGTGTTTCACCCTTGTTGGGGATCATCAGTGAGGTGAAGCTGATGCTTCTCTAAGCACAGTGAGAGGGAGACCACGTCTGGTTGCCCCCAGGAGACCTAGGGTTACCAATCCCAGGTTCCTTAAAAAACAGTTTTACAAAGGTAGCGGGCGCCCCTCTCTCGCAAGAACAGACATGATAACCTGTTCAGTGGTTATTAACCACTTGAGAGTTCGCAGCCACTGCTTTTACTCACTGTGCCTTGCACAGATGGGTAATATTCATTTGCATATCAGTCTTTGTCCTGCCCAGGGGCAGTCCAGCACCGAAATACAATGGCAATTCCAATCTGAACGAGAGTACGACCAGCAACCCCATACACGTGTTTCACCCTTGTTGGGGATCATCAGTGAGGTGAAGCTGATGCCTCTCTAAGCACAGTGAGAGGGAGACCACGTCTGGTTGCCCCCAGGAGACCTAGGGTTACCAATCCCAGGTTCCTTAAAAAACAGTTTTACAAAGGTAGCGGGCGCCCCTCTCTCGCAAGAACAGACATGATAACCTGTTCAGTGGTTATTAACCACTTGAGAGTTCGCAGCCACTGCTTTTACTCACTGTGCCTTTCACAGATGGGTAATATCCATTTGCATATCAGTCTTTGTCCTGCCCAGGGGCAGTCCAGCACCGAAATACAATGGCAATTCCAATCTGAACGAGAGTACCACCAGCAACCCCATACACGTGTTTCACCCTTGTTGGGGATCATCAGTGAGGTGAAGCTGATGCCTCTCTAAGCACAGTGAGAGGGAGACCACGTCTGGTTGCCCCCAGGAGACCTAGGGTTACCAATCCCAGGTTCCTTAAAAAACAGTTTTACAAAGGTAGCGGGCGCCCCTCTCTCGCAAGAACAGACATGATAACCTGTTCAGTGGTTATTAACCACTTGAGAGTTCGCAGCCACTGCTTTTACTCACTGTGCCTTTCACAGATGGGTAATATCCATTTGCATATCAGTCTTTGTCCTGCCCAGGGGCAGTCCAGCACCGAAATACAATGGCAATTCCAATCTGAACGAGAGTACCACCAGCAACCCCATACACGTGTTTCACCCTTGTTGGGGATCATCAGTGAGGTGAAGCTGATGCCTCTCTAAGCACAGTGAGAGGGAGACCACGTCTGGTTGCCCCCAGGAGACCTAGGGTTACCCATCCCAGGTTCCTTAAAAACAGTTTTACAAAGGTAGCGGGCGCCCCTCTCTCGCAAGAACAGACATGATAACCTGTTCAGTGGTTATTAACCACTTGAGAGTTCGCAGCCACTGCTTTTACTTTATGTTCGGTGTGATTTTCTTTAAAAACAAAAAAAAAAAGTAACATAGTCGGGGGTACTGCATATAAGGTACCCCTATTACTGTGTAATAGCTTTTAATCCGCCGTTGTCCGTTATTTAGGGTGCACGTTTAAAAAATAAATAAATAAATAAATAAAAGTCAGTTTGTTTCAGCATATTTTAATAAATAATTGCCGTTTCTGACGTTTTTCTCTCCTTTTCTTTCGTGTGCATATCCGCTTCTAGTTATATTGTATTTCCCCCTTTTTTAAAGTGCACGTGTTTCGTTTTCGGGCTCTGATTTTAGGTAAAAAGATGTTATTTATGTTAAGGGCAGTTCCATTGTCTTTAAAAAATAGGACCATGTGAGTATTTTCTAATAATGGGTTTTTAATTGTGTGGCCATGGTTTGTAGCTCATTTGTCGACCTCGGTGAGATGAGGGGCTGGGTTTCCTTGACGGGATTTGAACCTGTGCTGGCAGGATCTGCGCTGGTGTCCAGGCGCGCACCCTGCTCGCTGTGCCACTTTTTATCAGGGACGTGATGTGTCATTTGTAACGCTCCTATACACAATTGTTTTGTAGTATATTTATAATAGGGATTATTTTTTTTTATTTTTATTTTTTAAAGTCACGCAAGTGGGGCAGTGTGTCTTCTGCCTTTTTATATCAGAATGTATATATTGTGCGACTGATTTTGTTAGAGGGGAATGTTGTCAGTTTTGCTTTCTACAGGGGTTTTTCAAGGGTGGGCAGATAAATAAAAAAAGATTAAAAAACATATATATATATATATATATATATATATATATATATATATATATATATATTAAATAAAAGCATAGGGCTAATAATTTTCATTGGAATTACTGGCAGTTTAAATTGGAGAATGTTTATTTAATGTATTTTTCCATTTTAATATCTTTTGTTTCATCATATTTTCTTTTCTTTTTCTTCACAGGGTTCAATTTCCGCAGTTAGGTGCGGCTGGGGAGGTTTTTCTGGATAGTTATTATTTAGGGATATTACTTAGCTGTCAGATTTGGGCATAATGGGGAGCCGGGGTGCCAGCAAGGAAGGTTTAGTGGATGCCAAGGCTCTTATGGAAGCACTGGAGATTATTAGTAGGGCATCTAAAGCCCAACTGGAAGGGGCGGTAGGGGTGGCTATAGGAGAAGTAGAAGAAGGTGGGGGTAGGCCGCAGCGCAGAGCAGCGGCTGGTGGGGCTCTTGCAGCAGTGGTGGCTTGCACCCCTGCGGCTGGCAGAGGTGAGGCATGGAAATCCAGGGGCAGGAAATTGGGGTGGGAGATTGATATGAGAGCTTCTAGGGGGGAGTTGCATTTAGGTGAGGAACCTGTTCGGCTTGGAGGGCATATTGAGCAGGAGGAGGGAGAGAATTTGAGGAATGTTCAAGAAGGGACAGGACAAGAGATCCTTGTCAGTGGGGGTGTTAGGGCGCCGGGCGTGGCAGCCGCGCAGAGGGGCAAGGGTGGCAAATACCTGAAGAAAAGTGTAGTTGGGAGAAGGAGAGAGAGGTCCCCATCATTAAGTGAGGTCAGGGAGGGGCGCGGAACAGCCCCACCAAAAAGGGGGACAGGTAGCGGAGGGCGCTGCGCAGGTCCTGTTTTTCGAGAGGATGAATATGGAGAGGGTTTAGGTACGGCCCCTCCTCGGGCAGCGCAAGGTCAGACTAGAGGGCGCAGCACGGCCCCTAGCAAGGAGGATCACAGGGTGGAGGGGAGCACGCCTCGTCCGAGAGAAGAGGACCAGGAAGGGGTTTCCGCAGCCCCGCCAAGAAGATGTCAAAGGAGTGACGGGGCAGACGCTCCGGGCTCACAAGAAAATGATCCACGAGACCCGAGCATGAGCTCGCATCAACAATGGTATTTCAGGGATGATGATGTTGGGATTGAGGAATATGAAGGGCAGTGGGAGAATGAAGATAAAAGAGCAATAAGGAGAGGAGGTAATGAGAGGAGGGGTTCTAGGTGGGTTCGGGAAAGACGGGAGCAAGGGGCTTGGGGAGCAAGAGGTCAGGGGAGCAATTGTTTGGGCGAGACGGCTGACATGTTTTGTCCCCGCAGTAGGAGCCCAGTAAGAAAAGAAATGAGGAGCATTGGAGTGGAGGCCAGAACGCAGACAGGAGATGGCGGAACAGAAAGAGGTGAGCAGGAAAGGGATTGGTCATCTGCATGGTAGAGAGGGGATATGAGAACGAGGGTAGGAAATGAATGTTCTGGTTTGCAAGAGGCAAGAAAAAAGATTGGTGTTCAGGCTATTGGAGCCATGGGGGCGGACAAGGACATTTGCTCAGTGGAGATACACACGGATAAAGTGGTTGAGCCATTGGCGCTCGAGGTACAGGTTTCAAAAGTAAATGAGGTGGAAGTGAAGAGCAAGGAGAAAAAGCTACCTTACATGGGCATCACAAAGCCTTTGGGGGCGCACTTAATGGCAGCAACTAATGACAAGATTCAGGCAGGCGAATTTGTGGACATTTTTAAATTGCTTCAGAGGGAAGTGAGAGCAAAGGAGGGTTCTAAGGAAGAGGAGAGAGAGTTGGCTTTGCACCCAAGAGTCCCGGTAACAATTGAAAACTGGACATCAGCGTTCATTATTTACGCTAGTGTATATTGTGAGAAATGTCCTGAGCGGTGTGTGGCTTTGCTAAAATATATGGATGTGATCAGGAAGGCATTTACAAGTTTTGGGGGCTTTGCGTGGGTGCGTTATGATGAGGAATTTAGAGCGAGGATGGCGGAAGACAGTCAGGCGGTTTGGGGTGAGATAGACATGGATTTATGGTTGCAATGGATGGCTCCAACGAGGACTGCCTCGACGTTGTACACAGCAAGTGGGCTGCCCGTGCCTTTCCGGCCCTTTCTTGGTCGCCCCGCCCAGGAGGGGGCGGGAGGAAGAGGAAGAGGGCAGTCCTCAGCAGCGTGTTGGGCGTTTAACAAAAATGGATGCACAAGAAACTTCTGTAGGTTTAGGCATGAATGTAGCAAATGTGCAGGAAAACACTCTCTCACTCAGTGTTTCCAACAGGGAGACAGGGGCAGGGGAGAGGATCTGGCAGAGGGGTTGTGGGAAAAGGCTTTTACTCCAGTTAAATTGGATGTGTTGGAGAAGTGGTTGGAATTTTATCCGGACAGGGAAGGAGCTAGAATTTTGAGTGAAGGTTTTGGACACGGTTTCAGGTTGGGCTATCAGGGGCCAAGGGTGCGTCGGTGGGAGGAAAATTTGAGGTCAGCCAAAGAAAATGTTGATGTGGTGAGACAAAAATTGGACAAGGAAATAGCGGCAGGAAGGATAGTAGGGCCATTTGTTGATTTACAGGGTGATTTAGTTGTATGCCCTCTGGGAGTGGTGCCCAAGAAAGCCCCTGGGGAATTCAGATTGATACACCATATGTCATGGCCCGAAGGCATGTCTGTCAATGATTTCATTGTCCCTGAAGAATGCTGGGTTGCTTATGCAAGTGTGGATCAGGCTGTGGACTTGGTGAAGAAAGCTGGGCGTGGGGCCTTTATGGCAAAGTGTGACATTAAGGCGCCTTTCAGATTGTTGCCAGTGCACCCAGAGGATTTTTGGCTGTTGGGTTTGCAATTTGAAGACAGGATATACATCGACAAAGCTTTACCAATGGGGTGTGCAATTTCTTGCGCCTTGTTTGAGCGTTTCAGTTCCTTCCTGCAATGGGTTTTTTCATGCACCTCTGGCTGTAAAAGTGTGCTGCATTAACTAGATGACTTCCTGTTTATTAGCAGGGCGGAAGAAGAAGGAGAGTGTAAAGAGATGCTGAAGTCGTTCCAAGTTTTGATGGGAGAGCTGGGCGTGCCTTTAGCGGAAGACAAAACAGAAGGGCCGGCAGTGGTCCTGACATTTCTAGGGATTGAGCTGGATTCATTGGCTATGACCTCATGCTTGCCGCACGACAAGGTGAGCAAACTGGTAGGATTGCTGGAGAAAGCGGTAGGGGCCAAGAAGTTGATGATAGTGGAAATGCAGAGTTTGGTGGGGCATTTGAATTTTGCATGCAAAGTGGTGGCCCAAGAGCGGAATTTTTGCAGAAACATGGCAAGGTCGATGGCAGGGGCAAAGTGCCCACATCATCGGATAAGAAAGAGCGACAGGTTCAGTGAGGGAAGATTGTGGAATTTGGCTTCGTTTTTTGGAGAATTTTAATAGAGTGTCCATGTGGTTGGAAGGGGAGCCGGTTTCTTGGGAAGTACACATTTTTACAGACGCAGCAGGCGCAGGAGGTTTTGGAGTGATTTGGGGAGGAAAGTGGTGTGCGGAGAAGTGGTCATCGCTTTGGTTGGAGGAGGGAAGGAGCATTGCATTCCTGGAATTTTTTCCCTTGTTGGTGGCATTGGAGTTGTGGGGGAAGGAGTTACAAAACAGGAAGGTGAATTTCAACATAGACAATGAATGCGTGGTCCATGTAGTGAATCGGCAGTCAGCAAGGGATAAGAGGGTGGAGAGGTTGATAAGAGAGTTTGTTTTGCGTTGCATGGAATGGAATGTGATTTTCAAGGCAACACATGTGCCAGGCAAGGAGAATGGCATCGCTGATGTGTTATCTCCTTTTCAATGGCAGGGATTCCGTGGATTGGCTCCAGAGGCGGAACAGGAGGGGCAGAGGATTCCGGAAGAGCTGTGGAAAATAGGAAGCTGAGAGCGCTTTCATTGGTGGAGGGTTCACTGGCTCCTGCATCTAGAGAGGCATACAGGAGGGCTTGGGAGGACTTTATAAGAGGAGGAGCTCGTAGTTGGAAAGGTTGGGAGGATGCGGAAGAGCATCCTAATTTCTTATTGGGATGCATGGATAGGGGTTGGTCCAAAGTAACTATGTTGGGGAAAATGGCAGGGATTGCTTTCTATGGGAAATGGTTTTGGGGTTTTCAACAGAGCGGGGGCGAAATGTCAAGCAGGATGATTGAAGGTTGGGCAAGGGAAAGCAAGAGAGAAAAAGATAGGAGGAGACCGATATCGGCCGAATTTTTAGTAAGGCTGTGTCAGACGGTAAGGGGAATCTGCTGGTCGGCATGGAAGGGTGAATTGTTTGCAACCTGTTTTACTTGGCTATTCTTTGGGGCTTTTAGGGTTTCTGAGTTGGTGGGCGGAAGAATAGAGTTGGTGGGCTGCAATGGGAAGACATGCAGTTCTCTGACGTTAGTTTGGACATGAAGATCAGGAGGTCTAAAACAGATCAGAAAGGGAAGGGCTCTTGGGTTTTGCTGGGGCGAGGGAGTAAGGATTTATGCCCGGTTCGGTCAGGTTTGGCTTGGAAGGAGCGTTGTGAGGGTAGGTTAGGTTTGGCTTTTCAACATGAGAAGGGAAACCCTCTATTAGCACAAGTTCTGGGGGTGTTAAGGAAAGCTTCGGTAGCGGTGGGCAAGAAGGCAGACGATTTTGGTACTCATTCTTTTAGAATGGGGGCAGCATCTGAAGGTAGCAGGTTGGGCTATTCTGAAGAAAAGGTGAAAAGTTTGGGGCGTTGGAAGTCAGGAAGATACAAAGGGTATGTCAGGGATTTGGGTAAACAGGATGTTTGAAAGAATATTTTTTCAAAGGTTTCAGGAGTGTTGTATTTAAACATAATGTTTTTTTTTTCAGTAATTTATCATTTCTTTTTCAGATGCTGCTCGCAGGTCAGGTCAGATGTCACAGTTGTGGATAGTTGGGCATTCCATTGTTAAGTGGGCTGTGAAAGAAGATGAGAAAAGAGTGTTTGGCAGGCAATTGGATTGCAGCTATAAAGATGTTTTGGTAAGATGGTCAGGTTTAGGGGGGCTTCGCTGGGGTAGGTTACTCCCAATGTTGGCGGGGTTGAGGGAGCGTCACGGGACTCCAGATGGGCTGATTATTCATGCTGGGGAAAATAACCTGGTAAGGGATACTGGTGTGGCTCTACTTAAAAAGATGAAAAGGGATTTGTTATGGGTATGAGAAATGTGGACACAAGCAACTGTAGATTGGATTAAGTTGTTGCCTAGGAGAGTTTGGAGGGGAGCGAGCGATAGAGCGAGCAAGGAAGGGGATAAACAGAGAGATGGTAAAATGTTGTGCCTCGGTGTCGGTGCAGGTTTTAGACCACAAGGATATTGTTCATGAAGGATGAGAGACATGTTAAAGAGTTGGAAGTAGGAAGGTTTGGGGGGGTGGGGCAGAAAGAACACCTCGGGGGAGGGTTTTTCTGGTGGCGGGGCATGGCCCCTTTTGATGTGGGGGGAGGGAAGCACAATAGGGGAATGGCGCGGGAAAGGATGGGGTGGTGCTGTTTTTGCACAAGCGGGCTACCCCAGGGGAGCAGGTATTGAACCTGAAGGGGCATGGCCCCAGGGGAAAAAGGGGACACCTTGAGAAGTGGTAAGGAGACTGTTGGGACCAAGGGATGTTTAGGGAGGAAATTGATTTATTTATGTATTTAATTAGTTAATGGTTTGTGAAAACAAAGAAATAGATATGAGGCCGGGAAGCCCAAAGGAAACACACCAACACAGGTTACAAAGAACATAAAAAGTGCTTTATTTAAAAGCTGCAACAGTTACCAAAAAGTCAATTGACAAACGGATAGCTATTCGGCTCTCAGAGTAACAGAACGAACTTCAAAGACAGTTCACTGCGTTAGTGTGAGAGACCGTACATTGGGATATTCGTGTTTTTATACTTTTTATCCTGCTTTGGCCAACCCCCTCGCGGGTTAACCATTCTTAGGACCAGGCCTAGGGTTCCTTGCCAGGTCAATCCCATAATGTATGCGTTTTGATCAGTTCCGCTGATACAGTTGTTCTTTTACACATAGGTCAGGGATAGGACAAGGTCTCAGTTCGCAACTCCAACAAGTGGCCTGCAGGCATATTACTTATTCATGTGTGCTGAGGTCACAACGGCCAGAATCCCACTCGAAATGTCATTCGGCCTCCATTTTGATGTTCAGGGTAACTTCCACACTACAAGAGAACCTAAAATGGCGGCTAAATCCAAGATGGCGATTTACACAGTACATTAAGGTCAAGACCTTGCCGCAGAATCTATTTACACAATGCTTTTAGACAACTTGGCGTAGGCCAACACACATTCAAACAATGCAATAGGAGGTATAATATTATTTTGATTCCGACAGAACCTCCTTTTGGCCTATGCCAAGTGCTAACATTATTCCTAATACTTTTGAAAATAACTCCATGTGTTACCATCCATAGATTCCGCATCATTGTCTATAATGTCTATAGCCATTAGGTCGTTCATCAAAACCTCTTGTAACATGAATTCTTTAGATACTGTATCTGGGGCATATATTTTATGCCCTATTGCGCTCACTGCTTGGGCACAACATCCCCCTAGCATTCCACATATACTCGGGAGGTATTGAAAACAGCAACAAAGGAATAGCAGGATCCCTAAAATAACCAGGATAACGGAAAGCACCTTCCAACCCCAAGATCGTAAAGAATCCCAGAACCAAGTGCTAAGATTCCAGTCTCCTACAGGGATATGTACTTCAGAACTGAGAGTATGCAAGTTCTGAATCGCTTTAAAAATTGTTGGTGAGGAGTCTGGAACGAAAACACAACAAGCGGACCCCACTAATTTGCATACTCCACCTCGTTCTGCCAGAATGACATCTAATGCCATCCAATTTTGAAGTGCTACCAATCTTATTGCTTTTTGCTCTAAGGTCATATTGTAGAGTATGTCCGTGGTCCGGTTGATCGTTCTCTCCAGTACCCTTGCTAATCCCCTAATGTTCTCTGAGTTTGTTATTTGTCCCCAAAAGGGCACAACTGATTTTGCTATATCTCCCAATACTTGTCCAGGGGTATCTCCGTTCTCGTCTCGCCGCGGGCGAGCCTTAGAAATCTCTAATGTACTTGCTACAAATACCTCGGGCAACAATATGCCTAAATAACAGGTTCCCTGCCAATCCTTAGGCAACCAGGGAAATGCTAAACTACCACAAACAAAATAAACAGGCCCTCCTACATAAAGAGGCCTGTTTTCCCTAGTCAAATTTACAATGTTTTTACAACCTTCAAAATCTCCCATTGGCCTAGTGCCATTTCTCTGTACACAGAAGGGAACCAAGTCAGGACTATGATTTATAGAATAAGAGGGAGGTACAGCGTCCTTATTGCCTATCAGAGCCATTTTAAAGGGAATCAGAGTTTGAAAAGGAAGAGATAGTTTATCAGACGGCCTAATAGAAGCGACGTTAGGTTTACTTCTATTTGCAAAAAAGCGAGCATCCCAGGGGAGTCAATTCACGTTTCTCGAAATCATTCAAATTAGTTCCATCAAAGTTCCCTGAGATGCTATCATTCCATCGGCCAAAGAATAGTGCTCTAAGGGAGGCATAGCAAGCAGTCGTTAAAGGTAGAGGATGTATATACCATCCCAGTCCCTTGTTCCCATGCTCCGGTAAATGAGTACAAATCCAACTATTACTCCTATTAAATATGGCATGAGTAGCATTCATTACTATCATCAGAGTGTTATTATAATACCTTTGTCTATGTTGGGAGTCTCTAGGGGACAAAGTGTGAAGGTGTACAGAGGGAGTCAAAACAGTTGGTACAATTTCGGTCGGTAATAAAGGTTTCAGAGGATAGATTTCTTCGAAATACCAAAGTTTTACAGCAGCGGTTGCAAAAATAACAATTATCATTATCAACACACAGCAGTAGGTTTTCGGGGCCCAGGCACATTGTTCATTGTTCGATTTGATCACCCCCTTATTTACAAGTCCAGTGCGGGGAGCAGCGGTGGAGGTGGCAGGCATCGTAGTTTCTCATTCGACGGCCCCAATGTTCGTTGCTGTCGACACTACGGTCGCGTGATTTCTTAGTCCTTCCCAACTCTAGCCAGCAGAATCCCTTTTGTTCAACAAAACTTTCTCATACCAAGAGAATTTCCAATCACTTCCTTTTTTCCAAATGCACGAAAACTCGTGCCGTAGTTCTATTTCCTTGGTCGAAGGTTGTACCCAAAATTGTCTGGTCCGGAAGTAAAGTGTCGTCACTTCCTGAGGGAAGCGACGTGTCGGAGGCGACGGAAGTCGCAGAGCTTGAAACAGTGTTTTCCGGAAGTGATTTTTCAAGAGAGTGCGGAGACGAAATGGACTGTTCCCCAAGCTCCTCAGGCTCAGAGAAATTCTCCGACGCACTCACAGTGCTGTTTGCTACTCCAAGATCAGAGACTGTAGCGTCAGCGAGGGGTTCTGCTTCTTCTGTAACGTGTGGCGTCGGGTGAGGAAGTTTCTTGACATGCGTCGCGTGGATCCAGTGCTTCTTTCCAGCCACCCGCACTGCTGTCCTGGTGACCAATAACACCTGGTGGTGTCCCCGCCAGCGAGGCGCGAGACAGGAAGACCTCTCGTAGGCCTTCACTAGGACCCAACTTCCAGGCTGTATATCGTGTCCTGGGCCCGTTAACCGTACAGGTAAAGCTGAGTGTACCTGGTGATAAATGAAATACAGATTTTTAGTTATCTGGTTACAGTAGTCTACAAGCAATACATTTTCCACCTCTCTCAGGGCTTTAGGTTTTGGGAGACCCCAAATGTTAGCAGGTCTCCCCATCACTACCTCAAATGGAGAAAGCCCAGTCTTAGTCTGAGGTGTGGTAAGCATAGCTAGTAACACGATAGGTAAGGCATCTGGCCATTTTAGTTTGGTATCAGCACATGTTTTTGCAAGTTTATTCTTTAAAATACCGTTGTGTCTTTCCACCAACCCAGCGCTTTGAGGATGTCCAGCTGAGTGAAATTGTTTCTCAATACATAGAGCTGTGCATATCTGCAGAATTACTGCTGCAATAAAGTGGGGACCATTATCCGACCAAATTATCCTCGGGAGCCCAAATCGAGGAAAGAATTCTTTTACCATAATCTTTGTAGTGGTCATGGCGGTAGCATCTTTAACGGGGAATTTTATCCGGACAGGGAAGGAGCGAGAATTTTGAGTGAAGGTTTTGGACATGGTTTCAGGTTGGGCTATCAGGGGCCAAGGGTGCGTCGGTGGGCGGAAAATTTGAGGTCAGCCAAAGAAAATGTTGATATGGTGAGACAAAAATTGGACAAGGAAATAGCGGCAGGAAGGATAGTAGGGCCATTTGTTGATTTACAGGGTGATTTAGTTGTATGCCATCTGGGAGTGGTGCCCAAGAAAGCCCTTGGGGAATTCAGATTGATACACCATATGTCATGGCCCGAAGGCATGTCTGTCAATGATTTCATTGTCCCTGAAGAATGCTGTGTTGCTTATGCAAGTGTGGATCAGGCTGTGGACTTGGTGAAGAAAGCTGGGCGTGGGGCCTTTATGGCAAAGTGTGACATTAAGGCGCCTTTCAGATTGTTGCCAGTGCACCCAGAGGATTTTTTGGCTGTTGGGTTTGCAATTTGAAGACAGGATATACATCGACAAAGCTTTACCAATGGGGTGTGCAATTTCTTGCGCCTTGTTTGAGCGTTTCAGTTCCTTCCTGCAATGGGTTTTTTCATACACCTCTGGCTGTAAAAGTGTGCTGCATTAACTAGATGACTTCCTGATTATTAGCAGGGCGGAAGGAGAAGGAGAGTGTAAAGAGATGCTGAAGTCGTTCCAAGTTTTGATGGGAGAGCTGGGCGTGCCTTTAGCGGAAGACAAAACAGAAGGGCCGGCAGTGGTCCTGACATTTCTAGGGATTGAGCTGGATTCATTGGCTATGAACTCATGCTTGCCGCACGACACGGTGAGCAAACTGGTAGGATTGCTGGAGAAAGCGGTAGGGGCCAAGAAGTTGATGTTAGTGGAAATGCAGAGTTTTGTGGGGCATTTGAATTTTGCATGCAAAGTGGTGGCCCCAGGGCGGAATTTTTGCAGAAACATGGCAAGGTCGATGGCTGGAGCAAAGTGCCCACATCATCGGATAAGAGCGACAGGCTCAGTGAGGGAAGATTGTGGAATTTGGCTTTGTTTTTTGGAGAATTTTAATAGAGTGTCCATGTGGTTGGAAGGGGAACCGGTTTCTTGGGAAGTACACATTTTTACAGACGCAGCAGGCGCAGGAGGTTTTGGAGTGATTTGGGGAGGAAAGTGGTGTGCGGAGAAGTGGCCATCGCTTTGGTTGGAGGAGGGAAGGAGCATTGCATTCCTGGAATTTTTTCCCTTGTTGGTGGCATTGGAGTTATGGGGGAAGGAGTTACAAAACAGGAAGGTGAATTTCAACATAGACAATGAATGCGTGGTACATGTAGTGAATCGGCAGTTAGCAAGGGATCAGAGGGTGGTGAGGTTGATAAGAGAGTTTGTTTTGCGTTGCATGGAATGGAATGTGATTTTCAAGGCAACACATGTGCCAGGCAAGGAGAATGGCATCGCTGATGTGTTATCTCCTTTTCAATGGCAGAGATTCCGTGGATTGGCTCCAGAGGCGGAACAGGAGGGGCAGAGGATTCCGGAAGAGCTGTGGAAAATAGGAAGCTGAGAGCGCTTTCATTGGTGGAGGGTTCACTGGCTCCTGCATCTAGAGAGGCATACAGGAGGGTTTGGGAGGACTTTATAAGAGGAGGAGCTCGTAGTTGGAAAGGTTGGGAGGATGCGGAAGAGCGGAGAAGGGACGATGTCACTAATTTCTTATTGAGATGCATGGATAGGGGTTGGTCCAAAGTAGCTATGTTGGGGAAAATGGCAGGGATTGCTTTCTATGGGAAATGGTTTTGGGGTTTTCAACAGAGCGGGGGAGAAATGTCAAGCAGGATGATTGAAGGTTTGGCAAGGGAAAGCAAGAGAGAAAAAGATAGGAGGAGACCGATATCGGCCGAATTGTTAGTAAAGCTGTGTCAGGCGATAAGGGGAATCTGCTGGTCGGCATGGAAGGGTGAATTGTTTGCAACCTGTTTTACTTGGCTATTCTTTGGGGCTTTTAGGGTTTCTGAGTTGGTGGGCGGAAGAATAGAGTTGGTGGGCTGCAAAGGGAAGACATGCAGTTCTCTGACATTAGTTTGGACATCAAGATCAGGAGGTCTAAAACAGATCAGAAAGGGAAGGGCTCTTGGGTTTTGCTGGGGCGAGGGAGTAAGGATTTATGCCCGGTTCGGTCAGGTTTGGCTTGGAAGGAGCGTTGTGAGGGTAGGTTAGGTTTGGCTTTTCAACATGAGAAGGGAAACCCTCTATTAGCACAAGTTCTGGGGGTGTTAAGGAAAGCTTCGGTAGCAGTGGGCAAGAAGGCAGAGGATTTTGGTACTCATTCTTTTAGAATGGGTGCAGCATCTGAAGGTAGCAGGTTGGGCTATTCTGAAGTAAAGGTGAAAAGTTTGGGGCGTTGGAAGTCAGGAAGATACAAAGGGTATGTCAGGGATTTGGGTAAACGGGATGTTTGAAAGAATATTTTTTCAAAGGTTTCAGGAGTGTTGTATTTAAACATAATGTTGTTTTTTTCAGTAATTTATCATTTCTTTTTCAGATGCTTCTCGCAGGTCAGGTCAGATGTCACAGTTGTGGATAGTTGGGCATTCCATTGTTAAGTGGGCTGGGAAAGAAGCTGAGAAAAGAGTGTTTGTCAGGCAATTGGATTGCAGCTATAAAGATGTTTTGGTAAGATGGTCAGGTTTAGGGGGGCTTCGCTGGGATCAGTTACTCCCAATGTTGGCGGGGTTGAGGGAGCGTCACGGGACTCCAGATTGGCTGATTATTCATGCTGGGGAAAATAACCTGGTAAGGGATACTGGTGTGGCTCTACTTAAAAAGATGAAAAGGGATTTGTTATGGGTACGAGAAATGTGGCCACAAGCATCTGTAGTTTGGATTAAGTTGTTGCCTAGGAGAGTTTGGAGGGGAGCGAGCAATAGAGAGAGCAAGGAAGGGGATAAACAGAGAGATGGTAAAATGTTGTGCCTCGGTGGCGGTGCAGGTTTTAGACCACAAGGATATTGTTCATGAAGGATGAGAGACATGTTAAAGAGTTGGAAGTAGGAAGGGTTGGGGGGGTGGGGCAGAAAGAACACCTCGGGGGAGGGTTTTTCTGGTGGCGGGGGCATGGCCCCTTTTGATGTGGGGGGAGGGAAGCACAATGGGGGAATGGCGCGGGAAAGGATGGGGTGGTGCTGTTTTTGCACAAGCGGGCTACCCCAGGGGAGCAGGTATTGAACCTGAAGGGGCATGGCCCCAGGGGAAAAAGGGGACGCCTTGAGAAGTGGTAAGGAGACTGTTGGGACCAAGGGATGTTTACTGATGAAGTTGATTTATTTATTTATTTAATTAGTTAATGGTTTGTGAAAACAAAGAAATAGATATGAGGCCGGGAAGCCCAAAGGAAACACACCAACACAGGTTACAAAGAACATACAAAGTGCTTTATTTAAAAGCTGCAACAGTAACCAAAAAGTCAATTGACAAACGGATAGCTATTCGGCTCTCAGAGTAACAGAACCAACTTCAACGACAGTTTACTGCGTTAGTGTGAGAGACCGTACATTGGGATATTCGTGTTTTTATACTTTTTATCCTGCTTTGGCCAACCCCCTCGCGGGTTAACCATTCTTAGGACCAGGCCTAGGGTTCCTTGCCAGGTCAATCCCATAATGTATGCATTTTGATCAGTTCCGCTGATACAGTTGTTCATTTACACATAGATCAGGGATAGGACAAGGTCTCAGTTTGCGACCCCAACAAGTGGCCTGCAGGCATATTACTTATTCATGTGT